>NC_043707.1:72700576-72838692 GCF_006229205.1 Suricata suricatta
GGGGCCCCGCCACAGGTCAGTATCCCTGGGGCCCTCGGCTCCGCCCGCTCGGAGCGCCCTGGGGGCGCCCTGCATTCCGCGGTTCCTCCCGGGGGCCCCACCGCCGGTCCTCCCCGGGCTGCTCTCCTCCGGGTTCTTCGGGCGTCCTTAACTCCGCTGCATCTCCCAGCGCCCCCGCCTGGCTCTGCAACGCTGCCTCCGGCCTCCCGGGGCTCGGAGAGGCCCGCCGGTTGACACGTGGAAAAAGTCCCCCGGGTCCCGAGTCGGGAAGCTCTCCGCCAGCTCCCCAGCTCGCCGTGCCGGGCGGGAGGCGAGGCGGCGGACGTGGTGACTCGGGGGCGGGGCGGGAACGCCTGGCCACGCGCGCGCTGCTGGGCTCCCGGCGCGCACTTCAGCGTCGCGGTCCCAGGGACGCGGCGCCCGGAGCAGCGCCCCCCAGCCGCTGCGCCCCGCCGTCCCCACCCCCGGGCCCGGGTCCGCGGGTCCCGGGACGCTGCAGGCAGGGTAAGGGCTCCAACTTTAGGGGAGGCGTGCCCGGGAAGGCTGAGAGGCGTGTGCGCCGCACGGGTTTTCCTGCTCGGAATCCCGAAAGCCGTGGAAAGTTTCGAAGGCGGAGGCATGGCCCGGCGGCCTTATCGGTTTCCCCAGGCCGGGGCGCGGGAGACAGGATCAGGTGTTTTCAGGCTAACCGTCAGGTGAGGCGCCTGAGCCGTGTCATTCCGGATTGTCGGATTCTGGAGGGATTCTCATCAAGCGATGGCTTTACTGGTCCAGACGACAGCTTTCTTGCCGCCGTGGGCGTGCTTATATTAACTGCTTGCAGTTAGTTAAATAAGGCTGGGCTTTGCCTTCTGGAACAAACAGGCCTTTTCCTCAGGTGGGAGGGTTAGAGTGTGGTTAACCCCAATTCGTCTACCTTTATGAAAAGGCGTACAGTTCAGCCGGATGGCGCTGCCAAGGGGCCCTGCCAACATGGTCAAAGCCACAACCCGGGGGCGGGGGTTGAGGCCTTGGCTCCCGCTCTGCTCACAAAACAAATACGGTCGCGGGCCGTTAAGTGTTCTCAAAATAGTGGAGAGACTCTCCTGCGTTTCCTGCATGGCGTTCTCAGTACTGTGAGCGGACTTGATGCTAGCTAGGAAAGCCAGAATTCAAGACAATTTACTTGATCTCCTGTGATTGCCCAGATGACTATTGAATCCCAAGCAAGTGTGATGTATATATATGTTTTTTAGACTTCTGAAAGGCCAGTTTTGAATTTGAAGACATAACTTTGGTACAACTTTGATGACTGGGTACTTGCAAATGTTAGGCCAAAATGACCATCTCTCTTAAATGTCGATTTTTAATGGGGCAGATGGGCAGAAGTTACACAGTTCTCCCACTGCCTTAGCTCTAAAAGCCCTGTCCTAAAAGGTGGGGAGCAAACAGACTCTGGGTTTACTTACTGCCTTCTGTGTGGACTGATAAACAGGCTTGGGCTTACGGAGTGTGTGGTGTATAATCTTTCTGTTTTTTAAATCTTTTCTCCAGTATTTTCCTTCGCACATTTCCTTCACAACCTAACGATTTGTATCATATCCAGTGAGTATCTTCAGAGGCTCCCATTCTTACGGTACAGGACACACACCTGCTGTGCACACAAATAGCTTTCAAAGGGATTTGCATTGGAAATATGTGTGTGTGTGTGTGTGTGTGTGTGTGTGTGTGTGTGCCTGATTGTGCATTGCCAGTGGGAAACAGGCTTGTGTTGTTGTAAACTGAGAACGGAAGAAGGGGTCATTAAAAGAGGTGTGGGGGAGGTTGTCTCGATGTCAGGGTATGAATTCTGATGTTGTATGTTCAAGGGACCAGCTACATTGTTCTCTGCAGGGGGGGCGTGGGCTTCACACTTCTGGGAGCCCTTCACCACCTCTGTGATGTGCTAACCGAACAGCCCAAGCTGGGGGGAATCCAGTAGCTTCTTCCATTTGAGTCAACAGTCTCAAGAGCTTAGCTCATCTTCCTCTTCATACTTGATGAGTCAGACAGATTCTCATTACCATACACTTGCCCTTCTCCTTTAGCAAACCAGGTTCTATGGCCTGGACCCTTTAAAACAGACACATATCCCACTCCTCCCCTGAGCGTTGCCATGCAGGGGCCAACATAATGGTGCCAGTTCTATTTAGTCTCTTGCGCTTAAAAATCGGTAAATCTTGAAGTGTGTTAGGAGGCCATGTTCTTTTCTCCCAAGGGGGAGTGTATGGAAAGTGTTGTTTTGGGGGGGGCCTGGGTGGCTCAGTCAGTTGAGCATCCAACTTTGGCTCAGGTCATGATCTCGTGGTTCATGAGTTTGAGCCCCACATCAGGCTCTGTGGTGACAGCTCAGAGCCTGGAGCCTGCTTCAGATTCTGTCTCCCTTTCTCTCTGTCCCTCCCCTGTTCATGCCCTGTCTCTCTCTCTCAAAAATAAGTAAACATTAAAAAATTTTTTAAATGTTTTTAACAGAGTAATAAATATAAACTCTCTTAATGAAGCAAGGAGGAAGAGTGTGGAGACAAAGTTTGAACAGAATGGCAGAGAATAGAGAACTCAAATCCAGGAAGGATATTCACAAGCTAATCTCTTCAGCCTCGGTCTCTTCACTGATGTGAAGTGGAACCCAGGATAAGACAATTCTTAAGACGTAGTGGAAAAACAGGTGGCTTCTTGTGGCTACAGTTTTCAAAGTGAAATTAGTGGCCAAAGAAAGCCCTTATGGCCATGAAAGGTAGAAGCGGGATCTTCTCTGAGGCTGGGCTGTTCTCAGCCATGGCCAGGAGTCTAGGTTCCGCATGTGGGTTCTGACGAAGGAGGTCACCCTTCAGTGAGCTCTTCCATCATGGGTTGTGGGCTTCACAGAGAAAAGAAATTTTATTTCCAGCCTTCATTCTTTTACTCAAACTGCAATGTTCTTTTCAGGATCGAATGTTTAAAGCTAGGTTTTAGTTTGTTTACTTGTTTGCTTTGGCAATCATGGCAGGGGTGAGGGCGGGGGTGAGGGGGTGGCAGTGCTTCCCATTTTCTTTAGCAGACCTCTAGCCGAGCTCTCTATTCTGTTTTGACCTTGGGCCCCTGCCTCCTTTTCCCTGTGTGACAAGGCACCTTTGGCAGGGGAGGGAGGTTGCCAATATTCCTGTCCCCTCAGTTGGGGGATGGCCCCCTTCCTTCTCCTTTGAAGGTTGTCTTCTGTAATCACTCCTTGAATACATCTGTCAGGCAATAATTGGTGACTCGTGAAGCCAAAGGTTCTGAAAAATTGTCCTTGCTATAATTTCAGAAGATCCATAATTTAAATGGTGGGCTTAAAAAAATTATACCACCTAGAGCAGCTTGAGGGAATTGTCAGAGGTAGGGTGAATCTAGAAATTCCCCAGCTGACACTGAGGTGGGCTTGTCTAAAAATAAGCTAAACTCATTCAGTGGTTTAAGGAGAAAATGATTGATTATAGCTTTATGGCTTTTAATGTTACTTTTCCTTTGGGAGTCATCAGCATGACCCTGTTAAATGGAGAAAGTAAAATGTAAGGACTGCCATGATTGCAGTCATTTCTCCAGTTTTAAGTGCTCTTGTAAGCCTATATTGCTTAGAAATGGAGTTTTGCTTTAGTTGTCTGTGACCCAGAGAGCTGATTGGTCAGGATTTTCTTTCTTTTTTTTTAAAAAATTTTTCAATGTTTTTTCTTTATTTTTGAGAGACAGAGACAGCAAGAGCAGAGGAGGGTCAGAGAGAGGGAGAGGTACAAAATATGAAGCAGGTTCTGAGCTAGCTGTCAGCACAGAGCCCGATGCGGGGCTCGAACCCACGAACCGTGAGATCGTGGCCTGAGCAAAAGCTGGACGCTTAACAGACTGAGCCACCCAGGCACCCCATGGTCAGGATTTTCAAAGGGGGTGTGGCTTGTTCAGAACCAGCACTTTAAAAATGTGCAGCCCTACTTCTGCTTTCCTGATGGCCAGAGGCAGCCAAGTGGTGATGGGGGGTGATTTTATAGGAACTAGGTGGCATCGTCGGTCATCTTTAGGGAAATTCCTGAAAGTTGTAGCACGCACATTTTTTTTTTTCCTGAGCGGCTCTAGTGGAAAATGAAAAGCCCTACAGTTGTTTTCCTCCAAGGCTTCTCGGGATTAGAATGACCACATCATTTATGCTCTGGGAGCTATGCTTAGATGGTAACCAGGTTTCTCTCCCTTCCTTCCTTCCTTCGTTCCTTTCTCTTCTTGGCTTCCTTTAATTGGTTCCCAACTATCCTCTAGCATCAAATATCTGGATCCATCTTGCTCTCTCTCTCTCTCTCTCAACACAAATCATGAGAAAGTTGGTTCATTATAGGAATTGGAGGGGAAGAAAAAAAAAAACCAGATGCATGTCGTTGGGATTTTTCTAAACCCTTCCATGTGCTAGATTACCCTGTGACATCCCCCCCCCCCCCGCCCACCCCCGCCCCCGGGCCAGCATGGTCATTGCTGTAAAACAGGCTGAAGTGCAGTCTCTGCATGACTTCCCCACTGTCTACCTTCCACACAGACGTCAGGCAGAGAAATACCCGATTACCTGGCATGTATTATTAGATTCCTTTTTACATGACTTATTTTCACTCATAATGGTCACTCAAGAATCCATATGCTAATCACCAAAAATCAGGAAAATATGAAGGACTTAAAGAGGAAATTTGAGATTACATGTAACACGACTTCAAGAGAGTGCCAAGATTTTTTTCCTTTCTGGTTTATGCACTTCTACACTTTCAAGATGTCTACATACAGCGATAAATGTCAACATTCTTTGAAAAATGGAACCTCAATAGGTTTATTTTGTAACTTAAAAGATTAACAATATGCATAGACGTCTTTAGGTCAATACAGTGTTGCCAGTAGGGTTACAATGAACATTTTTGTAGCCATCGTTTTGACTGATACTTGTTATGAAAAACTTACACCCCTTTTGAAAACACATTTTGAAGTTCACTAAGTTTTAAGCATTTGTCCTGCAAATCCACGGATGTTTGATTCCTAGATCACAGATACTCTTCTAGATACTAACATGAGTGTCCTTCAAAAATGTACATTTCTAGCAATACAGTCTTGTTCTCAGTATTGGTTACTAAAACTTAAGATAGACTTTCACTAATCTGGCTGTTAGTACATTTTGTTGTTGTTAATGTTCACTGTCCTCTTCAGATCCTTGGTCTATTATTACACTAAATTGTCTAACTTGGAGCTCTTTACAGATAATAGGTCATAAACTTTTGGCTGTTTAAATATATTGCAGACTTTCCCCCCATCCTGGCTTTTAACTTTTCAAAATCTTAAATGTTTGTGTTAAGAGCTGTCAGTCTTTTTCACTGGCTTCTGAGTTGTGTGATCCTTAGAAAAGAGTGTCAAATCATATTTTAAAAAATTCTCTCTTATGCTTCAACCAATTTTATTTTTTAAATGTGTCTAAGTTTTACTTTTGCATTTGGATTCCAGGAGGACTCTCATTTTCTCTCTCCCCAACGGATTCCAAGTTTTCATGATAACAATTCATTAAATAGTTCATTCTTTGGAAAGACTTTAGGAATATTAATTGAAACAAAATAAGGTTCTATCAGCAAACCAAGCAACTAAATTACCTAAAACTCTCTAATGTATCTTGGCTGAGCAAGCCTTTCAGTATATTTTTAATTCAAAATTTCCTATCAGTGTTTTAGACTTTATATTATTGTTGTTGTATTGTTTTTATTATATTTGTTGCTGTCATCTTTATTATTACTTCATCTTAATAGGCACTGGCTGACACTGTGTTCGTGTAGTCAGGGTTATTGTCTCATTCTTTGACCCCTTTCTTTTTCCTAAAAAATAGTCATTGAACACCTCTTATGTGTTAGGTCCTCTGCTGTATGCTGGAGGTACAGTGAGGAGCAAGAGCAGGCCTTCAGGAAGGTTCTCTTGTAGGGAAGACCAATAAAGAGTGTGATTGCAATCATAAAGGACATTAAGTGCTGAGAGAGGCAATAAGGAAGGATGAGAAGGAGCCAAACACGCAGAGAGTTGGGGGCAGGTGAAACAGCAAATGCAAATGCCCAGATCAGGGACTGTTTCAGAGCAAGGAAGGAGGCTTTGGGGGAGAGTGGGTATGGGACGGAGGGGGCAGGAGACCTTTAGGCAATGATAGGAGGGTTGGATTTTAGTATGAGAGCAGGGGGAAGCCCCTATGGAATTTTAAGCAGGACAATGATATCTGACTTGTGTTTTTACCATTACCCCTCTGGGGGCCCCGGGGTGGCTCAGTCGGCTGAGTGTGGGACTCTTGATTTCAGCTCAGGTCATGATCCCAGAGTCGTGGGATGGAGCCCCACATCCAGCTCTGTGCTGAGCATGGAGTCTGCTTAGGATTCTTTCTCCCTTTGCCCCTCTCCTCCCCTCTACCCCTCTTTCTCTAAAATGAAAAAATAACTAAAAATAAAGAATAAAAATAAAATTAAAAAAAATTACCTGTGGCTACCATGTGGGAAAGTGGAAGGCTCTTGTCAGAGGGGTGACAGAGCTTGGACCAGGAAGGCTGCAGTGGATAGAGAGAGGCGGGGACATGGATTCATGGTGTGCTTTGCAGGAAGAGTTGATCAATCGCATGTGTGGATTGAGGAAAAGAGAAGTGAAATTATGGCTCAGGAGCAAAGTTCCTATACTTTACTACACATTAGAATCACCTGGAAAGCTTATCAAAAATCTTAATATTTAGCCTCTAACTGGGCACCAATTTTAGAGTTGAATATCTAGGGGCTGGAAGCCAGACGCTGAAACCTTTTAAAAGTCCCCAAATGGGGACACCTGGGTGGCTTAGTCAGTTAAGCTTTGGACTTTGGCTGAGGTCATGATCTCACGGTTCATGGGTTTGAGCCCTGCATCGGGCTCTGTGCTGACAGCTCGGAGCCTGTAGCCTGCTTCAGATTCTGTGTCTCCCTCTCTCTGCCCCTCCCCTGCTCATGTTCTGTCTCTCTCAAAAATAAACATTTAAAAAATTTAAATAAATACATAAATAAATGTCCAAATTCTTCTACTGTGCAGCCAAGGTGGAAAATCATGAATGGGGGGGTGGTTCCATTGGAAATATCTGGATAAGTGTGTGTGATCACTGTGCTGAGCAGATGGGTGGGGAAGGGGTGGGGGCTGGTATCAGAAATCTATTAGACACATGGGTGGAGTTTCAAGGGAGAGGTTGGATAAGGGAGTCTGTTCAAGAGAGAGATTTGCTGGAGTTGCAGATGTGAAAGTCCACATCATGTGGGCAGTATTTAAAGCCACAGCACTGGGCAAACACTTTTAGAAAGGAGGACAGAGGATAGAAGAGCCCTGGACTGTGTCCCGAGGCACTCTGGCACCTGAAGTCTGATGGCCGCAAAAGAGGCCGCAAAGGAGGCCGAGTAATGCCCAGTGAGGTAGGCAGGAGGGCCAGGGGAGTGGGATGTCCTAGAAGCAGAGGGCCGAGGCTGCCTCAGGGCTGGACGGGGCAGCAGTGTCCAGTGCGGCCCAGCCCCTAAGCTGCAGCCTGAGACATGACTCTTGGCACCTGCAGGCGGAGAGCTCACTGGGGTAGAACAAACGGAAAGGAAGGGTTTGCTCTAGAGAGTCTGAAGCACAGAGAGACGTTGAGGAAAATAAATGGATTCATTCTATTTGATGGCTCTACTTGTTTTTTCCTTTTCATTTTAAGAACATGACCATTTAGAAGTCTCCTGAATTTACGGGCTAGGATTCCATTGTCTGCCAAATTATCACACATTTCTAAATAAGAGAAATTATATTTAAAATACTAGTTTCTTTGAACATAACCTATTTTTTTCATTCCTGACTATCTTCCAGGCTGCTACTCCTTTTATTTAAAAATGTTTTATTTGTTTATTTTTTGAGAGAGTGTGGGGGAGGGGCAGAGAGAGAGAAGGAGACAGAGGATCTGAAGTGGGCTCCTCACTGACAGCACAGATCCAGATGTGGGGCTCAAACCCATGAACCGCGAGATCACAACCTGAGCCAAAGTCAGATGCTCAACCGATTGAGCCACCAGGCTCCCCTCCAGGCCATTACTCCTTAAGAAATACTTAACTCAGGGATCAAGGAAGAACACTGGACAGGGGTCAGTAAATTGGATTCTTTTGGGAGCAGGTTGCAACCTGCAGGGTGCCTTAATTGCTTCATTCATGGAATAAGGAGATGGGAACAGACCACCTCTAAGCAGAGGATTTCAAACTGGGTGCACATTTGAGTAACCTGGGGAGCTTTTTTGAAAGCCCCAGTTGTCTATGGCCATACCACCCTGAACGTGCCCGATCTCGTCTGAAAGCCCCAGTGCCCGGCTGCACCCACGCCAAAGAGGCCAGAATCTCTGTGGATGGAGGCTGGGCATCAATGTTTTTCAAGCGCCCCAGGTGACTCAGTCTGCGGCCAAGTTTGCGAACAGTGGCCCTAAATTCTTGTCCAGCTCTAATATTGAATTAATCTGTTCTTGGGTCCTAATATATTCCCTACCCTCAACAAACTCAGGAAAGAGCAAAGACTGGATACCAGGTAGGCAATGAGCAGTGTCTGTCAGGGGAGGGGACGTCTCAAATTTACCTTCCAGGCTTCCTTTCACAGGATGGACTGACGGGAGCTCTCCATAAAAATGAGGGAGCAAAGGAATTCCAGGAAATGGGAATTCCAATTTGGGAAGGAGGTGAGGGGAATTCCTAATTTGATGGCCCTGAATAGGGATTAGGAAGCGGCCAGTGTAGGTTGGAGCAGGAGGATGAGGCTCCGAGAATGATGAGAAGAAAGAACTGGGAGAAGAAAGAATTTGATGAGTTGCCCAACTCGTTTGTACTGAAGGGAGCTAGAGAGTCAGCCACGGTTTGGTGATGGAATCCCAGCTGGTCTGTTGAAAACTGAGCAAATGGGGAAAAAGGCAGTTAAGTCCAAGTGCTTTTTCTTACAAGGAGGAATATAAAAATCACAGTGTACGAGTGGCTCAACTATGAAAAGCATTTGCATATTCACTTCATAAATTCTGAATATTAATTTATCCAAAAGTTTTGTTAAAATTTTATTGAGATGATGAGTGGGGAGGTGAAATGTGTATGCTTGCTGGTGGGAGGGGGGCAGATATAAGAGCTAAAATCGTCTTTTCTATGACGGATGTAGATTGATAATATCTAAAAGAGGAGTAAATCGTGGAACGGCATTATTTAGAAACATTAAAGTAAATAATTGAAAAGAAACAAATGAAAGAAGTTGCCTCCAAGGAGTGGAAATCAGGGGTGGGGTTGGTTATTCAGTTTCTTTAAAATTATGTAGATGAGGGGAGCCTGGGTGGCTCAGTCAGTTAGGCGTCTGACTTCATTTTACAGAATAAATGCAAAGGAAGCCGTAAGTGGGATTTAGGCAATATTGACATGATACAGTTTACATTCTAAAAAGGTTACCCTGTGCATCAATCTGATATTGTATCTCTAGATGGGAGGCAGTATGAAGTCCACAATATCATCTATGATATATTTCAGGCAAAAATGTTTGATTTGAGTCTATCAAACCTTTGCATCTGACAAACAACTTGGCATCATGATCTCACTGTTGGTGAATTAGAGCCTCGTGTTGGGCTCTGTGCTGACAGCTCAGAGCCTGGAGCCTGCTTCAGAGTCTGTCTCCCTCTTTCTCTGCCCTTCTCCTGCTCACTCTCTCTCTCTCTCTCTCTCTCTTTCTCTCAAAAATATATAATCATTAAAAAATAAAATTATGTAGATAATTAAGTTTGGGAAGGTAGGTGGGACCAGACGATGCAGAGCTATATAGATGTAGGTTCCTGGTGGTTCTTACTGTTCCCTGTGCTATGGGTCCAGGAAGGATAGATTTGGGAAGTGGTTCTCTTGCTTCCGCGATCCCATCCTGTGTGACTAGTAAGAGGCGGCTGTGAAGTAGGAAAACCATCGTGTTCTAATGCCACCGCATCAGGACAGAGTACCTCAACAGAGACGTCTGTCAGGATCTAGGGGAACACCAATTTCTCCCACGCTAAGGAGTTTGTAATATCAGCAGGGATAACACAAGAGCATCCTCTTCTGTGGTGTGGATGGAGCTCTGAAACACTGGAGAAGTAATCCCAAATATTTTTGACAACTTCCCCCATCAGTTAAAAGAACATCCACCCTCTCTGAATGTATGTTTATATATTGTATGTAGAATCATATATTCTATAAAACAGGTAAAATGAACATTTTAGAGGGTGAGATAGATGAGGATATTAAAATGAATTTCTAAATGCAGTGAGTTTACATCATTATGACTCCATAGTGTCATTACCTGATAACTTGGGCTATCACACATTCATTCAACAATAGTAGCTTTGACCAATATTTTGAATAGTTTTGATAAATCTCTTTCTTTTTTCCAACATCTTTTCTGATCAGATTTGCTTTTTATCTTAAAAAAATTTTTTTAACGTTTATTTTTGAGAGAGATAGAGAGAGAGCACGTACACAAGTTGGGGAGAGACAGAGAGAGGGATGGAGACACAGAATCTGAAGCGGGCTCCAGGCTCTGAGCTGCCAGCACAGAGCCTGATGTGGTGCTCATGAACCGTGAGATCCCTGGGATCATGACCTGAGCTGAAGTGAGACGCCCCTTTCATCATTTTTAAACTCATGGCAAACAAAGTTTCTATTAGGAGAGTATTTGTGTTTTCATTTTCTTGATGCTAATGTAGGGCCTCACTGGTTTTCCAGGGAGTCTCAGTTTTTTGCAAGAATCTTTATGTCTCTTGCCTACTTTGTGAGGGTTGACTAAACTGGAGAGTATACTCCAAAAATGCTTATATGGGCCTGCATAAGCCTTAAGTAGTAGGAATATGCTGAAAACCAGTGAGGCCACCACCATCAACCCCCTACTTTGGTGTCTTGCTTTCTTTCCCTCCAGGTTGCCTTGCACACCTACGTGAAACACAGGCTTCTGGCATTCTGACCAAGCGAGGGTAGCTTGGGCATGACAGATAATAATCCATATAGTAAAACTCATAAATGTAGCGATGCCTGGATGGTTCAGTTGGTTAAGTGTCCGACTTTGGCTCAAGTCATGATCTCATGGATTCGCAGTTCCAGCCCCGAGTAGGGCTCTCTGCTCTCAGCACAGAGCCTGCTTCAGATCCTCTGTCCTCTTCTCTCTGCCCCTGCCCCACTTGTGCTCGCTCGCTCTCTCTCTCTCTCTCTCTCTCCCCTGTGTGTCCAAAATAAACACTTTAAAAATGTGTAAAATTGTAAATCTTAACTTCTCTCTTGCTAGGTTGTTACAGTTAGAAGCCCTAACCCTTTCTTTTTATATACCAGTGAACAGTCCCTTGTGTGCATGCACCCCTCTTTGGAGGCCACTGTAGTAGAAAACAATCTTTCATACCTCTTTTTGAGTAGGGTAAGGGTCATGCAAGCTGAAAAACTAGCAGCCTGGCTGGTTAGCTTATTTGCTGAGCTGATCGTGGAATGGGAACAAGGTACCGTCACTGAACTTGGTGTGTGTATTTTTCTGAGGCAAAGGCCAGCAGCCTTCACACATTCTCACAGGGGGTTATGACCCCAGTGAGGTTAAGAATTGCTGGTAACTTGTTTTCTTTTGCTTTTTTAAAAACTTCAGGCTTCCATGGACTTTCTTCGTCATTGATTTGTTAGAGCTGGAATTGCTCTCAGACACATGACAGCCTTAAAATTAGCTGACATCACACAATTTTGATCCTCTGAGGGAAGAGTAGGTTTTCTTAATAACAGACAGCAGCTTTGATGCGCTTCTTCTCCGACTTCTCACCCAGAGTCCTAAGACTCAGGCTTCTTTCTCTCCTAACTCCTTTTTACTTTTCTGTTCTAGGATCTCTAGCTTTTATTTAGCCCATATTGTGGGTGAATTTCCATTCTATTCCAGATCTTGTCTTCATGCTCACCAATACAGTGCTTTTTTCTCTGCTATTTTGGTCTTTAACGGTGCCCCTTATTAAGCTTATACAATCCAGATCATAGATTTCCTATGGTTTGGTAAAACATAAATAATTCACGAGTCATGATTACTCTTATTTATTTCATGCAATCTCACTTTCACAGCCTCGCTGCAGTTGATGGTCAGATTGCGATCTTCACTGATTTCTCTTCCTTGACTGGTTTTCTGGAGCAATTCCTCTTTCCCTGAATTGAGTTATGAGTTAGCCCTGCTCTCTGTCCTCTTCTCAGCCTGTGGCTGATTTTAACCCTTTGTGCTAGAGCTGCAGTGTTTCTCCTCCTGACTGAATTTTTTCTTGGAAAGTTGTGATTGCAGCTCCAAGCTTCCTGTACCAAACACCCAGCCTGAACACCGGAAGGTCTTGGGCAGTTATGTGGCAAATGTTGGGATGTTTTAAGTCTTGTGATATTGTCTTGCTTCTTTTGTGTTTTTAGTTTTCTTTCTTTTTCACTTTGTACTGGTTGTTTGTTTTACATGCTTGTATTTTTGTTACAGGATGTCCAGTTGTATCTGAGTATATGTTTAATACCCTTCATGAACAGTGAACTAGGTAAGGTCTACAGATTGGGAAGAGGGGTGCAAGAAAGAGCCCTCAGAAAAGTAAAGTTTAGAAAGTTAGTACCTTTACATTATCCTTGAGATTCCAGAATTTTTAAGCCAAAATATCATTATCTTTTCTTCCAAACTTCAGATGCTATTTCTAAACTTAAGTTGGACTTATTTTTTTTAAGTTTATTTATTTATTTTGAGAGAGAAAGAGAGAAACAGAGCATGCAAGCTGGGGAGGGAGGGACAGAGAGAGAGAGAGAGAGAGAGAGAGAGAGAATCCCAAGCAGGCTCCACGCCTTCAGCACAGAACTGGACACAGGGTTTGATCTCACGATCCGTGAGACCACAACCTCAGCCAATTGAGCCACCCAGGAGCCCCAAGCCAGGCTTTCTAAAACCAGCCATCTCATCCTGTAACTTTATAATTCATATTAATTTTTTTCTGTATTCTTATCATTCTATCCTCTGTTGATTACATTTGACTAGTATTACCCTTTATTTCACCACGTGGCTCCTGGATGCCTGAGGGGAAAGTTCTTCATGCTAGCGTTTTCATTTTTCTTTTTCTCCTTCACAGTACTAGACGGCTTACAGCCGCTATGTACATGAAAAACTTCTGGATGGATAGAGTAGTGTAAATAACTACACACAATAAGTAATTCTGATGTTTGTTATCTCTTACTTTTTTTTTTTGGTCTGCAACTTATTTTCTTTATACGGTTTCTTAGGATAATGTTAATGCCAGTTATCATTTTTTGAATGTTTGGTGGCCATGTGGTCAAAGAAACCAGCCACTGAAAGATTTGTTTGAAGCCACTTGAAGCAACTGGGGCGCTGTGTCCCCTCTGTTCCCAGGGTGCTCAATGCAGATTTCAGTTATAGCATGGAACACATTTTATGGTACTTTTATGTATTCCTATCTTTCCCCTCCACGGAACTGAGCTCTTGGGAGGTGGGAAAAGGGCTCTGGCAGAGCTGGGCTCACCGGCGTTCGGTGAGTATTTGACCTAATGCCCTGTGTTTCACACCACCGTTTGCTAGAAAACCACCTCTTCTTTCCTCAGGATGGTGTTTCTCACACTAGAGGCCAGGGGTGTAGGCGGGGGAGGAGTTTCCATGCCTTGTTCTGAGGCTGGATCACAGCTTTTCAGATGCCTTTTTCCTTTAATTAAATAGAAAACAATACTGTGGATCATCAGGACGAATACGTTAGCAACATGGTTCTGCTAAAGTGATGGGGGTAACTCTAAATCCAGCACTGCTCAGACAGGCCCATTAGAGCTTCTTCTGGCGTGTTCCCAGGGGTCTGCAGGTTCATGTTGGAGGATGAGCCATCAGGGGACCACTTTCTTCTTGGAAATGCCTCCCTCGGTGCTCCTCGTCAGGAACCCCTGTAGCACTTACTGCATTATGATGGGATTTCCCTGTGGCTCTGTGGACCCCTTGCCTAGAGTTAGCCCATTTCCACAGTGCTTTTCACACGAGGGTACAACACTCACTGAGCTATGGGATAACATGGGAACACACATTCATAAGTCTCTCCTACTCAACACTGAGCATCAGTAGTTCAGGGAACCTCTCCAGCTTTGAGTCCCAAGCAGCCAGCTCTCCCAGCACAGTGCATGGTAAGGTAGTCAGATCAAATCCTGAGGTAGCTAGAATGAATGCAGGCAAACACATTTTAAAGGTCTCCTCATTCTTTTGAGGTGAGACTCATGTGGCTATTGATTTTTCATTTCTAAAAGTATTTTTTTGTTTTCTCAAAGTTGGTCTTAGAAATATTTGTATCTATCTTTGTCTTTCAATATGCTGAGCATGACTATCTTCTAATTTGTGTCTGATTCTGATACACTTGGCTGTTTCTGCTCCCTATTTCTTTTTGAGAACAAGTGTGAATGGGAGAGGGGCAGAGAAAGAGGGAGACACAAAATCCAGAGCAGGCTCCAGGCTCTGAGCTGTCAGCACAGAGCCCGACACAAGGCTCAAACTCACGGACTGTGAGATCACGACCTGAACCAAAGTCAGACACTCAACTGACTGAGCCACCCAGGTGCCCCTCCACTCCCTGTTTCTAAGTAGACTGTTCCATGTTACTTGGTTTCCTCATGTGCTTGGTTATGTCTAACTCCCTGCTGATCAGTGTGTTTTTCAAGCGATGTGTTAGAGTGCCCAAGTCCTAGGATGAAGCAAAGTCTGGGTGAGTTTGCTGGGAGACGGAGGGCAGCCTCAGTCTGGAACCCCTTGACCCAAGCAAGCTCATGGTTTGATGTTCTCTGGCTCATCCAGATGTGAGGCTCAAAGGACTGTGTCATGGACATCATTTCTCAGGATGGGCTTCTTTCTTAATTTTCCTTTTTCTTTTCTTTGATTTGAAATTATTCTGGCTCTAAGCTTGGGGACAGGCAGTTTTGATGCTAGTTGTTTTTATGATAAGGTGGTAGTACTTTGAGACCCCAGTCTAAATTGGAAGAGGATCTCCTAGCAGGTCTTGGATGGATTATTTTTAATTAATTTTTTAAAAATTTATATCCAAGTTAGCATATAGTGCAACAGTGATTTCAGGAGTAGATTCCTTACTGCCCCTTACCCATTTAGCCCATCCTCCCTCCCACAACCCCTCCAGTAACCCTCTGTTTGTTCTCCATATTTAAGAGTCTCTTATGTTTTTGTCCCCCTCCCTGTTATTATATTATTTTTGCTTCCCTTTCCTTATGTTCATCTGTTTTGTATCTTAAGTCCTCAAATGAGTGAAGTCATATGATATTTGTATTTCTCTGACTAATTTCCCTTAGCATAATACCCTTTAGTTTCATCCATGTAGTTGCAAATAGCAAGATTTCACTCCATTGTGTGTGTGTGTGTGTGTGTGTGTGTGTGTGTGTGTGTGTGTATGTATATCACATCTTCTTTATTCATCCATCGATGGACATTTGGGCTCTTTCCAAACTTTGGCTATTATTGATAGTGCAGCTATAAACATTGGGGTTCATGTGTCTCTTTGAAACAGCACACCTGTATCCCTTGAAATAACCTATTAGTGCAATTCCTGAGTCAGAGGGTAGTTCTAGTTTTAATATTTTGAGGAATCTCTATACAGTTTTCCAGTGTGGCTGCACCGGTTTGCAGTTGAACCAGCAGTGCAAAAGAGATCCTCTTTCTCTGCGTCCTCACCAGCATCCATTGTTGCCTGACTTGTTAATTTTAGCCATTCTGATGGGTGTGAGGTGGTACCTCATTGTGGTTTTGATTTGTATTTCCCTGATGATGAATGATGTTGAGCATCATTTCATGTGTCTGTTGGCCATCTGGATGTCTTTTTTGGAGAAGTGTCTGTTCATGCCTTTAGCCCATTTCTTCACTGGATTATTTGCTTTTTGGGTGTTGAGTTTATTAAGTTCTTTATAGATTTTTGGATACTAACACTTTATCTGATATGTCATTTGCAAATATCTTCTCTCATTCCATCGGTTGCCTTTTAGTTTTGCTGATTGTTTCCTTCGCTGTGCAGAAGCTCTTTATTCTGATGAGGTCCCAGCAGTTCATTTTTGCTTTTGTTTACCTTGCTTCTGGAGATGTGTTGAGTAAGAAGTTCCTGCAGCCAAAGTCTAAGAGGTTCTTGCCTGTTTTCTCCTCGAGGATTTTGACGACTTCCTGTCTTACATCTAAGTCTTTCATTGGGTGGATTTTGGGCCTTGAGTCCTGATTCCTTCACTTCCCTTTCCCGGGGCTGCAGAATGAAGCCCAAGTGCATGTGCCCCACTTCTCCAAGTTCTCCCTAAGACTAGACCAGGGGTTCCTTGCTTTTAAAAATTCTAAGTGTTCTTGGACACATTTTTATAAGCTTATAAGTTTAGAAGCCTTATTACAAGTTTTTTTTTTAACTTAAGTATATTTGACATATAACATTGTATGAATTTCAGGTGTTCAACATGTTGATTTAGTACATCTATATATTGTAATATAATGGCCACCATAGCAATAGTTAGCTCCTCTGTCACCTCACAGAATTATCATTTCTTTTTTGTAGTGGGAATAATTTGAAGATCTAGTCTCATAGCAAGTTTGATGTTTATAATACAGCACTACTGTTTATATTCACTATATCATGCATTAGATCTCTAGGACTTACTGGTCTACTTCTAGTTCTTCAGTCTTTTATAGGTACTTCCTCTACCTCCCCCACAAAAGAAATATGCATTTTATCCAGCATCTGACTTCTCTCTTGTCTTTCTTTTTCTTTCCGTTTCTTTCTAACCTCTCTCTGCCTCCCCTTTCCTTTCTTTTTCCTTTCCCCTTTCTTAGGTTCTTCCTCCTTCTTTTCCCTCCCTTCTCTTTCATTTCTCCTTCCTCCTTTTTTTCCTTTGTCCTTTCTTCCTTCCTTCTTCCTTCCTCCTTTCCTTTCTCCTTCTTTTCTTACCTTCTTCCTCTTCCTTCGTTCCTTCCTTCCCTCCTTCCTTCCTTTCCTCCCTTTTTTTCCTTCCTTCTGCCCAGCAGGTGAATTCTGAATAACCTAGCCTACTAATTCTGGAAATAGGAGGTCTAAAAATCAATTTAAAGATACAAAACTACTGAGTATAAGTCTTAAAATAAGCCTTAAAATAGTCTTTCCTTTTCAATCTTCTTTAAAACTTGTTAACTAAGGTAGATAATGTAGATCTGAAGTCAGTATAAAAATAGATCATTCAGTTATTTCAGGTGAAAAGATACCCGAAAATGACCCCCACTTATAGGAACTTCCCTAGAAATGAGTACCTTGAGTGATTGGCTGAACTTAGTAAAATTTATTACTTAAATTTACTATCAAGACACTTCCAGTTGTAAGAAGCACAAGTCTAACTCAAACTAGCTTAAGCCCCAAAGAGTATTTATTAGCTCAACTTGAAAGTCTTGGGATGAATGACTTCAGGTACAGTTGGATCAAGGAACTCAAGTATTGTCAGTAGGCTTAGTGTCTATCTTTTGTCTGTTCTGTGTTAGCTTCACTCTCAGGCATGCCCTCTTATGATGGCAAAGTGGCTTTCACTAACTTCAGACTCACAGCCTGTGCTTTAAGTCTATGATCTGCAAACTTTGCTGATAATGTATCTAATGGTAAAAGTTAAGCACATGTTCTCCATGTGTTTATATTTTTTTATAAATTATATGCCATTATACACCACTGTTATTCTGCTATAGTATTAATAGAGTTCAGAGTTTTTGTCTGTATGTTTTTAAGATAAAGAATAAAGTAGGGGCACATGGCTGGCTCAGTAGAGCATATGACTCGATCTCAGGGTAGTGAGTTTGAGCCCCACGTTCGGTGTAGAGTTTACATAAAATAAAAGATTTAAGTATAAAATACATTTTTAAATAGATAAAGAATAAAATAGAAGTACTGATACTTTCTCTATACCGCCGACGGATTGCTTCGCAGCCCCCAGTTCAGCAATGACTTAGTGGAAAGGCCCCATCTCTCCCGTCAGATATCATCACAGTCTTGTGACCTTGACTCATTAGTCCTTTCTGGCCTAGCTTGAGTCACATACCCATTCCTGAGTCCAGTGTCCTCAAAATAGTAAAGCAAACGTTACTAATGTAAGGCAACATAAATATTCGACTAGGCATAAATATTTACTTTTTGAAGGTATTTACATTTTTGAATCTTATACTCATGGCTATATTACCAAAATAAGGGGCATAATCATTCAGCACAGCATGATAGAACAAAGATTCTCTATTCTCATAGTAATGTAATTTCATTAGTCTATGCTAAACTTCTGTGGGTTCAGACCTGGAGTATCATGAAAGCATCCCATCTAGTTTTTGTTAATATTCCAGTGACAGGTGAATGCTATATGTTGACACCTAGGAATTGATGAGTCTTGCAAATAAAATCCTATTCTTACAAATTTTTTGAGGATGGCCATTTTGAACAAGATGAAAAACTATGTGGAAAGGTGAGCTATAGAGGGCCCTGAATAATTTTCAGATTTCTAAAGAGAAAAAGAGGTCACTGGTTGGAGAGATAATTTTGCTTGCAAGAACGGGTAAAGAACGTGAAGAGAAAGCGTTCTTTGGAAACTTTCTGATGAACAAGATGTTCTGCTTATTTAACAATTGGTCTTGTGTGGCAGAAATGCAATGGCGCATCTTGATTCTGAGGCGAAAGAAGAATGTCTGAGGGAAGACCTGAAGTTTTACTTCATGAACCCTTGTGAAAAATACCGGGCCCGACACCAGATTCCCTGGAAGCTGGGATTGCAGATTTTGAAGATAGTCATGGTCACCACACAGGTAATTCATATTATCAGTTTGTTCATTTTTTTTCCTTACCACAAGATGAAACTTGTGATCCGCCCGTGACTTTTGTTCCAAAAAGTTTACACTCAAGTTCATAAAACAAAATTATGTTTACTCTGGAGAACAGAGTGTAGGTTGAAGTTCAATTTTAATGAGGATCTGGTTTTAGTAAGGGATTATGAGGTAAATACAGACACATCGTAGATCCATATAAAATAGTAGACCTATATGTGTGTGTGTTGGGGGATGGGGGGGTGGAATTCTAGATCTGAATGAAGCGCCTAGACTGGCAAAGTCTGCTTAATCCAGAGTGATTGTGTACTTCCAATTTCTCATCTTCATTCAAATATACTTCATTTAAATACACTTTTGAAATCTGCATTTTTGACTGTTTTGTCTTGAGACGTAGCAGAACGCTATTTCCTTTCCATCAGAGGCTAAGTGCTCTAAGTAAATGCTTACCCACCCACCACCACATCTAGTAGGAGAGTACAAAGCCTACATTGGGATCTTCTATTGAATTTCATATTTTTTTAAGTTATTTATTTATTTTTGAGAAAGAGAGAGAGAAGCCCAAGCAGGCTCTGCACAGTCAGCACAGAGCCTGATGGGGGGGGGCTCAAACTCACGAACCATGAGATCATGACCTGAGCTGAAATCAAGAGTCAGACACTTAACCAACTGAGCCACCCAGATGCCCCTCATATTGTTGAGACTTTATCACCAGCATCACTACAGCCATCAAAGTTGTCAGCTAGTTTTTGAGACTGTGGTTTGGAACTGGTTTCAGGGGGGGGCCCTCTCTAGGTAACTACATTTAAAATGTGTGCCCTTTAAAAAATTCTACTGATTTGGGGTTATTTGGTTCCATTGACAAATAATCATTCTGTTATCCATGTAAAGATGTTTATAAAGATGTTATTTCTGGGGACACCTGGGTGGCTCACTTGGCTGAGTGTCTGACTCTTGATTTCGGCTCAGGTCATGATCCCCAGGATAGAGCCCCATGTTTGAGATTCTCTCTCTCTCTCTCCCTCTGTCCCTCTCCTCAACTTGCTCTTTCTTTCTAAAAAATAAAAATAAAAAATAAACAGTATTTAAAGATTTTTTAAAAAGATGTTATTTCTGGAACACAAAAATAAATACCTTTCTAAAAATACCTTCATATAGTTTTAGAAATGAGAGGAAGTCCCTGCTGTAACTGAAGTTGAATCATTATTCTGTGATCATAAAGAGGTCTTTTCACTGTATGACATGCTTTCCAGTGCATCGGTAACCACATTGCTTTAAAAGAAATAAGCTTGAAAAAAAACAACCAACAAAATTGAGATACAGGGCCACTGTTAAATGTGTGTGCCTGACTTTTTCCATTTAAAATTTTTTTAATTTTAATTCTTGGTTTTGAAGTCTTAATTTTGGCATCCTGGAAAGTGGGTGCATTTTTAGTATTACATCGAAGGAGGAGAAATAATGTCCTCGTTTTCCTTGTTTCCCACTTTCTTCTCTGACCAAACCAGCTTTCCATTCAGCTTTTTGATCTATTAATGTTCCCAGAACCCTAGCTTATCCAGGCATAGAACATCACCATTTTTGACTTACCTTATTTGTCCTGATATCTACTAAATCCCCTGGATTCTTCCTTCAAAGCTGTGTCTACTTATGCTGTGCCATACTCACTGTCTTCTCTCTCTGGCACACTCTCATCTTGTAAATTTAAAGTATGTTTGAAGCACAATCTGTGCTGTGTGTTCTGTTGGGACTACAGTTGTCCATACATTACTGCTGCTGCGATGCAACGTAACACGTGGTGCAGCATCGCCCTGCGCCAGGCACTGGTGCTTTACGTATGTTAACTCATTTCATCCTCACGGCAACCCTGTGAGGTGGGGTCAGTTACTGCTCCCTTCTTGTGGATGAGGAAATGGGGCCAAAGAGAGGAAGTAATCTGATTATGGCATTCTGTTGGTAAGTGGTAGAGTTGGACTGGAACCCCTTGGTCTGACTCTGGAATCTGCATTCTTATTCTCAGATTGTTTTTATTCCAGACATAGGTCCTGTTCTCATTTTGCAGTCTAGGAATACACACAAGTTCACTAGGCTGCTTCCAGACTTTGTCTTATGCCTCCCTTTCTTATCTACGTACACACCAGTCTGTTAAATGCTAATAGAAAATTAATTTTTCTTAGAATGCCTTCATTGGGTCACTCTCCTGCTCAGAAACTTTTTTGGTACCCATTTTCCCACAGAAGAAAATCTTGACTGTGTAGCTTGGAATTTAGATTTCCCCAGTCCCCTTCACCTTGCCTTCCACCTGCTGTGTCCTCCCCAGATCCCAGCCAGGTGGATGCACCCAGGGATTCTCACCCCTGCCCCGTTTGTTCCCCCCAAGTCCCGAGTGGACTTTTCTCCATTATCTGGCAGGTGCCATTGGAAGTCCCCCACCAGTCTGGCCTGACCACTCAACATGTGGCTTTCTTTGGCACACTAATACCCCTTGCTGTCTGTCTCACTGCTTTCACTTCTAGTAGACTGTTTCTGGGAAATGATGGTTTACTTTTTGTGTGAGTGTACCTTTTCCCCCCTGATGAAGTTCAGAGGGAGTCAACTCTTGCTCCACTGGAGGATCATTCTAATAAGTTTTGTTACCTGGGTGATATCTAATTGGAGCAGATTTCTTGAATACCTTTTCTTCCTTCAAATCCCACTTGTCCCTCCTCCTCTTTTTGTGGCTCTTAACACTCTATCCTCAAGTCTAATGGGATGGGTGGCATTTTATTAGGGTTGATTAGAAAAAGTTTTTTAAAAAAGATATTCCTATTCTGTGTTCTGCAGTAAATTATAATCTTTAGAGAGGTGTTCACATTCTTTTGCTAGTTCTATGCTTTCCCTCCCATTTTCTTTGTACATTATTAGAACAGTATCTTGTTTTTACCTGGTACAGAATATTTTCTCCTACACTCATTTCATAATCGTCTTACATTCATAATCTTTGCCAGGCTGCACTTAATGTGTAAGAATTTTTCTGTCTAATATCATAGTTTCAGGAAGTCTTAAGGTCTAGTTAGCAGGGCTAGGGAACATTTTTCTGTCAAGTATTTGGCCAATTCCATCATCTCCTTAATCTTGCTCCATAGAGAGAGTTTGGTTCTGCCGTAGCAGGACCGGGACTTATGATCTCCTCCGTAGGGTTTCTCTTCTATACTAACAGATGCTTTGAAAATCTCAACCTTAGCCAGATGCTGGGCCACATAGGTGGATCTTAGCTGTTTTCTGAGTAATAGAATGGAGGAGATTTCTTGTTCCTGATGCCAGATGGGGGTGGTTCCAAGCAGAGATTACACCTTCATGCTCTCTCATTCCCAAAGTTGAATTGATAAGCTTTGAGTTTAAATAAGGTTCTAGCTTAAAATGTCAGCAAATAGTATGCCACTTTCTTGGTCAAGTTATCCATTCTCCACACAGAGTGTGTGTGTGTGCGCGCGTGTGTGTGTCTGTGTGTCTGTGTGTCTGTGTGTGTGTGCACATATGTGTGCACATGTGTGCGTGTTTAAACTTCAGTTTGAGTGTGGGAGGAATGGGTTGAATATCCCTGCTTCTAAAGTTAAGGTGGCAGTATCTCTGAGAAGAAGGGTGGCCAGGTGGTTGGAAGGACGAACAGGTAAACCTAACAGATCTATTTGTATCCTCACTCTGACGCTCTCTAGCTGTTCCAACCAGGATAAATTCCTGGACTTCAGATTACACGTGTGGAAACTGGAATTATATTGATCAACAGATTCAGTATTTGACTCTGGCATTGTGATGGGAACTCTTCCAGTTCCTGAGTAGTGGGGGGAAAAGAAGAAATCCTGTCCTTGTGGAACCCAGTGTAATATACTCCTCATTGGGTGTTGGAGAATTAAGTAAAAAAAAAAAATTATAAATTTTAGGCACAACCCCTGGTGCTCAGCAGTAAGAGCTGTTATCCAACACTGTGCACCTTGATCTTGTTCCCATTGTATCCCAGCCCAGCACAGAGTATAAGTACTTAGCAAAATTTTATGGAAAAACTTAATTCATGTGTGTGTATACCAGTTTTTTTTCATTTGTGTATCAGTTGTTAGTGAAACTTTGAAACAATCATGTGTATAGTGGTTCCCTGGTTTACTTTTGGCTTTCCAAAAGCAACCTGACCTTCTCCAGCATCTCTTTCAGGAACCACTGACAGATGTCCTGTGCTCGGAAAAGCCTTTAGCTTTCAGTTGCCTGATTTCCAGCACAGGTTGGGTGATGTGGGGCTTCTTATCTGATATTTTCCTTAGACTGGCTGGGCTTTAACAATTGCTCAATCCTTTGACTTGGTATTTGAGGAATGTGACCTGGTGAGGCTCAGATGCTAATGAATGTCCTCTAAGTACATTCTCCAACAGTAGTTGCAGTTCTGGGAAGGTAGCACCTAAATTCTTTTCCATAAGAAGAATCCCAAAGACAAATTCTTCAATGGAGGGAAATTGCGTTGCATAGTCAAGTGACTTTGGAGTTAGACCTTGCTTTCATTCTAATTAGGTGCCTTATGTAGGGCAATTTCATGTGGCTAAGTCTCAGTTTCCACATATGTAAAGTGAGAATAACCACGGTGATATCACCTTATTGTTGTGTTAGTAACTGACCTATTGCTTGTAACGCAGTTAGTAATGTGCCTGGTGTATAATAATTGCTGCAGAACAGCAGCTGTTAATTTTACTTGTTCAGCCTTTTCAAAAAATCAAGCAAAGTTTAAAAGATAAAACAGATAAAAATCACTAAAAAATAATATGTACATTGGTATATGCAGACTAATGTTTGTTTCATCTGAAAGATTCGTGAGTTGATGTCTTGTTCAGTGCCATGCAGTCTACCCTTTCCAACCACAGGGTGACAGCAAATAGCAGAAGAGCCACAGTCATCTAGTGGGACTTGCTGAAGAAACAAAGTCCCGAATCATTTTGGGTGCTTAGTGGGATGGAGACTTGGGGCCAAATTTTTGGACTTGTATTGTCTTACAAAGCAGATGAGAAGATGAAGTGAGTAGATGGTGAAGGGTATGGGGGATAGGGCTTATGAAGGTTTGACTTACCTTCTGCCATTGCGTTTGTGCACGCGCCTGTGTGTGCATGTGTGCATGAGAGACAGGGAGGGAGGGGTTGTTGATGGGTGTAGCTGTGTGTATAATTTCCTGGGGTTTTTTTGGTAAACACTTAGTGCCTGCTGATTTTCCCCACTTACTGGATTCCAAGAAAGGCAAGGAGAATACATTCCTTCCTGGTAAAGAGAACCCTTCGTGCCTGTGCTTGGGCTGAGATACAACACAAGGGAGAAGAAGTAGGAGTGTTATCACCACCAGAAGGTGGGTGCTTGGTGACAATGAATGGGCTTGACCTCAGGGAGGGAAAGCAAGCCCAGAGGTAATTTTCTCTAAGTGTACACTGTTTTGAATTGCTGAGATAGCTTGATGAGGTTATTCTTTGGGACTTGTATTTTGTCATTAAGGTGGTTAGTAAACATCAAAGCAGTGAGAGTTTTCTTGCTGATGTTTACGAGGGGTGGGGGAGTTGATACTAAGAATGCATTTGCCTCCTCTGGTAAATGGTAAAAGTTACATCTTCCTATGTGATTTCCTTTCTAGCTAGTTCGTTTTGGCTTAAGTAACCAGCTGGTGGTTGCTTTCAAAGAAGAGAACACTGTGGCTTTTAAGCACTTGTTTCTGAAAGGATATTCTGGCACAGACGAAGATGACTACAGTTGCAGTGTATATTCCCAAGAGGATGCCTACGAAAGCATCTTTTTTGCTCTCAATCAGGCAAGTGTTTTGTTGTGAATGACCTATGCTTTAAGAATATATTGACACTTGACCTTGTTGTTTTAGCAAAAAATATTATACATATGTTAAAATATTCTCATTTAAATTGTGCACAGTCTGCCAAAAAAAAATGTCCATTGCTGTTTCTCTGGCTACATTTCCACACAATAGATGTTGCCTACTTAAAATTTTTCTTAATGATTTATATTTTATATCTGTCCCTTTAAACCCACTACTTTTGGGAGATTACTCCAGTTCAAATAGCCAAGAGTTGATTTATAATCTCAGGTTTGATGAATGACATATCAAATCTAAGATTCTAGGGTCTCAGTTTTGATGTCTTACCATTAATTAGCGTAGCTGAATCTTAAGAATATAGAGTAGGATATGATATAGTTGTATCCAAGCAAGTATTGAGAAACCAAATGGATGGGCCTGAAGAACACACTTAGGGGAGAGAAATCGTTATTCTTTTTTTTTTTCATTCAATAAATATTTGGATGCCTAGTATGTATGAGTACTGTTCTAGACACTGGGAATACATCATGAATAAAATGAACAAAAGTCCTGTTCTTATAGAACTTAATTCTAGAGGAGAGAGCCAGACAGATGAAGTGAAATGGATAGCAGTGAATGCTAGCTCCCTGAAAACACCACCTGGAAAACACGTTGATAGATCAGGGCTTGTTGAGGAAATAAGGGAGATACTCCCTTGACTACTCCTGAGTGCCTGGGGTGAAAAGGGCAAAGTCCAGATACAGACTTTGAAGTCTGATGTAGGGTAGGTCTTTCAGTGTGAGGGGAGAGCTCCGCAGTACTGGGTAAAGACATGATGCGATGGTTTTGGATTGGTGGACACAGCAAAGTGAGGGTTTGTGGGGAGGGGCATGGTTCCAAAGGGTCTTGGAGTTAATTAGACTAAATGTTTGCATTGATGATGGGTCTAAATGAGTTGTTTTGCATGTTCCTGAGATAAACAATAGAGTTATTTGTAGCTGTTACGTTCTTGGACAAAAGTTTCCTGGAATGATAAAGTCATGTTAATGGAGCCTGTTAGTGCAGATAGGCAGATGGTAGTGTTATGCTGACAAGAGCTACTGTAAGTTCAGGTAAGATAATGTAAGTTGTGTTGATTACTGTGAGCTGTGGGGCGTGGATGGCTTGGATCCTCAGAGGTATGTCAGAAAGCAATAACTGCTCTGAAATAAAGCAGAGGAGGAGATCGGCAGCGCCTGGTGGAGCCTGTGTGCTGCTAATGGGTGTTTGCAACTTTCACTGGGTGGTAAGGGAAAGGGCTCGCTGAAGTGGTGATATTTGACTCAAGATCTGAAGGAGTGAACCAGCAGATAGATAATGCAGGGTTCTAGGCAGGGGCAACTGCAGAGGCCCAGGCAGGAATGTGCCTGGTGAGCTCCAGGAACTGCCTGGAGGCCAGCATGGCTTTGGAAGGTGGGGCTGGAGCCTGGGGACAGTCGTCTGCTGTGAGGTCGGGGCACCTCAGCTTTGGCTCTCAGTGAGGTGGGAGCCTCTGCCAGCAGGTTAACTTTCGTTCTGAGCTCCGTGAGGTGGCGTGTTTGCTGTCCAACCTGAGAAAATTACCCTGTGGTACTTTACACGGGGGAGTGCTCTGGAGGGCTTTGATATAAACAATTTAAAATAGCTAAAAGTGTATTCCATATGCTGTAATGTCTGATGAAACTCTTGAAAGCTCATAAGTATTTTTATTTAACTATTTTTAATAGTATCATCAGCTAAAGAACATATCCCTGGGGACCCTTGGTTATGGAGAAAATGAAGACAATAGAATTGGCTTGAAAGTCTGTAAGCAACATTACAAGAAAGGGACCATGTTTCCTTCTAATGAGACACTGAATATTGACAGCGACATTGAAATAGGTAATGCAGTGATCATTTTATTATGTGCCTCTATCATCTTCTGTGGTAAGAACAAACAGCCCATCATGTGCTGACAACCCAAATGGACCAACTTTGCTTTGGTGACCGTCAGCTTAGGTGGGGCTTTAACATGTGCCTGCAGAGGGTGTTGCTTCAGGAAACTGCAGGTCTACTGCCATAGGACTAGGGAGCATTTATGGAACTTCTTGGTATAACTCAAGATTGTTGGGGGTGGGGGCGGCAGGGTTGAGGTAAATGCACAGGCGTTTCCTGTTTGTTAAGGTTTTTCCCTCCATGAGGAGGCAGTTAGGCTTTTGGAAAAAACTACATTTATAAATGAAATAATATATGTTAAAAAGTTTGGTGTTCTTGCTATTATATGTTAAGTACATCAGTGTTCTTCAAAGATGAATCGTAGTAACTCATTTTCTCTTTTAGGAGATTGCTTGGCAAAAAGTCTGTATCTGATCGAGTAGAATTATTTTGTGCCATTCTGTTAAGAATTTAAAAGTACATTATATGTAAATGCAAAGTGGTTGACTTAAGGCTGGGGAGGGGGGTTTGTCATTCATTTAACAAATCTCTGCTGTATACCGACCATGCCCAAGGCACTTCTGATTTACGTACTGGGGTTACATACTACAAAGATTAACCAGTCACAACTCCATAAGGAGCGAACAGTTCCAGAGTAGGGGTCCTAGGAGCATTTTAATTGTGAAATGGTTTTACAGAAAAGAGAGCATCACACAGTTCATTTGACCATGTTTCCAACAATCCAATTTAGGACACTTTGATGAAATAATAGAAGACCACCTCCGTAAAACAGATGTTCTGAGGGATTTCTGGGTAGCTTGGTGAGTTAAGTGTCTGACTCTTGATCTCAGCTCAGGTCTTGATCTCAAGGTCATGAGTTCAAAACCTGCATTGGGCTCTGCACTGGGTGTGGTGCCAACTTAAAACAAAACCAAACAAAACCAAACAGAGGTTCTGAGTCTGTTTCCACAGGCTTCCTGTTCAGAATCTCTTCATGAGTGAATGTGTCCCATGCTCTGGATTCTGAAGGAAGCACACCATAAGCCAGGACCATCAGGGGTCCCAGGTTGCTTTCGGAGACCGTCAAGGGGTCAGCGGCTTGATTCTGTGGCCAGCAGCCTTGACATGCCCCTGTCTTCTTAAAAATGTGTGACTTAATTAGATGCATCTGACAACTATTTTCCAGTGATTCATCTGTTGTTTTCGTCAATTGATTTTTCTTGGAAAATTGATTAAAACAATGTGGCCAAAGGCCATATCAGTGGCTAGACAGGACAAGTGGTGCCAGACAGCAGGATTTGTGAGCTGACCACTGGGCAGCGCTGTCCTTGTTCATTTTCCTCCTATCAGAATATGGAATTGTTTTAACCAAATGGAGAGAAGTTGGTTTTAATTTGACTTTATTTTAAGAGAGACTGTTTTAGCAAGTTAATTGTATTTTTGACTTATTAAATGTAACTTGTCAGAGAGAACGTTTTGACATACCTATTCAAAAGATGTAAAGAATATTCTTAAAATACTTGATGCTGGATTTTAGACTTTCTTTTCTCAGACACATTGGAGGAAGCCTGCACATGATAAAAACAGGAATTGAGTTAGACTTCCTTGGTGAGGCATTATAGCTTATGGAGGTGAATTAGCAGGAGCTGGTCTAGGTTACTTATTCATGGGTTTTGCATCATCTTTATTATTAAGATAATCATCCTCTGGTGTGCTAAATGTGGAACTCAGCCTGCCTACCCACTTTCTCTGTGGGTCTATATTAAGTTGCATGACTGTACATTTCAAGGCAAGAGTTTCCCTAAATTCATGCTGTGGGCATATCTAGGCCTGTAGCTTTACAGTTTAGCTTCACTGGTGAGACTGTTATAAATCTGCTTTTAAAAATGTTTTTATAAGATTTAATGTATCATCCCAATACATTAGTGCTTCATTTTCTGTATAACAGATTTTGAGTTTCTTATGTTCTCTTTACATGTTCTCAGCATAAGACATTATGACCATTTCATCATTTTCCTTTTTTTTTTTTCCAAGAACATGTATCATCTGCCTTCCCTTTATCTCTAAGATGGTTGTTATTTCATTTCCTGGAGTGGCCTCCCCTGTAAATGAGGCTCTTTGAGCATGAGGCTGCTACTCTAATACCAGTTTGTTTTCTTTGAGGTTTGATATTTTACTTAGGTCTTTTGCCATCTTTAGGGGAAAAAACTCAGTTCTTAGGTTTTGTTACCATCAAGTATTTGGTAGTCTCATTAGCAGTGACTGGTGACATCAGGTCAGCTGGACTTCAGAGAGTTCTGAATGTGTATTTAGAGAAAGTGTAATTCCAAAATTAAAATTACAAAATTTGAGGGGTGCCTGGGTGGCTCAGTCAGTTAGGAATCCGACTTCGGCTCAGGTCATGATCTCATGGTTCGTGAGTTCAAGACCTGCGTCAGGCTCTGTGCTGACAGCTCAGAGCCTGGAGCCTGCTTCAGATTCTGTGTCTCCCTCTCTTTCTGCCCCTCCTCTGCTAATGCTCTGTCTCTCATTCTCTCTCAAAAATAAATAAACATGAAAATTTTTTTAATTACAAAATTTGAATAATGAAATAGACTTTATAAGGTGGATTTCACATATAGTGTAAGATTAACTAACAAATGCTGTTGTATTACTGTGAATATAAGATGCCATCCATGTTTTTTAAGACTCCTCTATTTTAGAGAGGGAGACAGACCACAAGAGACTCTTAAATACAGAGAACAAACCAACGGTTGCTGGGGGATGGTGGTGATGGATTAAATGGGTGATGGGCATTATTAAGGAGGGCACTTGTTGGGATAAGCACTGGTGTCACATGTAAGAGATGAATCACTGGGTTCTACTCCAGAAACCAAGATGACACTATATGTTCACTAACTTGAAAATAAATTAATAACAGTAAAAACAGACTCCTCCAATTTAGAGATATTTAAAAGTGAAAAAAATAAATATCTTAGAATGAGTGAAATACAGAAGAAAAAGACCTAGGAGAGTATCTGGCATATAGATTTTGAACATGTTCCATCTCTTTTCAGAATATAGCCACTTGGCTCAATCAATTTAGCTTAAATGTTTTGTTTTCTTTTACTTTATCTTCAAATAAGAACGTTACAGGTAGAGGACCATCAGTTTGGCCTCTATTTTACAGTTGAGGAACTGGTGCTCAGTCATGCTAGGTGGCTAAGCCAAGGTCATGAACTGATCTAGTGATGGTAGGTCTTTGCTGCTCCAAGCCCAGTGGGAGAAGACGCTTTATAAAGAATCAGCCATCAAGTCTACTGAGATTCTAGAGCACCTTGTGAGTACCAGGCACTGCAGGAGGTTCAGCGTTTCCATTTCAAAGGCAGCAGGAAGAGGCAGCAACAGCCTGGGCAGGAGTCCACCAGGCTAGCTTCCCACCAATTCTGTGTCAGAGCTCTGTGACCTTGAAAGGCGCTCCCTGTTTCTAGACCTACTTGCTTCTCCTGCCAAGGTGGTGAGCTACACAATGATGAGACTATTTTTATGTGAGGTTCTTGGAATTGTTCTTTTATAGTTAACAGCTCACAATTTGCTTTTACTTAAATAAAACATATGTGTTTTTTCTCTCTCTTTTTTATTTTGAAAAGCATGAGACTTAACAGAAAAGTTGCAAAACAGCACAAAGATTTCCTTGTATACCCTTCATCTAGGTTTTCCGAAGGCTAACATTTTACTGCGTTTGTTTTATCATTCTTCAAACGTTAAATATTTCTCCTGAAATGTATGAGAATAAGGTACAGACATGATGTCTCTTTGCCTGTAAATACTTCAGCGTACATTTCCCCCAAACACGAGCATTCTCCTACATAACCACCTGCATGTTCAAAAGCATGAAGGAACATGGATACAGCACTATAATATACAAACACTATTCACATTTTATCAATTGTCCTGTTCTTTATAGAAAAAGAAAAGTGCCCACCTGTGAGCCCCTCTCCATGTGCCCGTTCCACACACCCTCTGCCACCTTCCTGATCCAGGATCACATAATGCATTTAGTTGTCAAATCACTTTAATCTCTTTTAATCTACGGCAAAATAAAGTTCCTTAGCCTTTACTTTTAAATGACCTTGACATTTTAAGAGAGTAAACTATTCCTCACTGGGTTTTTCTGTTTGACTTTATTGAGGTTATGCATTTTGGGCAGGAATACTACACAAACAGTAAGTTATTTCAGGAGGAGCATGATGTCTATTTATACCCTTACTGGGGATAACTTCGATCAGTGGTCGAGTGGCAGTTCCAGGTTCTCTCCTGGAAAGTTACTGGTCTTGTTACAATAAATACAGATTTTGTGGGGAGATACTTTGAAACATTTAAGTATCCTGCCTTTCAGCACACCTTGTCCCCCACACCTTGTAGCATTTGATGCGTGCCTGAAACAGTCCTTCTTGTTTCCTTGCCCTAGATTGTGTTCACTTAGGCCTCTCCATGTACCCTCAGGAGTGGAAAAACTCGTCCTTCTTCAGACTGGAATTTTATCGGTAAATACCTTTTTAAGTCTCATTTCTCGGGAGGCAGGGATGGGGAAAGCAGAGTAGGATAGTAAGACTATGACAATTTTTACCTTTTAATATTTTTTATTCAGGCTCTTACAAGTTGAAATTTCCTTTCACCTCAAAGGCATTGACCTACAGACGATTCACTCCCGAGAGTTACCGGACTGTTACGTCTTTCATAATACGGCAAGTGTCTGTCTTCCTGAAGCTGGTTCTTATTATTTTTCCTCTACTCATGTTGTAGATGCCGAGTGTAAATAAAACACACCAGCCTCTATAGATGTGCTAGATGTGGTGGTGTTTAATACAGCTAAATGATGCTTTCTAGCATTGTACATTGTGACCATTATTTCAGAAAATGAAGCAAGCCCTTTCCAGCTTTTTAAAGCCAGATTTCTGGGTTGGAAAGAGGAGTTTTCAAAAGTGGCTTTGACCTCGCATTCCTCTTATACATTAGAAAAAAAAAAGTTTATGAAGGGTGTTTTAAGTGTCTAGGATATGTTTCCTACTTTCAAAGGGAAAGTCTTTGCAACTTTGTAGCAAATGCTTTCAAACCTCAAGGCAGAAACTATCCCCTTGATCTGAGGGCCAGTCTGCAAAGGATTAGTTGTTGCTTCTTTTGTTTTGAAAGAAGGTTTCTGCAGTAGAAGAAAATGTATTCACGTCTGTGAGGAGAGTAACATGCCTTCTCATTTCATGGGGTTTGACGCTTTCTCTCCCTCCTTGCTCCCTCCCTCCTGTTTATTGAGGGACAGACGTGAATGCTGAGGCTGAGCTGACAGCTGTTTGTGACAGCCTTTTAGTAATTCAGAGGAGTGCTCCATTCAACAACAATCAATAAATACATAATGAGCACCCCCCCCCCCCCCCCCCCCGCACCAGGCACTGCCCTGCTGTAGAGGTACCCTGGCCCTCAGGAAGCTTACAACCCTACGGAATAGATAGACCAGAAAACAGATAAGCAAAGAGATAAATGTAATTATAAATCTTGACATGTGGTAAGGAAGAATGTCTCTGGCAAAGAAGAGCATGATTAACCTCTTTGGGGTGACCCACACGTTACAAAACACATTACAAAGTCCCCAAAACTCCTCAAGCAAAGAGCTCACAGGGCTGACTGTATAGGTGATGTGTAACTAAATCCCCAAGTGCCTGCACATCTCTACACATAAGCCACGCTGTGTGTAATCCAAGAACATCACTGGAACCACTCTCCAGAGGCTGGAGAATCAAACCTGCAGCCCCCCCACCAATCCCTGTGATCTGTGAGCACACCTCTGCTAAGCCTGGCACACGCGAGGTCTCATTCTCCTTTAGGAAAGCCCCAACACACTTCTCTCAAGCACATATCACTTATAAACTAAATGACAGAAACATAATGCGGAAGATTGAGAGCATTTGGAAATCTTAAATTCAGCCTGCAGCCTGGGAGCAATCCGTGTCACCTCTGAAAGCATTATAGGTAGCATTTGAAGCAAACAGAAAAATAGTGTCCAGCCCTAGCAAAGACCTAGAATTTCATACCCAAAGGAGTAAGTTGAAGTCAATGCTTTTAAATTCCATTCAGTATAATAAATGAGATCATTGTATTCTCTTGTCAAAGATTGGTGAATCTTGTTTTTGTTCCTGGGACTAACAGTTAGTTGTTTTGCTCCAAGATTTCTCTGAACCTGAATACACTCAGTAAAATGGATTCAGTAGATTCCATGTATTTAGCCTTTGAATCATGTTTTTTTCATTAATAATAAAAACTTGCAGGGTGCCTGGGTGGCTCAGTTGGGTAAGTGTCTGGCTTCGGCTCAGGTTATGATCTTGAGGTTCATGGGCTCAAGCCCCTTGTCTGGCTCTGTGCTGACAGCTCGGAGCCAGGAGCCTGATTCAGATTCTGTGACTCCCTCTCTCTGCCCCTCCCCTGCTCATGCTCTGTCTCTGTCTCTCAACAATAAATAAATGTTAAAAAAAATTAATTAATAAAAAGAAATAGAAACTTGTAAAGGAATCACGTGATGAGGACAGTTTCATCAGTAGAACTAGTTCTGAATCAGCATCCTGTCCGGATGCCAGTGATATTTGAAGCAGAGTTTATCTATCTAGTATGCTGTACATTCCGTGGGGCGTAACTTTTCCATACATTTGTGTCTCCAGATTACCTTTGACAATAAAGCTCACAGCGGCAAGATCAAAATCTTCTTTGGCAGTGAGGCTAAAATTGAAGAATGTAAAGACTTGAACATATCTGGATCCAGTAAGTATGTCACATGCTTGCCCGTCGTGGGTTACAGATGATTTTTAACACTTCGTTTTGGGATTTGGGAGCGCTTAAATGCTTTATTTGGATGGTGAAAGGAAGAAAGAGCTCCAGAAAACTATTGAGCATATCCTAACTGTATGCAGCATATCCTAAAGCTTTGCCTTTTTGCTCCGTTTCGGTAGATGTTGATTCGTTGCACACCTCTTAGGAGAGACAGTGTTCCCATTTCTGGAGCCAGACTGCCTGGGTTTGGGTCTTGGTTCTGTTCACTGTGCCTATGATCTTGGGCAAATCAGTTAGCTTCACTATTTATAAGTATCTTTCTCTATAAAATGAGGGTGATGATAGTATCTGCCTTCCAGGATGTTGAGTATTCAGTGAGTTCGTATGTCAAGGAAAGCACCGAAAACAAGAGTTGGCACATAGTAGTCGCTAGGCACTACAGAAAAATGAAGAAAACGCCTTAGTGAGAGAGATTGACATGTCTGTAAATCTCTGATGGGTCATGGATAAGAATAAGTGGTGGAGGTAAAAAGGGATAAAGAAAGCGAAGGTTAACTTTGGGACAGAGTGAGAAAATCTATCAGTGTTGTTGGGGAAGTTATATTTTGAGCTGAACCTTTGATAGCAGAGAAGGATCAAGGCCCTCAGAGCTCCAAGAGCAGCCTGTACACACATTGGGTGGTTAACTCGGTTGTTACTCAGAAAATATGTCTTCATCCATAGTGTAAAATGGGCTATGTGGGGGGTCGTGATCGTGTTAATAATGTATTGTCAGTACTTTTTAACTTATAAGTTTTGTTGAACTGAATTTGCCTTTGACCGGATTTTCAGAACAAAATAAAATGTAAAACACCCATGGTTTTTGACTATTTTAGATTTGTTTTAATCTAGATTTGTCTATGGGCCTGTTGCTCTTCCAGTTATACGATACATCCTAATGAGTCTGAAGGTTTGGTTTCAGTATTTCTACTAAGTGACTCAAGGCTCTGGTCAGCATGGGCAGTTTTAGATTCCTTCTGTTTGAAAGTGGTTCCTATTTCCCAGCAGACACACATCCCAAGTCAGGTATAGGGTCAGCTATTTTATGTGAGAAAAGCTAACCTTTGTCACATATGAAATGTGGTTTGGAACAGTCATTGTGACTGAAGCCTTAGTTGGTCAAACAGGTTTCCTTCCTCCCCACAGGGCTGCTGTATGTTGGGGAGTTTTCCTCGCCCCTGCTCAGAAGGGAAGCGTTCTGGCTCCCTGCTGTGGCCAGTGGAGGGAAACCCACCTCATCCATCCCTCAGTAGGAATACTAACATTTGAGTTTCTCCCAGAGCTGTGTCTGAAGAAACGAGATTCTGTTACTAGGAGAATATGAATTTAAAATAAAATGATATGACCTGAAACATTAAAAAGCTGAAATTTGGAAACCAGCTTAGAAAGTAGGTTTCACCCCGTGTCTGTGAAAACTGGTGGAATGATTGCTTTGGCCTTGGGGGATGTGAGCCAAAGGCAAGGGTGACATCTGGTGGAATCTTGGTGCTGTTTCCCTAAAGTTCTGAGGCTCCTTCATGTCCATCCACTTACTCTGACACTTCTGTCTTCCTCTTGTCATCTCCTATGTTCTTGCAGGGCGAAATGTGAGGGGTTGTCCACTTTCACATACAAACCTCATGTTGCCTTTTATGGCTTCTAATACCTGTCCCCAAATGTGGCACCAATCTTTACTTTAACTGGATTTTATAAACGTAGCAAGTCAGGCATGAGGGGCTGGAGGAAGTAGGTGTTAGTGGGCAAGGTTGCCCACTGATGGGCGATTTCCCAGGTGTCTCAGGGAAAAAGGAGTGTGGTAAACAGGGGGAGCCCTGGGTGTGAGTCACCCAGGTGGGCAGTGGCAGTGTGAGCAGGACTGACTCCTCAGGAGGACTGGGTGGGTGTAGGACTACCCTAGCCAGGTTGGTTAAGGCCATCTCTCCGGAGAAGTATTCTATAAACCCATTTTGAGAAACGTTCCTATGGGTGTAACCGAGGTTCACTGGAGTAAGAGCAGTTGTGATGTTCATAAAAACTTTTTGTAACATGCCAACTAGTCTTCTTAATAGATCAGATTAAAACAGAATATGAGAGAGAGAGAGAGAGAGAGAGGGAGAAACCAAGAAACAGGCTCTTAATGATATAGAACACACTGATGGTTAGCAGAGGGGAGACAGGTGGGAGGGTGAAATAGGTGATGGGGGTTAAGGAGTGCACCTGTGATGGGCGCAGGCTGATGTACGGAGTGTTCTGTGTTGCATGCCTGGAACTAATAGAACACTATGTTGACTAACTGGATTTAAAATAAAAACTTAAAAACCTGAAAAAATAAAAATGAATTTAAAAAGGTATGTGAAGCTAATATGACAAGAATAAACAAACAATATGATACTGATTTCTCTGTTAGGAGGGATACTTTATCCATCTAGATCTGGGCCTCCATTTTCCTACTTAAAAATAAAGCCCAGTATAAGTAATCATAGAGATTTTGTTCTAGATGTACGTCAGAGGGAACGGACTAGAAATCCATAAGGATTTCAGTCTCATCTTCCCAGGAACTGCATCTATTTCCTCCATCTCATTCCATGGCCCTGATAGATAGATAGACATACAGATACATTGAAGGATAGATAAATGATAAAAAGAAAGAAAGAAGGAAAGAAAGAGAGAAAGAAAAAGATACATATATACTTACATACATACATAGAAAGATAGATCGATACATAGATACATAGAAAGATAGGTAGGTAGATAGATACATAGACTAGGTAGGTAGACAGAAAGAAACATACACAGGAAGACACATAGATAAAAAGATGGATATATAGAAAGGAAGGTAGGGAGTGAGAGAGGAAGGAAGAAAGAAGGATGAAAATTAAAAAGGAAGTAGATACATACATACTTATGTAGAAAGATCGATACATAGAAAGAAAGAGAGAAAGAAGGAAGGAAAAGAAAGAAAGGGTCAGTCGCGTTTTAGTTAAATTGTTTTCTTACCTACCCATTAGAGGTTATCACAAGGTAACTTAAGCTTCTTCATTATACGATTGCTAGGCGCCATTGCAACAAGCACTGGGCATGGGTGATCTCACCTGATTTCCTGACAGCCCCTGAGGCAGACCCAGTGCCCCTCTACTTGGCAGTGGAGGCATCTGAAGCTCAGTGAGCCTCAGCCATCCGCTCAGTGAAGTATACTTGCTCGCTGGCTATGCTCAGACCACACAGGATGAGCTCTTTGCCCCCAGACACTCCCGCCATCATTGCTCATGCCCTTGCATTATTAAATCCGTAGACACTTGGTCTTTTTGTTAAACGCCTTTTCTGCAGAAGTGTCGTTGTGGAGTGCTCCGATTTATAACTCCCCCGAGCATGCCACCTCAGGTCTCCTGCCCTCAGTCTTGTTCCCTTGTCCCGTGGCCCTTCTCAGTCTACTTCCTGAGCTCATCTCCTCTTAATTCCCCATTTTGATGCCCCTTCCCGTGGTGCTTCCTAGTTGTGTTTTCTTCTGTGGTCTCTTTCAGTGGCTGTGTCCACACCCGTGGCTTCAGCTACCACCAAGTCGTCCTCTCTTGTCATGAATGTCCAGACTGAGCTCAGGTCACCCAACACAGAAAAGCCGGAGTCATTCCTGGATGGTCCTTCTCTCTTATGGCTTAGGTCTCTCTGGAGACCAGGTTGACTCTTGGTCTCTCACAGCTCTGTGCCTTGTCCTCTCCCTCTGCCTAAAACTTAACTCACCCCTTCACAGGGTCTAACTGGGATCATTCAGTAGTCTTCTCATGTTGTGCTGGAGCTCTGCACTTCTCCATAAACGTGCTGAGGCATCACGAAAGCACGGACACTGTAGTGGTGAACAAACACACACAGTCCTGCTCCCTAGGGTCAATCATTTAGTGAGGGAGGTAGACATCAATTGATGTGCAATAGGAAGCACTATAAATGCATGCTGTTATCTGCCTGGGACTGTTCCAAGTGCTTTCATATATGAACTTGTTAAATCTTCACAACAGCCGTATGATGTAGGTTTTTTAAAAAAATTCTACTCATGGGTGGGTGGGAAGGATGAGGACCCTGAAGCACCTTCCCCAAGGCTCCATGGCTTCTGAGTGCAGAACTAGGATTCAGAGCCTGCTCATTAGGCTCCCTGTTTTGCACTGTCCCTGTGTTCCTTGCTGTGTGTATCATCTTAGAAGACAGAATTGCAGGCTCAGTGGCCATCAAACAAAGAATGAAAGGAGCTATGAGTGTGTATGCTTGTGGAGAGTGAGAGTACAGGAGGGGGCTGATAATGATGGGAATTTAGGGAATTCTCTTCTGAGAAGCAAATATTTAATCTGAAACCCAAGGCTGAAAAAGACTAATCTAACTTGTATGGTGTGCTCCAGGCAGAGGGATCAGCCCTAGCAAAGTCCCTGAGGCCAGAAGGCCAGCCATTCTGGTAGGAGCAGGATGGCGGAAGAACTGTATAGCGTCAAGGTAGAGGAGGTGGGGGAGAGAGCCGAGGGGCAGGTGATCCAGCTGCAGGCGTGGGAGGGGCCAGTCGTTTGGAATGCTACCATCAGGTCTCGGAGAAGCTGAGGCTACAGGTATATCTTCCTCCAGTGCATTCCCCCATGCTACTGTGTAGTCTGTGACCACAATTTGATTACTGCTGTTGTTCCATTGCAAGAGGCTATTTTCTCCATGTGCAGAAGAACTTGGCACTATTTGCTGGTAACGTACACAGTAAGATTGAGAAGCAGAAATGCGGATTCTGGGGATGCCTGGTTGGCTCAGTCAGATAAGCATCGACTTTGGCTCAGGTCATGATTTCACATACAGTTCGTGAGTCTGAGCCCTGTGTCAGGCTCTGTGCTAACAGTCCAGAGCTCGGAGCCTGCTTTGGATTCTGTCTCCCTCTCCTTGTGCCCCTCCTCCACTTGCACTCTGTCTCTGTCAAAAGTAAATAAACATTTAAAAAAAAAGAAATGAGGATTCTGAGGAGCGGTGCTTTAAGTTGTTCCTTCATTAATGGAGAATTTGGTATTTGTGCTTTTAAGGAAAAGAACTCAAGACAATGCCAGTTTTGCCTCTTTTGAATGAGCCCACATGGACTACCTTCTGTTGACTTCCATTCTATAGGAAGTATTTTTAGTACATTTAGCAAAGAGCTTATATGTTTTTAAACATACTGCTTAACATCAGAGAGTGTTTTACCCTATTTAAAGACTTCTAAATGAATACAGTGTGATTTCTTTCTGATATTTAAACATTTATCATTTGAACTTTTCAGACTGCCATTTGTTTGGAAATTATTCCAAAGTAAGGTGTGTTTAACATGTGAATTCTGTGTTTTGTTCCTCAGTGCAGAAAAACACCCAGTATATCCTGGCATTTGATGCATTTGTCATTGTGATATGCTTGGCATCTCTTATTCTGTGCACAAGATCCATTGTTTTGGCTCTAAGGTTACGAAAGGTAAGTGTGTGTTCAAATATTCTCCCTCCCTTCTTGGCCTCCATTCTGTTTGTGCAGACAGTGGACACTTGATGTCGGGTCATCCTGCCCTTTCTGGAGCTCTTGACTAAATTAGATCCCTTGGAATGATTGCCCCCATACAAGGCATTAATCAACGAGGCATGCAGGGGTGGGTAAAGGCTCCTGGCATGGTAGGTGGGATCAGATCATTATCTTGCTTAAAACTGAGCTGCTAAGCATAGTGCACAGTGGTGAACTCTCACTCAGGCTTTTGAATGTTTCCAGAATAAACAAGACCCTTTTAAAATCAGGCGTGATCTGAAGAACAGAGTAATAGCATGTGTGGGTTTCATCTTTTGTCATCAAATCAGAGTTCATTTTGACAGGGAGACATGGTAAATGGGTTATAATGAAGCATAAAATACTTTTTTCTATGTTTAAAAATAGTTTATTCTCTCCTGAGTTTCATTTTACCTTTTTACCCTTCGAATTCTTGTGAATATATACTTCAGCTCTCCACAAATGGTGTTCTGGTTTGGTGGACGTGTGTGAAATGCAGACCGGGGTCAGAGGTGTTGCAGGAAGTCATCATTTGTGGGTATCGCCTGTGGAGCAGGAAAATAGCGTACAATCTATTTTTCTCACTCTTTTTTTAAAATGCTGATCTATTTTTGAGAGAGAGTGAGAGAAAGTGTGAGAATGAACAGGGGAGGGCCAGAGAGAGAGGGAGACACAGAATCTGAAGCAGGCTTCAGGCTCTGAGCTGTCAGCACAGAGCCCAGCGAGGGGCTTGAACTCACGAACCACGAGATCATGACCTGAGCCGAAGTCAGACACTCAACCAACTGAGCCACCCAGGCGCCCTATTTTTCTTACTCTTGACCTTTGTCAGCTTATTTTGTAAATATATGCTTCTCTTTCCTGTCCCCCACGCCTCTTGATATTCTCCATCCGAGGTCATGGTCCTGGGTCTGCCGAAGTTAGGGGCCACCATTGTGAATCACCACTGACTCCCACCCTTGGGAGTATACATTCTGGAGCCAGGCTGCCCAGATCCAAATCCTGGCCTAGCCTCTCCGTGCCTCAGTTCCCTCTCCTGGAACTAGGCCTGCTTCATTCTGTGGTCAGATTGAAGGAGTTGATAATGTGTAAAATATTGGGAATGTACTATGTGTTAGCAATTATGGCAAGAGGCTCTCAGTGTTAGAACATAAGCATTTGATGTCTGAGTGAACTTAGCAGGTACTAGAATGCCTACATTTAGCTGCAGTAGATTATGGGGGAAACTGGGCCATAATCCCCACCCGTGAAGAGGATCCATCAAGTTGGGGAAGGTAACGCCGTATCATTTCACAGGCGAGAGCACTGTTTTGCGCTTGTCTTCTCCTTCCAGAGGGCAGTGTGGTTTGTAAGAAATGCTTTTTAAAATGTCTGCCGCAGAGATTTCTCAATTTCTTCCTGGAGAAGTACAAGCGACATGTGTGTAACGCCGACCAGTGGGAGTTCATCAATGGATGGTATGTCCTGGTGATTATCAGCGACCTAATGACAATAATTGGATCCGTATTAAAAATGGAAATTAAAGCAAAGGTGAGGGGCAGCCCATTCTAATGTTCTGCTCTTTCTATTCTTCTGGGGGACCCTTAGGCACTTTGAGGTATAAAATCCTTATGGAGATGACTTTGAGTCTGATGTTTTCTCTTTTCTCACATCCATAACACTGAAGCTTCCTCTGACTTGATTCCTGATCAAAGGAAAGTAAAGAAGCTGTTGTTCTGTGGAAATGGATATTGCTAGGACTATCCCCCGGGAAACTCAGCATCTTCACAATAGAAACTGAAGTTTGAGAAAATTGCCTGTTTGGGTGGGCTTCATTTTTTTTTTTTTTTTTTAAGTTGCACCTGGCCCATGAACTTGTCATGGCAGGAGCCAGAGGTGAGATCCATGACTGATGGGTGTGCTTGGAGGGGGATGGGGGCAGGAATACTGAGTGACCATTAGGCACCTGACACCTTCATGTTGTTGGCTGACTTAATCTCATGACTACATCTTGACCCCTCCTCCTTCATCTGGCTGTTCTCCCCTCCATGCTGTCAGTCAGCACATCCCCTGACCGCCTGAAGGCTCCCTCCTCTCCACCCTGCCTAGTCTGGCTCCTTCATGCTACCTTCCTCGCAGCACTGCCCTTTTTTTTTGGTTTGTTTATTTATTGACTTGGGGTGTGCAGAGAGGCAGAGAGAAGATGGAGAGAATCCCAAGAAGGCCCGGACTGTCCGTGCAGAGCCTGATGCGCGTCTTGAAGTCAAGAACTGTGAGATCGTGACCTGAGCTGAAATCAAGAGTTGGATGCTCAACCGACTAAGCTGCCCAGGCACCCCTACAGCAGTCTCCTCATTGGTTTTCCCACCTTCCTCCTTCTAGTGCTCAGATCCATCCATACCACTGTCAAACTAGTTTGTCCAGAAGTGTCTAAATCCTCTCTGCCTCACAGGCCCCAGTTGGGATGAAGTGGCCTCCCTCCCTGCCCTCGGTCTCCTGGATGCATCAGTACTCGTCTCTAGGACATGCTGCTGGCTCTTGGCCTGTGTCTTTGTTCAGCCTTTGTCCTTTGACCTGCAGTGTCCTCTCCCAGCGTGCCCACCAGGCCCAGCTCCGTTCTGGAGTCACACTGTGGAGAGCCCTATGTGACATGCTGGGCATTGTGGCTCTCTTTGCACTTCGCATATTACATTAGAACTGTGTTTGTGTGTTTGTCTCCTCAATTAGACCTGGAAATCCTTGAGAGAAAGAACTGGGTTAGCAAATCACGTTGGAGTTTTCTTTCTAAAATTGCCAAATGGTATTGTTTGGTATTTAACAAACACCATTACCTTATACTCTTTAATGCCTAGGTAAAGGCAGTTCCTATTTCAGGATACCGTTTGAGCAAAACCTCAGTTCAACCAATTCAAATACTAAAAGGAAATGAGAAACACATTTGGAATTGTGCTATTTTCCTCTCCAGTTTACGGGCTCTTACTATCACGGATGGAGAGGCAGGCAGTCCATTCTTTTCCAGTCCATTTAAAGTGAGGCTAATACGCTGAGCGGAGTGGAGTGTTTTACTCATGTCTGTTTTTTCATTCCTTAGAATCTCACCAATTACGATCTGTGCAGCATTTTGCTCGGAACGTCTACGCTCTTTGTCTGGGTTGGCGTCATCAGATACCTGGGTTACTTCCAAGCATATAATGTAAGGGTGTGGCATTGGGTAGGGCACTAGGATTGAGACTCACTCCTTCTTTCGATGCCAGTAAGCTACTTTTAAATTCTCCTCCTTCCGTTGATTTTTATTTCAGGTGCTCATTTTAACGATGCAAGCCTCACTGCCCAAAGTCCTTCGCTTCTGCGCTTGTGCGGGCATGATCTATCTGGGCTACACATTCTGTGGCTGGATTGTCCTAGGACCATATCACGACAAGGTGTGTGGCACTAATTCTTCCTTCTGTGAATTAAGCACCTGGGACCCTTACACGTGGGTCCCAGCACTGCCCTGCTTTCCACCCAGCGCTAGCACGTGCTCTCGACCTCAGTAAGACCTATCTCTGCGCTGGCTTTCTTTCCCTCCTCAGGGTCCTGAAGCGACTTCAGGATATCGAAACAGGCACTATAGAACTGTACCATTCTCTTGTCTGCGGCTGGCTTTAGGGGGCACATATTAACCTAGCTAATCATCAAAGGAGAAATATTTGGACATGACATCACTACAATAAAAATGAAAAGTAAGTGAAGAAAGTCAGATTCACTGAGGAGAATGAAGGTGGACAAAGACTGCCCAGAATGACCATCTTGGGTTTATGATTAAAATGATAACACATCTTGCCCTTATAGGTGGTTTTGATTACAACGTCATCTTAGTGCCTTATTAAAGATCAGTATCTGAGTTCTAAACTAACACTGGGCTTCAGTTGGCGGCAGCGTCTTAGGGACAGCAAAGTTATGTTCAGATGTTCTTCTTTTAAAACAGTAAATTTGATGCGTAGATGCCTCAGGAAATGAAATTAGGAGACCTTGGTTTCATACCAAAAAAAGTAAAAGGAATTATTGCATTTTATAGTTTTTCTTCCATGGGTTTCTGGCTGTTGGAACAAACAACAGAAACAATGCAATGAAAAAGATAGCAGCTATTACTTGATGCTTGTGTGTTAGGTACTGTGCGAAGCATTTCTGTCTTTTCTCATTTAGTTTCTACAGCCCAGGCTACAGTTTTCTTGGCTTATATTCTCTGCAAGGAGAAAAGAGGTAGAAATGCAGAGGACTATGTTAAAGCCTATCGAACAGCTCAGCCTTAAGTTTTTTGTTTTTGGGGGTTTTTTAAATTTTATTTTTGAGAGAGAGAGACAGCATGAATGGGGGAGGAACATAAAGAGAGAGGGAGACACAGAATCTGAAGCGGGCTCCAGGCTCCGAGCTGTTAGCACAGAGCCCGGCTCAGGGCTTGAACTCAAGAACCGTGAGATCATGACTTGAGCCGAAGTTGGACCCTTAACTGACTGAGCCACTCAGGCACCCCAGCTGAGCCTTAAGTGTTGACCTTGATAGTTGCATTAAACAAAACATATGATCAAATCTGGTTTGCAAACTACTTACTAAAAGTGAGCATCCACAAAGTTCTAACTTCTTGTGTTCTCATACTAATATAAATCCTAGTAACTTGACACACAAGCAAGCTTTCTCCTCTTTAAGTGTTACATTTAATATGTCCAGAAAGAATGACTGTTTTCCTTTTTGAGAAATTATGTAATGAACAAAGTGACAATTCCCGGGTTAATAGTAAATCTTGATAATCTTATTGCTCTTCCAATTTCATGCCACTATTTTAAAGGTGACTCATGAGTAAAAATCATTCTTTGATATAGTCTCTCTGATCTGGAGTACTTACCTTCTTACCGCTTAGGAAAATTTCCGTTTTTCTTCCTTCCTTACGTCCTGCTCTGAATGCTGCTCCACATCCTTGTCACTAGGGGGCAGTGTTGTACTGTGTGGAATAAATACTGAGCTTAAGAATTTCTGCTTCAGTTCACTGGTTTCAAGGCCTCAGGATGAGTGGTTCTTTCTCCTTTGCCCTCCATTTCCCCTACTCCATCATTATTCTGGAAGGTGCTCATATAATGTTGCTTGAATTTTACTAAAATAGCTACCATTTCCAAGCATTATATGTTAGATAGATATAATGCCCAAGTTCTTTACTTCTTGCTATGTCAACCCTCCCAGCAGCCCTGTGGGAGAAATACTACATTTCTTTTACCTAAAATTGGGATCTTAAGATGTTAGTTTTCTCGAGGTTACATAGCTAGTAAATGGTAGGTAGGATTCCCACCCAGGTTTGTGTGAACCCAATCCACATGCTTTGACCAATGCCCTGTAGGGCTTTTCTTGGTATTCTCTAAAATACATCATTACAGAAGAGCATTTAGTTTGATCCATGAATAGATCAACTGTGAGAGGAGAGCTACTTAATCAGTCTTACTTCCCTCGATGTGTCAAGGTTACCTTGAAGTTGTTTTTTTAGGCTAAGTGTGTTTTCCTATGTTCGGTTCTGTCCTTTTAAAGAATCCAGGTGAGAGTGGGATTCTCTGGACTAGCATTGTCCCATAAAAATGTGAGAGCTCCGAATGAGAGCCACATGTGTACTTCCAAATTTTCTAGTAACCACATTTAAAAAAAAAGAAACAGATGCATTGATTTTAATTATTTATTTACTCCAATATATATAAAGTATTACTTAAGCATGTATACAATATAAAACATTGAGATTTTTACATTCCTTTTTTTTTGTAGTTTGAAATCTGGTGTGTATTTTATCCTGATAGCACATCTCAGTTTGGACCAACTGTATATCAGATGCTCGGTGATCACATGTAGCTAATGTCTGCTGTACTGTACCTTGCACCTCTTGACCTGTGTCTCTCCCTTAATGTCAGCCATCCGTTTCTCCCCCGGAGGAGCAGAGGGATGAGGGCTGTCTCTAGGGTTGCGTAGCAGGTCTCTTTATGACGTCTATCTCTCCTCCCTAGCCAGACTGATATATTGGGGAAACGCATAGTTGAATTAATTCAGTGAAGGCCTTAGTCAATGGAGGAAGAAATCCTTCAGTCTGGTTCTAGACTTTTGTGTTTTTCTTGTCAATTGTGCTTCTTCTTCTTCTTTGAATCTGAAGTTCAAAATGTTTACTGCCCCTGGACCCCTCCCCTGCAAATTAATCTAAACAGTCAGAAATTTCAGATTCTGTCAGCATCTGTTGAAGTAGAAGACCCTGAGAATTACCCGAAGTGTGGAAAAGCTGGGTGCCACAACAAGCATTTTCTAGGATTTCTAAGATCACAGCAACCTTGGGTATGGAAGCTAACTCTTCCTTTAAACAAACAGAACACTGCAAAGAGGAGATATCAGGAGAACTAGACCTTCACATGGCTCTTTTTTTATGTTTATTTAGTTTTGGGAGACAGAGAGACAGAGTACAAGCAGAGGAGGGGCAGAGAGAGAAAGAGAATCTGAAGCAAGCTCCAGGCTCTGAGCTGTCAGCACAGAGCCTGATGTGGGGCTCGAACTCACAAAGCATGGGATCATGACCAGGGCTGAAGTCAGATGCTTAACCAACTGAGCCACTCAGGCACCCCTCACACAGCTCTTTGATTGATAGCAGGACTCCCATATTTTAGCTTCCTGTTTTTCTATTAGACACTGGATTTCAGTGGCTCATCTGAATGAGAGTAAAAATACAAGTTCCTGCCAATGTTGATCCCAGCACTAATGGACTTCGGCATAGCGCCCTTTCAAAATATCTGGGCATAGAGGACCAGAGACAGTTGATGTTTAATAATTCAAGATGAGGTTTGGAAGAACATTATGCTAATGTGGCTCTTACATTTCTGTAGGACTTTTTCGCCATGAAGAATAAGTCAGTCTTACATTGCGTTGCCCTCATTTTACAAATGGGAAGACCAAGGCCTTAAAAAAATGCTGGACTTGGCTGAGGCCCTGGGTAGAAGTTCGGTGGAACCCATATGACATCTCCAGTCTGTTAAGCCTTCTGGTTTTAGCCAAGCACCTCTCTTATTCAAAGCAACTGTTAGCCCATTAAAACATTTCACTTGAATGTTGCATGAGGTTCTCAGTACCAGTCTTGATGCAATTTTTTATGTCCTTCTTTGCTATAAGCCCCTGTAGGTTTCATTCAAATGAGAGTTCTCTGTGGCTCAATCACAAAGTGATCATTTGTGGAACAAGTGCTTGAGTTCACACTGTGGTCCCATAGAATCTGGGGGGGGGGCTCTTAATGGAAATAACCATTTAATATTTATTAAGTGTCTTCTATGTACTAAACATTGTCAGGTTCTTCTAGACTGAATTGCTGTGGGGCAAGGACTGTGGCTGGTTGCTCTTTGCATCCCCCACGTCTAGCAGGGAGTGTAGAGCATGGTAGAGGCTCAGCTAGTGTTTTGATGAACAAAAAAACAGAGAGACAGTAGCACAGGCTTTTTAGGGGCTCCCAAGCTCATAGGAACCAAAGAAATTCCTTGTAAATGTAGTCCTTCTAGACTGGAAGCACATTAGGATCTTACTCTCCTTACCTTGGATATTATTTAAGTTCCCTTCTACTATGGATTTTGGCCATGACACTGAGCATGGTGCACAGCCACTTTCTGAGGTACAAAATGGCATGGATGTGTACCACTTATTTTACTGGTTCTCTTTTAAATGTTTGGTAGGTTAAAATATATCTCATGTGCATAGAGGAGAGGGAAGTGTAGTGGTTGTGAATAACATTAATATTGAGGCAGATATTATATCTAGGCTGATACTAGAGACTGTACAAGAGACACAGGAATGAATTTGAGAATGTTACCCCCCAACTATTAGCAGTTTTGGAACCTGAAACACAGACTGTTACGGATTCTCGAAACTAAAGAAAAGAATTGACCAGATTCCAAAAGAATTATTAATGGTGCTGGCCGATTTGTAATTCATGTCCATAGAAACCAGCTTTAATTTCATTGTCTTTAAGGCTGGTGGTAGGGATGGAAAATATTGACTCTGAGAACTGCCCATCTTACTGTTAAATGATCTCTGTATTGTTAAGTGATTTGCCCAAGTGGATGTTCCTTCCAGATCTTTGTGAAGAGCAACCTCAGAGTTCTTCAGAATTGTTGGTGATGCAATAGAGGCATGGGCATGATCCTTGTTTGGGCTACATTTGTGTGCTCTGCCTTGGTTACAGGCTTTACCCTTTTACCCTGTGGATTTGGTCATGGAGCAGGGAGGTTAGGACACGGTGTGTGTGATCTAGTTGGAGCACGGAGAAGTGTATGAAACCAATTTAAAGATTCTTTTTTTTTAATGTTTTATTTATTTTAGATACAGAGAGAGACAGAGCATGAGAGGGATTAGGGTCAGAGAGAGAAGGAGACACAGAACTGGAAGCAGGCTCCAGGCTCTGAGCTAGCTGTCAGCACAGAGCCTGACGCGGGGCTCGAACCCACGAACGTGAGATCTGACCTGAGCCGAAGTCGGAGGCTTAACCGACTGAGCCACCCAGGTGCCCCAAAACCAATTAGGAGACAAGCCAGTAGTTTACCCTGTGGTTCTTCCCAATACAGAGAACAGGGGAAGGGCTAGATCTGCCAGGGCAGTCTGTCTTGAGGTAGACTTCGAAATAGCCCTTCAACATGGGCTTCGTGGGACACAGGGATGGGGAGGGGGAGAAGAAAGAGGAGGAGGACATCACATCAGGTGAAGAGGACACATCCATGAGGAAAAGAAAAAGGTGGGCCTGGTGTGTGGGAGCAGAGAGGCACAATATGCTAATATTGACAATGAGGAGAGGGCAAGAGGCCACGTGAAGAAGAAACTTATCCCAGCCTTCTTGGTTTGGATTTTTACTTTGCATCTTGACTTTGTAAGGTTTTTTTAAAAATTATTATGTTTGTTTATTTTTGAGAGAGGGAGAGACAGCATGAGTGGGGGAGGAGCAGAGAGAGAGGGAGACACAGAATCTGAAGCGGGCTCCAGGCTCTGAGCTGTCAGCACAGAGCCCAATGTGGGTCTCGAGCCCAGTGTGGGTCTCAAACCCATGAATCATGAGATCATGACCTGAGCTGAAGTCAGACATTCAACTGACTGAGCCACCCAGGCACCCCCTGACTTTGTATATTCTTAAGCAAGATGAATAGCCTGAAGTCTATAGTCTATGAAGTTTAGATTTTACTGCAGTGTGGAATGCAGGGTGAAGAGGTTGGAGTAAAGAAGACTTGCTTGAAAGTTTTCATAATAATTTGGGTGTAAATGTTGACATCAGAGTGGATCAGAAAAATATCATAGGCACAGACAGACCCTAGAAGATTGAAGAGAAGGGAAGACTAGTCAATTCAACCCATAAGCTTTAAGTTTTAAGCATTTGATAATTTTTGAGTAATTGTTTCTTTGGTAGGAGCCTGGAGTCATTGACCAAAAGAGGGAATTTGGAGCGAAAGGACAATTTCTGGGTTAGGGAGTGGGAGGTTTTACTTTGTGGCATGTGAAGTAGGACCTGGACCTCTGAATCGAGGTGTCCTGTAGACATTCATCAGGGACTGGGCTGTCCCTAGAGCCACACTGACTCAGTGGACATGTGCCCTCATGCTAAGGACAGAATTTGGTTCAAAACTCTAACTTGTTGCATCTGCGTTTTTTAAAACTGTATTGTCTTTTGCCTATTGGATCATTATTGTTCTATAGATAGAAGCTTTTACATCCCTCTAATGTATAACCCTCTGGCCCTAGAGACGTTAGTTGATTGTGCACCTGCTGTTGTTAGTCGCTATGGCAATAGGTTGTTAACCACTTAAAGCCAGGAGGGCGGCTGGTGGGAATCCACTCTGTACTCCCTCAGCTCCTGAACTCCAGGTATACGCCTCCAACTCCAACTCCAACTAACTTAATATCAGCACGTCTCTCTGGCACCTCAGACTCACCTCATCTAAAACTGAGTCTCTTAGGTGTCCCTTCCCAGACTTATTTTCATCTCTGTTTCTTCCTCTTTCCAGTCTCCCCTGGATTCCTTGCAACCTGGGCTCCTGTGCTCACCTCTCACCGGTTCCCTGCCCCAGGCTTATCTCATTCTAGGAGACCTTCCATGGGCCATGGTTACCCATAACAAACACAGATCAGCTTGTGTCACTCCTGGATGAAGTTTTTTACTCATTTCGAGTTATGGCCTGTAGGAGTTCAAAGTGTGTAGAAGACCAGAGGAGGCCCTTGCAGCGTGACACAGATACGCCTCTCCAGCCACTTCCCAGCAGAGCAGTTTTCCCCGATGTTTACTGATAAGTGCTCCCCTTCCCTTCTCTCCTTAGTGAACCACTCAGCCTGCGGGCCCTAGCTCTGAGGGCTGCTTCTCCTTACACAGCCCACCTCAGCTCTACCACAGGCTGTTGCGTATCTATGCCTGTCCACTGTTAGCATGAGGCCCTTCGAAGGCATGAGCCATGATCCTTCATCTTCCGACACTTTCCCACTGTTGATAATCTTTGTTTTTAAGTGTGCTAAAATTACTGGGACCTGTCGTTGGAAAGGCTGCAGTGAAACCCTACATGTGGCAAAACCTCTCTCAGCCACTTCTGTCTTGATGGTTGTAGAAGACACAGTTCTTTCAGAAAGCGGCTTGGCAGATTGTAGCCTTAAAAATGTTCATTACTGGGGCGCCTGGGTGGCTCAGTTGGTTAAGCGTCCGACTTCAGCTCAGGTTGTGATCTCACGGTTCGTGGGTTTGAGCCCCGTGTCAGGCTCTGTGCTGACAGCTCAGAGCCTGGAGTCTACTTTGGATTCTGTGTCTCCCTCTCTCTCTCTCTGTACCCCTCCCCTGATCACACTGTCTTTCTCTGTCTCTCAAAAATAAATAAATGCCAATAAATAAATAAATAAGTAAATAAAAATGTTCATCACTTAGAACCAATAACAGGAAAACACATTATGCTAAGAAATGTTTATTACATTGTCCTTTATAATAAGCAAGCATTATTGGGATGTCTAGTGACAAGGAAATAGTTAAATGTGACATCCAAGGGGTGGCCTGGTACATAAAAATAGTGCTTTCTAAGTGTGACTAACATAAGAAATGTTAAGTAGAAAAAAATCAAAGTCCAAAATTCTTCGGTGAGGTGACCACAAATATATAAAAAGTGCAAAGGAAAAAAAAGCGAGAGAAATACTAAGATTGTAAGCATGGAGAAGAGTTTTGAATGTTTTCTTATTATGGTATATTCTAGATGTTTTAAAATGAATTTACTTATTGGACAAAGACTTAGTATCCAAAATCTATAAAGAACTTATCCAACTCAACACCAAAAACACAAATAATTCAATGAAGAAATAGCAGAAGACATGAATAGACACTTTTCCAAAGAAGACATCTAGATGGCCGACAGACACATGAAAAGATGCTCAACATCATCCATCATCAGGGAAATACAAATCAAGACCATAGATACCACTTCACACCTTGTCAAAATGGCTAAAATTAACAACTCAAGCAACAGCAGATGCTGGCAAGGATGTGGAGAAACAGGAACCCTCTTGCACTGTTGGTGGGAATGCAAACTGGCGCAGCTATTCTGGAATACAGTATAGAGAATCCTCAAAAAGTTAAAAACAGACCTACCCTACAACCCAGCAATAGCACTACTAGGTATTTATCCAAGGGGTACAAAAATGCCAATCTGAAGGGGCACATGAACCCCAATGTTTATAGCAGCGCTATCAACAATAGCCCAATTATGGAAAGAGCCCAAATGTCCATCAATGGATGAATGGATAAAGAAGATGTGGTTTATAGATACAATGGAATATTACTCAGTGATCAAAAAGAATAAAATCTTGTTATTTGCACAACATGGACTGAACTAGAGTGTATTACGCTAAGTGAAATAAGACAGAGAAAGACAGATATCATATGATTTCACTCATATGTGGAATTTAAGAACCTAAATAGATGAGCATAAGGGAAGGGAAGGAAAAATAAGATAAAAAGAGGGAGGCAAACCATAAGACTCTTAAATACAGAGAACAAACTGAGGGTTGTTGGAGGGTAGATAGGGAGAGGAGCTAAATGGGTGATGGGCAGTAAGGAGGACCCTTGTTGGGTTGTATGTAAGTGATGAATCACTGGGTTCTACTCCTGAAACCGATACGACACTATATGTTAACTAACTTGGATTTAAATAAACAAATTTTAAAAACTAAAATGAATGTCACTTACTGATAGTGACAATGGCAACAACAAAATAAGCTAACTAGAGACGTCTCTGCTTTTTTTGGATATTACCTCTTAAATTTTTTTATTTAACCCCTACAGTTTGAAGATCTGAACACAGTTGCCGAGTGTCTGTTTTCTCTGGTCAACGGTGATGACATGTTTGCGACCTTTGCTCAGATACAGCAGAAGAGCATCTTGGTGTGGCTGTTCAGTCGCCTGTATTTATATTCCTTCATCAGTCTTTTCATATATATGGTCCTCAGCCTGTTCATTGCACTTATTACAGACTCTTATGACACCATTAAGGTAAGTAATATTTCCTGCCAAAAAGTGACTACAAGTTCTGTATGGATTGGAACATAGGAAAATAGTACACTTTTTACTTAAAATAGGACAATAGTACTTTTATTTGGAGGTTTTGTGGAGGAAAAAATTTTTAGGTGTTGGAAGTTAATTTAATTTTTAATTTTTAATTTTTTAATGTTTTAATTTTTCAGAGAGAGAGAAAGAGAGAGAGAGAGAGAGAGAGAGAGAGAGAGAGAGAGAGAGAGAGAATGCATGGGGGAAGGGCAGTGGGAAAGGGAGACACAGACTCTGAAGCAGGCTCCAGGCTCTGAGCCATCAGCACAGAGCCCAATGCAGGGCTTGAACTCCTGAACCGTGAGATCATGACCTGAGCTGAAGTCAGACGCTTAACTGACTGAGCCACCCAGGCGCCCCAATTTTATTTTAGTTTTTAAAGTTTATTTCTTTAAGAGAGACACACAGAGAGCACAAGGGGGGCGGGGCACACAGAATGGGGACAGAGGATCCCAAGCAGGTTCTGTGCTGACAGCAGAAGCCCTGTGTGAGGCTCCAGCTCACAAACCAGGAGATCATGACCTGAGCCCAAGTCAGAAGCTTAGCTGACTGAGCCACCCAGGTGCCCCTGGAAGTTAATTTTAAATATGCATTTAGGGCATTGTCCCTGTCGGCCTGGCCAGGGTGGATGGGTTTGGAAGGGTGCTGGGAGAGAGAAAGGAAGTGGGTCGGGATGGGCTGAGCGTGGTAAGTCCCATCGTGGGGCTGTCAGTGTGGGCAGTGGCAGGTGTTCCTGCTTGTCCTGGAGCTAGGGCTTTGGGATAATGAGTTTAGTGATAAGAGGTGACTGACACCGTGACAGCCTGTCCGGATATGGACACCTGCTCCACTGCCTGACATACCCCTTTGTGTGGTGCACATTTCCCTTAGATCATGAAACTAAGGTGTTTGTGGCTGCTGAGCGGTGTAGCTTCCTCAGCCATGCTGTGGGTCTATATCCTTTCAGACTGGATCTGTTTAACCGAGTTGTAGCTTGAAGGGAGCCCTGTGCTGTCTCATGTGGCTGCACCTCCGTAGCAGACGGTTATGCTTGGAAAATTTTCTTTCAGGCGGAGGGGGAGGGGTTGGGAGAGGAGGTCAAGTCAGTGCCCTGGGGTTTTGCCCTCCTTCTTAAGCCCTTCTCAGACTAATTGGGAGGAAGACAGTCTATTGGCAGTACTTCTGAGCACTCTGTATGGTGAGCTGAGCGCTCACTCATGTGGGAATGGTTGGTTGGCTGTAGATGTGGGGCCAGGCGTGGAGACAGGAACCACACACTCCTCCTGCCCTGGGGGTCCCTGTCTTTGACCGGGCAGGGCCCCTGCCCCAGTGAGCAGGCCACGCCTCCATGACGTCAGTAAGCATGAGCTGAGCAGGAAGACCCCTCGGCCTTCTGCCCCACTAAGTGACCAACTTCTATAAAAGCAAAGAAAATAGGGCACCTGGGTGGCTGAGTCGGTTAAATATTGGACTCTTGATCTCAGCCCAGGTTGGGAGCTCACAGTTTGTAAGTTTGAGCCCCGTGTTGGACTCTGTGCTGTCGGCACTGAACCTGCTTGGGATTTTGTCTCTCCCTCCCCCTCTCTGCACCTCCCCCACTTGAGCTCGCTTGCGCATGCTCTCTCTTTCTCTCTCAAAATAAACAAATAGGTAAACATAAAAAATAAACAAAATAAGAAAGAAGTAGAGGAAATAGGGATTACTTCCCTGTGGGCTCTACATTGGCAGTGAGGGAAAAGGGAGGCCTTATCTGATCTTACAATTAGCATTGAAATTTTAGACTTTTGACTTTTCCTTCATTCCCTTTATTAACACACCTTCCCTTGCCCAGCCATGGCTTTCTTTCTGGGATTTTTGGATTCTTTTCCGTTCCCATGGTGGCACCCTGGCTTATGTTTCTGAGACTGACAGATTGATGCCTCACTGTTAATATCAGTTCTTGGATCTGAGCTAGCAACATGGGAGAGTTTTATTTTAGCAAAGGTGGGTTTGATGTGTTGACAAAGAGGGCCATTTCTCATGCTCTATAAATAAGGTAACAACATTATGTTCTTTTTAAAGAAATACCAACAGAATGGATTTCCTAAAACGGATCTTCAGGAATTCCTGAAGGAATGTAGTAGCAAAGACAAGTATCAGAAAGAGGCCTCACCCTTCTTGTCCTGCATCTGCTGCCTGAGGAGGTCAGTATTGTGTTTAATCAGGTCTCCATGCTCCTGAGGTGAGTTTCCCTATGGCCTTAACAACGAGTTCCTCCAAGGTTCACTCTGTGCTCAGAAATCAGCTTATTGTGGGGAATAATTCATCTTTCCCATTTTCTTTCCTCCCTCAAAACTGGCTTTAGAAATGAATTGTTTCTTATAAACCAGGGTAGAAAGCTACATGACATGGTTGAAATCTTTAGGGAATATTACGAGACCCTAATGAGAAGGCATGAGTTATGTCCCTCATGTCAAGGAGGTGGCCAAAGTAAGAGGTCAAAACTCTTATTTGTAGCAGTAGAGCTCTGGGGATGTCAAAGGCCTTTCCCTTTCCACAATATTTGGTATAAATAACTTTTCTTGAGCAGAGCAGGAAACCTGCTTGAGCAGAGGCCATGCATGGCCTTGGTTGGGAACACGTATCAGTAGCTCTACATGGACCAACTGTGCTTTGCTCACACTCAGCAGGACACATGCAAATGGTCTACACCTCAGTGGCAAAGCATCCACATAGTGGTTTGGGGAACTAGAATAGGGGTCACATGAGGATAGTTTTCTTAATTGTACCCATATTTATTTTCCTCTGAAGACAGAGGTGGGGTTGTTAACTAAAAATATCCCCTACCCATGTTTTTCGACAAGAAGTCTCTAAATCAAATTCCTGAAGGAAGATGGAAGAACATAATTGCTACTTTAAACCACAGGATGTATTTTCTGCTAATCGATTCATACCACATCTTGGGATTTGAAATGATATGACTGAGCATTTCCAGAAAATGTCTGGTAAATATGAATGAGGTCTTCTGAGAAAAGTTAAGTTTTTAAAAATCACATTTCTTCCTCTCAGAGCATTAAATTGTTGCCATGGAAGCCGGGATAAAGGGAAATTAATTTTTTTAATAGGCAGTGGCTTCCTAAGAGGCACCTTGTATAAAGGAAGGCTCTCAAAGTTGTTTTTTCTTATGTGTATTTCCATTGCAAAGAAAAAGTAATCATCAGAGAATGCAATTGTGAATTCTGGAAAGTAACCGATAAGTTTTTGGTATTTGATTTTTGGACTTTGGTGTGCATCACAAAAGCCACAGGAGGATGTTAAATGCTTTTTGTGAAGCCACATGGAATGAGTAAAAGGTTTAAGGGAGGGACTAGAAAACATCTTGGTCAGACTGGGTCTGAGAGCTGAGAAGAAGTAGCAATATCAGCACAGGGGCCACTGTACGGGTTGAGAAGATGCCTCGTTCACAGGAGAGTTTGCTCATCATGACAAATGAAAGAATTCAGTGGACTGAGGGAGTCTACCAAGAAAGTCAACTGAAGAACTGAAATGTTGAAATTTTTGAAAATAGAGGCTATCAAAAATAAAAACAGAAGTTATAGTTACTGAAGATGGTCATGGGTGAAATCAGCTGGAGAAGTTTTAGGTGCATAATCAGATCACAGCCTGGATCCCAGGCCATTCGGGATGGACTCTACAAAGAGTAAATGAAGGTCACAGGACTGATGCAGGAAATGGATTGTCCTGGGGCCCTGAGAATAAATGATGACTTTGAATCCATCAAAAAGTACACCTGGATGTGTTTAAGTAGGGAAACTAAAAATGGTAGAAATTGAGGAAGGCTATAAAGAGAGTAAATATTAGAGAAACACCTCACTGAGGGAACATGGGGAGTAAGGGCATTGCAAATATTGGTGCCTGGGCCCCCTTTCTGGTGCCTATGAATGACAGACCCAACCATCACAGCTCCGCCTCCTGCAGAGCACAGATGGGGGTCACTCTTTTTTAATCAAGCAGTCCAGCAACCACCATAGACTGATTTTCCATCAAATTATTGACAGAGTCTCTAGACTGATCATCAGAACACCTGTTCTTCTGTTTTGGACCCTACTGGTTACCGAATGTGTCCCGTGATCTCTGCTTAATCACCTCTTGGTCCTTCCAGTGCCGTCAGGGTGTAACGGATGACCTCGGAAACCTCTTCCAGTTCTCATGGGATGTGATTCTTCGGAAAGATATACCTGGTTGGACAGATGCAGAGTTAACCTTTCCCCTTCTCCACTGCAGCAAAGGGGGAAAGCTGTTGTAGCCATTGAATAGCCAATTGTAGCCATTATGACAATGCCATAGCTTTGGCAATGAAAGGAGACATAGAGTCCCAAGAGATGGACAGCGCCTCAGAATTGCCAAAAGCATCTAGTCAAACCAAATGTAGATTGTCCTTAGCTTTTCTTATATTCGCACTCAGCATGTCTGTAACCTGTGCATGTTAGACTAGAGAGTGTTCCTATTCCATCCCACAGAGTTTGAAATCATTGTTTTCTCTTTCCTCCTCCCCCTTTCTGATACAGGAAAGGAAGTGATGACCACTTGGTACTTATTAACTAAAATGCTTCAGCTAAAGATAATCAAGTTTCAGGCCTCTTCACCCAGTGACAATGAAGAGGAACCCCAAACAGCTCAGACCAGCACTTCCAAAAATACTGACTTATTTCATGTGGAGCAGGAAAGAGGACTGTTAGCTGGTTGAACACAACTGAGATTCCAAAGTTCCTTTTATAAACTTGGATGATGAAGCATAGACCACAGTCAACTACTGGGCACTGGAGCAGTGATAATGAAATTCTGCACTGGACTTTTCATTTATGACATCATGATGCTGGTATGGGGGGAAAAATCACATTTCAAAGTGTGCCAAAACAATGGCACTTAAAGCCCTGCACTGAAAGATATGTGTTTATCATCCAATAAGGTTTTGATTTAAAAGTGATTCTTGGATGAGAAGACATTTGTTAATTCATGGTGCGCACAGAAATGAAGTTGGATGCAATACCGAATTAGAAATTCCGACCTGGAGAACTATTAAGCCATTTGAAGAACACACTTAAGTCAACAAAAAGACCTTCTTGGCCTGTCTTCCTGTGTTTGTTTGTTTCCAGCATGACAGGAAGCAACTGTTGGCATGGCCCGTGGGATGAAGTAGAAACAAAGTCATTTGGACACCTTGTCCCTTGTGCTGACTGTTGTCTGTACACACACGACATGGGAGGGAACAGTGGCAGCGGTCACTCATCTTGACAATTGAACTCCACTATGGTAGCAATTTGCCCTTGTCAAGCAAGGAGAGATGGTATTTTTTTCCCCAAATAAATTTATTTTTATCACAAATGAAGCTACTGCTTTTTTTTAAATGTAGTATTTCTTAATATCTACCTAGTGCAAAATTCAGATCACATCTCTATTAGATATTTGGTCTCTGGAAGGGATTTTTCACCTACTTGAAAGCAGTGAAGGAGATATGGGGGCTAGTATAGAGAAGTTATCCATAAATATTATGATAATGACTCGAAATTAAGATCACTTCCTGTATGGATTTATTTTGTACTTGAGCTCTCGTAGGGGCCAACTATTTTACATTAATTAGAGAAGAACAGAATTGGATTCACGCAAGACCCTCATCCCAAGGCTCTCCCTCTTTTTTCCCAGCCCCTCCTTGTCAAGCCCCTACCAGATTTTCTTTCTCATACCCCCTTTCTCTCTCCTTGTCCCCACACTTTCTTCATGTGATCACACCAAATCTAGGACAGGAAACCCATTGACTTAATACCATTATATTTTGTAGATAAATGACTCACGTCTATTCACAGAATACTTCACTAACATGATCATCTTAGTTAACTTCTTACAAAAAATGTCAAGAGTTATATTCATCTTTTAAACTAGGGATTATTTAACTGGAGGTTCTAGGGTCATTCCCAAGACTCAAGAATCAGGTATGCAATTCGACCACTTACTCACTTCTGAGTAAACCCCCAGTATTTGGTTTGTCTCTGAATAGAATTGCTGTTAAAGCCTTTCTGTAATCTGCAGCTGTGCCTGCCATTTGAATAGAAGATTAATGAGGGTCTTCCATTGCTTATTTTTTTTAATTGGCTTTTATGTTTCCTTATATTTCTTTTCCCTCTAGCTGGACAAAACACTTTCAAAAAGAAAGATCTTTTTCTTTTTTTTTTTTAATTTTTTAAATCATTTTTAATTTTTGAGAGACAGAGAGAGACAGTGCGAGCAGGGGAGGGTCAGAGAGAGGGAAATACAGATTCTGAGGCAGGCTCCAGGCTCTGAGCTGTCAGCACAGAGCCCGATGCGGGGCTCAAACCCACGAACCATGAGATCATGACCTGAGCTGAAGCCGGATGTTTAACCGACTCAGCCATCCAGGCGCCCCTTAAAATGTTTTTTAATGCTTTATTTATTTTTGAGACCGAGAGATTCAGAGCATGAGTGGGGAGGGGCAGAGAGAGAGGGAGGCACAGAATCAAAAGCAGGCTCCAGGCTCTGAGCTGTCAGCACAGAGCCTGACGCAGGGCTTGAACCCATGAACATGAGATCGTGACCTGAGCTGGTCGGAGGCTTAACAGGCTGAGCCACCCAGGCGCCCCAGAAAGATCTTTTTCAAGGTTACTTTATATCTGTGGAAACATTGTTTTCTCTCTTTTTAATAATTTCAAACAATTGTCATTTTACCAACTGTATTATCTGTTTGGGTTTTATTGAACAGCGTTGTCCTCATAACCTTGCTTAATAGACACATCTGGGACAAACCATTTTCTCTCCCTGCTAGGCCTCCCCTTGGAGAGTGCACCGTGGAAGGTAGGAGACATGTTCTTTCTGGTTTTGCTGGTTTCATTCCGGGATCTCCAGCTTATGAGAATGTATCCTGTTGGCTTGCAGGGACACCCTCAAAGCCCAAGGCAACATCCTTGAACTTGGTGACTTGGGGTGGTAGAGAAGAGCATAGGCGTGGGAGCCATTTGGACACACTCAGGTGAAAGTCCAAGCTTACCCTGTAGCTTTGTGGCCCTGGGCAAGTTACTTTCTGCTTCTAAATGATGGTGATACACCTCTACTGTGGGATTCACATGTAAGTCAGGTAATTCAGGCAAACTTGACATCGAATTGAAACTTGAGCTGATTTTTTATTTTTCTGCCATGTTTATAAGTAAGTTCCATGGGACCAGGGAATAGTGAAGATGTTAACACATTTAGTCTATACCCCTTCTTCCTGCGCTCCTGTTCTCCTCCTACTGGGTCTCCTTGGACAGATCACACAGGGCTTCGGTTTCCTCATCTGTAAAGTGGGAACCGTGCAGGTTAAGGAGTCAAATGTGAAGTGCATAGAACTCAGCATGACTCGGGAGTGCATGGTAAATAGATCTTCAAGATGCTTTTCTAGCATAATCTTTGAATGTACAGATCTATTCATCTGGGCTGGCCAGGAAAATATTTTGTAGTGACCTTACTACATACTTTTGGTGGACTTTGTTCCAGTTAGGGCTCTAAGTGTGTAAATATCCCACATGTGGCCATGTGCTGGAGGCACTGATTAATTCAGTAGCTGTCAGAACTCGGTTGTGCAGAAGTGGAAGGGATGAGCAGCCTCAGTGCCCTTCCATTAGGGGCAAAGCTGTCAGTCCCGATGGAGGGTGAAAGTCACGGAGGTGCACAGGCTGTCACAAACCCCCAGTTTCTCACTCTGAGGCAGCCCTTCCGTTTTCTGCTAGGAGCCCACTGCCCTAACCAAAATTTTCAGAAGGTGCAAAGTATAGGTTAGCTTGCTTCTAGGCCACCGTGGAGGACATGGGATGGCAAATGCAAAAGGGTGAGAGAAGGTATTTAGGAGAAGCTCTTCAGGAGACTGTAGTCACTGCCCTCCAACCCCACTGAGGGCCCACATCCTAACAGTGGTGGGAGGGCTGCCTGGCCTGTGGGGAGGCCTAGGCTCAGAATCTCGGGTTGAGGAAAAGCACAGCATTCCAGCTTCTTGTTCTAGGGACAAATAGCCAGCCACCCTCCAGGGCCTGAGGGCCTCCCTGTAAAAGTGGCTCAGCACTGTCACTGATGGCCAGGGGCTCTGGAGTCACTAGGGAAGTATGTTCGGTGAACTGCTACTGTGGTCTCAGCCATGGATTACTCCTGTCAATATAAAGACCTGTGATGTTTAAAGACATGACTCCAGTTACCTGAAGAATTCACCTGTGGCTGCCACTTATTACAGGAACTTTGGATGACTTGACCTCACCTGACTACTGATCAGTTTCCCCTTTATTTTCATGTAAGTTGAGCAAACTTTATTTTCTCCTCTTGACTTAAAGTTTGGACCTCTCACCCATAATGCTAAGTCTCTCTACCAAATCCAGACATTCACACCATTTGTAAAACATATGTGAAGCACCTCTTGTGGGACAGAATGATTGAGGACCTCACCGATGAACCCCCACGCATGGTGTTCAGACATCGGGCACTTAAGCAAGGACAGTGAACTACAGGCACTGGAAAGGGAATGAGATGCAGTGGGTTGGAGCAAGTGCTGATCACCTCTGCTTTCCGGTTCCTTCCACTTGAGATTCTTGACATTCGTGCTCTGCAGCTTTGTGGCTGTGTGACCTGCACTTTCACAAAGGACCCCACACTTGGTTTCATGCTTTGCCCTCACAGTCTTGCAATTCTTAATATTTTTTGAATTGATGTGTAAAGATACATCTTTAGTCATGTAGCAAATCCTCCTGGTAGGACCATGTAACTCAGTGATGATCTCTGTGATTAAAGCATGGCCTTTTAGAAAAAGGCTAGGAGCCCAGTGTTGTACTTTGTCTCTAAAACGTTGAAATATAACAAAAGGAAAGAGTGAACCTGAATTGGAGTGGCTTTTACACTGATGTGAGTGTACCCTGTTGTATTTGTAAAACGAGGTGAGCTTAGGGTTCTTCTACTCTACCATCTTTCCGGGAAGTCTCTAAAGTAGCTTTTTTTTTTTTTTAGGTAGGCGCCACGCCCAGTAAGATCAAGATATCTAATGACCGAGCCAGCCAGGCACCCCTAGAGTGGTAAATTTTTTTTCAAGTTTGTTTATTTTGATAGAGAACATGTGCACGAGCACACAAGAGCAGGGAAGAGGCAGAGAGGGAGAGAGAAAATCCCAAGCAAGTTCCGAACCGTCAGCACAGAGCCAAAACTGAGTTGAATGCTTAACTGAGCCATTCAGGTGCCCCTGGAGTAGCTTTTTAACAGACATTTGGGCACCCCATTTTCCTCAGTCTCTGTCCTCACAAATAAGTGGCTCTGGGCTACTGCTTGTCTCACAAAGATGGAAATTAAACTTGTGTCATTGGTGGTATTGGTCAAGGCTGTTTCCATGTTGCACTGGCGGGTTGGATGCTGGGCTGCTCACCTTTCTCCCCATCCCTCATTTTCTTACTTCCCATTACATGTTTTTCCATTGGTAGAGGGTCAGGGCAGCTCATCCTCGAAACTCAAGCATGTTCGCCCAGTTGCCATATGTCCTTCGACCTTGCTCAGCAAAGTCCTGTGGGACCTGTTCCACGTACTAAACAATCAGATGCTCTCTCCCAGCTCTTTGCAGCCATTTGCTGTTAGAATGAAGGGCCTGTCTTTGATCGGGAAGCTGTAGGATTATTAAACATGCTGTGTGTCAGAGAAAATAACACATTAGCACTGGGAAGACATCAAGATGAACCAAATCTCAAAATAGACATTCAAGTTGTTAGGGAAAACAATACAACTTATGGCTGTTCTACCATGGGCTCATTTACAGCAAATGCTGCTGCAAACTAGTGGGCAAAAATGGTGGCAAATGTCTCTCTTGCCATCTGTCTCTGCCAGAGAACCAGGGAGTGAATGAGAAGCTAAATGAGTCACATACAACATTTCCACACCATCTTGTATAACAAGGACAGCAAAACTCTGACTTCTTAAAGACCCCTGGGAGCTATTGGCTGTGGAGAATGGGAGAGACAATTTATTAGGGTGATGTATGTTTCTTAGTTTCTAATGATACATAAATTATCCCATGAGCCATGATACATATGGTTTAAAGAGAATTTTAAATGAAAGCAATTTTTTTTCTAGCAACACTAATTGCCTAGCGGCAGTAAATTACTCATTCCCCGCTGCCTGTGGGCTGTGGTCATTATTCTCTCCTCGAGGTTGAGCGGATGTCCCCCAAGAGGAATGTTTGCTTTGACAAAGTGAATTTACATCCTCACTTGTGAGCCTGCCATGCTGAGTCTACCAGAGGAGAGAGTATTAATAATGCCATTTGGACCCAGCACTGTGTGTTGTGCCATCCTGCATGCGTTATCTATAATAGCAAGACAGTGAGTTGGGTCTTAGCTCTTGGTTGTCTCTGGGGGAAAATCAGGGAGCTGTTATCAATATTTAATTTTCTCCATCTGGGGGGTTTGAGAGGTAGACTTGGCTAATAAGCAGGGAAGTTTCTCAGACGACAAGTTAAGCAAGGGAAGTGATAAGCACCGCTAATTTGGGAAAATGAGCTAACGACATGATGTGCAGATGCAAAGGGTGATGCTGTTGAAGACCGTTAATTCTATATATATATGTTGATTTCCAGTACTGTGCTGGGTACCAAGGATGCAAGGAATGAGCACCGTGGCCTCTGGCCCCAAGAGGTTTGGTGTCTAGTGGCAGCGTCAATAACATACAAAGCAAGGACAACACAAGGTCAGCCCAAGTGCTATATAAGAGCAAGATAGTGGTAGTTCTTGCCTGTCTCAAGTATAAATTAAGGCCTCTTTTTTTTTAAATTTTTTTAATGTTTTATTTATTTTTGATACAGAGAGAGACAGAGCATGAGAAGGGGAGGGGCAGAGAGAGAAGGAGACACAGAACCGGAAGCAGGCTCCAGGCTCTGAGCTGTCAGCACAGAGCCTGACGCGGGGCTCGAACCCATGAACATGAGATCTGACCTGAGCCGAAGTTGGAGGCTTAACCGACTGAGCCACCGAGGCACCCCTAAGGCCTCTTAAAGAGAACTAGATGATGTTAACTGAGACTTGACATTGTGCTTGACCAGATGGCCAAAGTGGGGGTAGGGCTTTCTGGATAAAAGCAACCATGGGGCAAAGGCATGGACATCCAAGAGAGAACCCAGCCAATTAAGAAAAGTGTTTGGGGGTGGTTAAAATGTAGGTAATGTGCTAAGGAAAGTAATAGAAGACAAGACCAGAGAAGTGGCCGGCAAGGCCACAGGGACTGTGAGCACCGTGGGGAGTTACATGACCAGCAAGGGCAGAACTGCGAAGGGCAGGTTAGAGTTGGGTGAGATAAGCAGGGAAATTAGTTACAAAGCTGCTGCAGTCATCGAGATAAAAACAACATAACAGTGATGTCATTTCCCTGTAATTAAACATAACAAACACAAGGAGAAATTTGCCTGAAAACTGTCTCCAAGGAATATACCAGATCTCATATATGTGTTTTATCTGTCTGTATGCATTTGCATTCTTTTCTTTCTCAAAAGACATTTCTGCTAAATACCCTGTCAATACCCTGAGTTCATGCTTTCAGACTATGCAGTTAGAGGGGAAGGTCTCTTCATAACTCCTATTATGGAGAAATACACTTATCATGATGAATGGCTTGAATATCACATGAGCATTTATCCTTCCACATATTTATCCAGAAGCTTATCCAAGACATCTGTTTCTACATCATCCAGCTCCACCTACCCTACACACACACACACACACACACACACACTGAGGTATTGTGACCTTAAGGCCAGACATGCTTTGTATCTGTGAAGGTGGCTAGATGTGTGAGTATAACCACCAAGGAAGCCAGCCTGACATCTGTCATCTGAAGCTTACAGATTGCAGAGACTTTATGAAGAATCCATCCTCCTTACTCCCTACCCATGACCACAATCAAGATTTGGGTGTGGGATCACAAAGGTGCAGAACTAAGTGTGGCTACCTGGGTAAGGAAGGTCTTACAGGGAAGTGCTAGGAGGTGTTTGTCTTTATGACTCCCTTAAGCAGGGGCTGTGTGTGGAGAGGTTGAGGGTTCAGGGATGGGGAGGTGAACTGATTAAGGGGCTCAGAGAGAGGACTGTGTTGTGCCTACACCCACTGCCTTGATTTAGGGGATGGTAGTGTATGTGGCCATGTTAGAGGAATGCTCCTGGATCATTCCCAGGAGACTGGGGGGTGGTGGTGGGGGTAGGGCAGAGAGGCTGGCATGGCCCATACCTCACAAATTACGAAAACATGGAGTTGTACAAATGCCTGAATGCATGTGGGGCTGATCAGCCCATTTCCTTCTAGAGCCTGCAAAGAAGATCTGTGGTTTATGCCAAGACCAATCCCAGTGATCCCTCCTTGCAAGCTCTGACTCCACTAAGCCAACTCTGTGACTATTGCAGGTGCTAAACTTGTAACACTTCTGTAATATGTGGAATACGTGAAACAGTAGTGTGGTAGGAAACCCCATTAGGAGTTTCCTCACCTCCCAACACAGTCAGGGGAGCCCATCTGTGCATCGGTGGTGAGGGAGAATTCTCGAAGCTCTGCAGGCTGGCCATGGATCTATGCCCAAAGGGTTGCAGTGGGCAGCTGGCACAGACTATATACTAAGAGGCCAAACCATGGTCTTAAGATGATCCTCATCAGCACTGTGACCCTGGATGACCAGCAAGACACGCTGTGGGGAAACTGCCACGCCCACATTCTTGGGCAGTGAGGCCACCCAGCCAAGTCTGATCTCTGAGGAAGGTGCATTGGAGCTGCCAGCCAGACCTATGTGGAGATTGCTTCCCATGTTCTTTCCTGAGTAAGTCTTGTTCCTGGAACAGACTGAGGAAGGGGTGAGTGGGTCAGTGATGATTCTTCTACTAGAATTTTATTTCCCTGGCATAGATGGTTCCATAGTCCATCTGGAAAAGATGAGCATAAGGGAAGAGAGATGAGGGAAGCCTGGGTGTGAGTGACAGTGGCTAGTATGGTACTGACATGATGTCCCCTCTCATGTTTTTCTCTAAGCTTATGGAGGCCCTGACCTTGAACCCTTATACAAAATACTCTGTTTAAGCTTCCTCATTTACAGGATTGAAACAAAAGAACTGGCATTTATTGTTTTGCCTTAAATTTGAAGCAACTAAATGGGATAAAACAGATCGAAATACATTTCTTCCCCGCTGGCCTTTTCAAAGCGTGGCAATTCACGTCCACAGCAGGCAGCGCAGAGGGTAAGTTACTGAAGCAGAAATGGGTACCGCCGAAATGAGCTCATATCATCAAGTATTATCAGCAATGTGTCTTAAAAAGATGGCCACTCAGCACCTTGCCATATAGCCAACTATATACCAAATGTATTAAAGATTTAAGTATGAAAAACTAAGCCTGTCAAAGAACTAGAAAAAATACATAGATGAATATTGATCTAAGAAGTAGAGAAGGGCTTTCTGAGTGTAAAGCTATCATAAAGCATAAAAGAAAAATCAGATGAATTTATTACACAAAAATGAAAAATTTCAGAGAATTAAAGATGTAAACAAAATTTTAAAAGCGTACTCAGAAGAAAAGACTTGCAATATATACAACTGGCTGAATGTCCTTGCTGTAAGAGGAACTGTTACAAACTTCTGGAGGGTGAGCCCCCAAACACAAAGGCTACGTTGTCCGTGTCTCTGTGTTTCATGTGCACAGCAGGCTTCCTGGTGAGTAGCAAGCACTTTAAAAGCTGTATTTGGGGGGCACCTGGGTGGTTCAGTCGGTTAAGCGTCAGGCAGTGATCTTGCAGTTTGTGAGTTCAAGCTCCACGACAGGCTCAGACTCTGTGCTGACGGCTCAGAGCCTGGAGCCTGTTTCAGATTCTGTGTCTCCCTCTCTCTCTGCCCCTCCCCCACTTATGTTCTGTCTCTCCCTGTCTCAAAAATAAACACTAAAAAAAATAAATAAATAAAAGCTATATTTGATTGTCTACTATGTACATGTAGTATCACGACACATATCAACAAACTTATATATCTGATTTTCCATTTTACCAAAGAGAAAACAGCGCAGAAAAAAGGGAGACAGAGCCTAACTTCAAATCCGAAGCTTCTGACCCCAAAGCCCTCTCCCATCTTCCCTTTCTGCTGCCTACCCTCTATATAATGACTCCTGAATAGAATGGAATGGCAGAAAACTAAGTTTAACCTGCTTAATGAGAAATGTGACTTTTATTTTTAAACAACACCTTGTTAAGCAACATTCCTTGAATTCACACAATGCTGGTGCTAATGGAAAATAATCTTATATCTTTGTAGGGAGAGTTGAAAGCTCCATAGATATTCCCAGCTCTAATACTAAATTGCCAAGTGATTTAGACACTTTGTTAAGCTGCTCCAAGCCTTGAAATCCTTATCTGTAACACAGGGATAAGAAAACTGAGAATGCAGAGAGGTTAAGTAACTTGTCCAAGGTCACATAATAGTAAACACCAGAATTGGGACACAGATGCAGGCAGCCTGTCTTTAGAGCTGAATAGTTTGCAAGGCTGATGTAATGTCTAGGAGATAATGGATGTAAGCAAGCTTTGAAAAGGATAAACTGGACACACTGGTGAATGGAGGTAAAACTTAAGGTTTTAAGCCGTGCGTGTATGTGTGTGTGTGTGTGTGTAAGAATTGTGAAAATCAAAGCTTGATAGAGACATCTAAAATGTCTGGGTATGTCCTTGAACTACTGTCTGTCTTTGATTTGATATAATGTAAAACATATGCTGGCAGACTGACCATGCCCTCCCTCCCACTCCCAGCACGGTCATACTGACTAATGGATCAAAGAAATATGCCCACAATTAGACTCTTACCTAACAGGCTCCTTTAAAAAAAAAAAAAAGAGAAAATGAAAATAAAACAGATAATTGCATACAATGGGGTGGAGTTTCTGGCAAGTGCCATAATGAATCACCAAGTAGTCGTGATTGAAATATGATAGTCAGCCCACAAAACTTCGACTCAGCACCTCTTTCATCTCACTGGCCAGAAGCCAGGACGGCTAGTGTTAATAATGTCTTTTAATGTCGCTCATGTACTTTTCATGTCTCAGTGCAGTATTTGACCATTGACGAAGTTGGCATTTGTACCTGCAACTCAATTCATGTACCTTTCAAACAATGTCCTTCATATTCTATCTCTAACTTACATAATTTATTTTTCTGAACCACTTGAGAGATGGTTGCATATACGATGCCCCTTTATACCTTACTACATGAGTATGTATTTTCTATCAAGCATAGCCTCTTATATAATCACAGTACAATGGTCAAATTCAGGAAATTTAACATTGATACAGTGCTTTTATCAAGGCTTACAGTGCAGAATCCAATTACATCAATTGTCCCGGGAGCATTCTTGTGGGCATTCTTTTCCCTCTGTCACAGGAGCCAATCCAGGGTCACTACTGAGTTTAGCTGTCATAACTCCTTTAGTTTCCTTTCATCTACAAAACCTCCGCAGCCTTTGTCTTTCATTGGACTGAGATTTTTGAAAACGACTGGTCATTATTTGCATATAGCCCTTTATCATGGATTTGTTGATGCTTCCTCGGGATTAGAAATCAGGCTCTGCAGCTTTGGTGGACATACCACAAGCATTGCTGGGTCCTCCTTGGGGTATCGTATCCAGAGGCACATGATACTGGTCTGTCCCTCGTGGGTGCTTTTACTGATTGCCCAGTGAGATGCTGTCAGGTCTTTCCATCCTTGTGGTGGCCACGAAAAGGCATGGCGTCACTCTCCTGCTCTGAGGAGCCTGCTGGCGGCTGCCTCAGCTGCTTCCTCTGCTCAGAATCCGCCTGCGCCTGCCTGGAGACGTGTTTTCCATGGACTGCTCTGGACCAGTGAGGGGGATTCAATGGTGGTCCTAAAGCTGGCTCATTTCTGCCACACAGGAGACCCCCTGCTGGACGCCCCATCAGCTTGGCTGAATCCCTCTCAGACCTGGGCTGGATCTACGTAAGACCCTCCTACCTGACACTCCCCCCTTTCCTCCCTCCTTCATGTGTCAGACCCACATTGTAGCCTTATGGCCCTCTTGGCCTCCTCTGGCTTGCTCCCCATTTTTCCTCAGGGGAGCCACCCCACAAATTTGCTTGCATATCTAGTCCCATCTTGGCAGTCTGCCTCTTAGAGGGTCTGAAGTAACACAAAGCAGTACTGAATAAGAGGCTGAAAGGAGGTGGTAAGATGTGGATTGGGGCCTGGTTTACTCATCTCTGGTGGGTGAAGAGCATGCTGTCCTGAGTGGTGGGGGGGGGGGCATGGGTAGTCCCCAATACAAGGCAGAGGCCCAGTTGCCAAGGGTCTCCCTGGAGGTGACCTGGAAAAGTGTCCTGGTGGTGGGGACTGCCCTTGCAGCTGCAGTGATTCAGGAGGATTCTGCCAATTAGAAGACATGGCAAAAGGGATTCTTACAAAGACAGTAGAGTTGTCTTATCACTTCTAAGTTGATTAACACTCTGCAGAGGGATGAGAAACTGTGGACTGAGATCACGTGGTTAAGACCGAGTGTGAGAGCAGAGGTCTTGGAGGTGGCCCAGGTAGAGACCCCGATCTCCTGCAATGCGAGAGCACACAGGCTGGGCGGTAGACTGAGGGCCTGTTTAGTAGACTTCTTTACCCCTATTTTTATTTCATTTATTTTTTAAGTTTACATCCAAGTTAGCATCTAGTGCAACAATGATTTCAGGGGTAGATTCCTTACTGCCCCTTACCCGTTTAGCCCATCCCCCCTCCCACAACCTCTCTAGTAGCCCTCTGTTTGTTCTCCATATTTAAGAGTCTCTTATGTTTTTGTCTCCCTCCCTGGTTTTATATTATTTTTGCTTCCCTTCCCTTATGTTCATCTGTTTTATATCTTAAAGTCCTCAAATGTGTGAAGTCATATAATATTTCTTTCTCTGACTAATTTTGCTTAGCATATTACCTTCTAATTCCATCCACATAGTTGCAAATGGCAAGATTTCATTCTTTTTGATTGCCGAGTAATACTCCATTGTGTGTGTATGTGTGTGTGTGTGTACCACATCTTTATTCACTCATCTATCAATGGACGGTAGCGCTCTTTCCATACTTAGGCTATTGTTGATAGCGCTGCTATAAACATTGGGGTGCATGTGCCCCTTTGAAACAGCACACCTGTATCCCTTGGATAAATACCTAGTAGTGCAATTGCTGGGTCACAGCGTAGTTCTATTTTTAATTTTTTGAGGAACCTCCATACTGTTTTCCAGAGGGGCTGCACTAGTTTGCATTCCCACCAGCAGTGCAAAAGGGATCCTTTTTCTCTGCATCCTTACCAACATCTGTCGTTGCCTGAGTTGTTAATGTTAGCCATTCTGATGTCTGTGAGGTGGTATCTCATCGTGGTTTTGACTTGTATTTCCCTGATGATGTGTGATGTTGAGCACTTTTTCATGTGTCATTGGGCCAACTGGATGTCTTTGGAGAAGTGGCCCCTATTTTTTTATATAGGAGAAAGTGGAGGCTTGGAGAGATGACATAACTCAGCTTTCTTCTCCCAGATTTCTGACAGGTCTGCTTACCACCAACAGCATTTACTCTTTCTGCGCATGGCTTTGTGTGGACCTATGCATTCTACAGAAGGAGAAGGTGGGTGCAGCCTTCTGGAGGGAGCATTGTTGGAGTATCTCCACTGCCTCTCCTACCTCGTCCCCTTTCACTACAGTGTTGCCCGTATGTTTTTTCTTGCTGGACTCAGGTCGTCTACCTCTAGAATTCAGTGTTACCTGCATAACAGTAATGGATCCCGCTTCGAGAAGGCATAGCAAGGTATTCTAGTCATGCTTACATGAGCGAACGAACCCATTATTTAGAAAAATCATGTTGTCCCACTAAATAATGAAGCGAGTTTTCCTTGTCTTTGGGTATACATGTAGCTATAGTTGTGTGTGTGTTCAGTGAGGGAAAAGTAAATGCTAAGAACTGTTTTATTGGGCCATGATTTGCTAATATTAGTGTAAATATATAAATGGAAGTAGGTTTTAGTCTTAGACAAAGCACAATTACAAAAAATTGAGACTTTACAGGCACGTTCAAGAAATGGCGGGTAAGGCATTTTTATACTAACAATTCATCATAGGACCATGGATTCATAATGATATCTTACATTTACCTAATACTAAAAGGTTTGCAAAGGGCCTTCCCATATATTATATAGTTCTATCCTCACAATAACCCTGCACTATATAGAGCATATTTTATTATACGTTTTTATATATGGGGAAATTATATTCTTTCATAAACAGAAAAACTAAATAAAGAAAATTAATTGAAATGCCCATGCATTATGAGAAATGTATATGAAACCTGGAGTAAGAGGAACTCAGTTTTTGAAACGACCTACTGTTTTGCCTGGAAACTTTCATTTCTTTTATAATATTTAATATTTAATATAATTGCTAATACACTGGAGTCAGTGTTTCCAACCTGCCGAGAACCCTCACTTAAATCTATAATTCCTTTGCTGCTCTTTACAATAAGGATTTAATAACTAATATGAGCGCTCAATACGAATCCTTTTCCTTTGACATTGCTGAAAAATTTAAGCGACTTTAAACCTTTTAGATTGCCATGGAGTTAATTAAAAAGGAGAGAGAAAAGAACCAAATGTAGTCATTTACATCTCATTTATTTGGGAGGTAGGAAAGGAAGGTGTTATTATTTTTTCTCAGCAGGAATATTTCTGTAAAGATTGAAATGAAAGTGGTGAGAACACAGTTTTATAGAAAAAAACTTTGCTTCTTAGCAAAACATCTCTTTGGAGAATTGTTTCTTTTATATATGTGGTGATTCTCTACCCCAAATACTTTTTGCCTCATGATCTCTTTTGTTTGATGGTAATAGTTACACAGGCTTTCTTTTGGTTAGTTACTCCATATTTCCTGTCATTATGATTTAAATATATCTCATTCACACAGCATGTAGCTAGATTGGTTGGGCCCATTACAATCTGTATTAATGGAATTGTTTTGCTTACATTGTTGTGATGATGGATATATTTGGACTTATTTCTATAATCCTAATTTGTGTTTTCCATAAATCATACTTTTTTTTGTTTCTCCTTCCACCTCTTTCCCTCTGTTGGATTAGTGGAGTTTTTCATGTTTCACTTTTACTTCTTTCCTTTTAGTATGTGCTCTTAACTTTTCTTTCTATCTTTTTTGTTTTTAAATTTTTTAATGTTTATTTATTTTTGAGAGAGAGACAGAGTACGAGTAGGGGAGGGGCTGAGGGAGAGGGAGACCCAGAATCCAAAGCAAGCTCCAGACTCTGAGCTGTCAACACAGAGCCCAATGCTGGGCTCGAACCCAGGAACCAAAGCCAAAGTCAGTAACTTAACCGACTGAGCCACCTAGGTGTCCCTGTGCTCTAAACTTTTCACCTTTTCACCTGACTTAGAAAAAATAAAGTTAATCAAAATATCTTCACTATTCTTGAATAATGTAAGAACCTTTGCTCTTTCCCCCCAGATCACTTTCATTCTCTAGATACTCTGTCTTATACGTTTTTCTTGTCTAGGATTTTAGTTCCTTTTTCCATCTTTTTTCCCCTCATTGTTAGTTTTGCTTCATGTCTGGTACAGACAGTGTTTCTGCAGATTCACTCATGTTTCTACCACTTACCTTAGTAAAAATGCTTTTTGCAGACCACTTCTTCTTTCTGGGTTCAATTTCCTTCTTTCTTTAGTAGTTCTTTTAATGAGTCTCAGTCTTCATCTGACAAACATCTTTACTTCACCCTTAGTTTTCAATAATTCTTTAGCTGGAAATTAGATTTTAGGTTGTCCCTCTTTTCCCTCGACACTTAGGTAACAGAATTTCATTTTCTCCTGGTCTTTATTGTTGTTGAGAAGTATTATAGAAGTCTAAGTAATCTATCTTTTCTTATAGATTGCTTTTAAGATTTATTCATCTTTAATAGTTAATTGCATATGTTTTAAATTTTAATTGTTTGAAGCAGTTATGGTTCTTGAATTAAAAAATTCATGTCTTTTTCAATTCTGAAAAATAGTCATTAGTTTTTTAAAAATATGATTTCCTTTGCCCATTCCTTCTTGTCTTGCTTTCTGAAACTCTGATTAGAAATATGTTGAAGGGTGCCTGTCTGGATCAGTTGGTGGAACATTTAATTCCTGATCTCAGAGTGTTAAGTTTGAGTCTCACATGGAATGTAGAGATTGCTTTTAAAAATAGAATATTAAAAAAGAAAGAATGAAAGAAGCATGTTGAACATTCTCATTCTTCTCATTCCTTTATGTCTGAATTGCTCTTTCATATTTTCAATCCCCTTTTCTCTTTGTGCTACAGTCTAATGAATTTCTTTAGATGTATCTTTCAGTTCATTAATTCTCTCTTTAGCAGCTTTTAAGTTTTTGTTTAATTGCTTCATTGAGGTTTTTTTTTATTACAATGATTCAGATTTTCATTCCTAGTTCCTTTTGGTTTTCTTTTTACACCAACTTATTTTCTTTTTTAAAAATTATTTATTTATTTTTTGTAGGGGAGGTGCTGAGAGAGAGAAGGAAAGAGAGAATTCCAAGCAGGCTTTGGGCTGTCAGGGCAGAGCCTGATTTGGGGCTCAATCCCACAAACCATGAGATCTTGACCTGAACCAAAATCAAGAGTTGGATACTCAACCAGCTGAGCCACCCAGATACCTCCAACTTTTTTCATTTTTAAAGTGCCTTACTATATTTTCAGTTTCCTGCATGAGCTAGACTCAGTAAGATGTGCACAAAATATAAATTTAATCTTTTCCTAGTTGCCCATTTAAATCCAATATGTAATTTGGCCTTTTTCTTACCTTTTGGGTGAAATCTTAGGCAAGTATCATAAATGTCCTAGTTGTTATAAGATAATTAGTCATCTTGTGATTACTTTTAGAAATAAGAAAATGTTGGTTCAGTAATTGTAAAGTCCTATCTGGTATAATGATTAAATTTCTGAATTTCATTTAAAGTTACAATTTCTCTCCTTCTAAGGCTTGAGTTTGGGAAACCTGAAGTAGGAGAGGGGAACTTGGTTGTCTTTGGTTTTCTTTTTCCTTTCTGTGCCACTTTACTCCATTGTCTTGGTTTTTAATCTCTCAGGATCTAGTCTAGGAGGAATAGAAGTAAGAGACATTCTTACATGACTCATGCTATCTTGTCTGGCTTTGGGACTCTCTGCATAGCAGATATTAAGTAGTGGTCTCTCTCTCTCACAGGATATTTTTCTGGGTTTCTCAATGATACTCGCTTCCCCAAAGGCCCTGCCCTGTAAAACCTTCAAAAAAAGCATAGCTGCAGTTTCCATGAGTGGGCAAAGCCTTCCTTGTAGCCAACAGCTTACTTCCCAAGCCTGCGTCCCTGAAGCTCTCAAAGTGAGCCCCCATGGACTACTTTGCTCTCAAGGAGGCGTCTGCAGCAAAATCCCCTTCAAACCTGCCTCAGGTTGACAGCACATGGTGTGACTCTTGTTTGGTCCTAGAAATACTAACAGCTCTGTGCTGCTATGTGTGAAAGTGCAGTGTGCTCCCAGAGTGGCCCTCTTCCCTTCTCTTCACTGTCCACAGGGTGACTTGGGCACAGCTCCTCATTCCAATCCTTACGCCCATCAAAATTCTAGGATAGTGTCTTTCAACCTTTAATGCACATACCAGTCACCTGGTCAATACTATTAATATGTAGATTCTAGGGGCACCTGGGTGGCTCAGTTGGTTAAGTGTCCGGCTTCAGCTCAGGTCATGATCTCATGGTTTGTGGGTTCGAGCCCTGCATTGGGCTCTGTGCTGACAGCTCAGAGCCTGGAGCCTGCTTCCAATTCTTTGTCTCCCTCTCTCTCTGACCCTCCCCTGCTCACACGGTCTCTCTCTGTCTCTCAAAAATAAATAAAAAACATTAAAAATTTTTTTTCTTAAAATGTAGATTCTGGTTCAGTGAGTCTGGGGTTGGGGTTGAGATTCTGCATTTCTCTTATGTTCCCAGGTGATGTCCATGCTGCTGATCTGTAGACCACTGTTTGAGGTTCTAGGCATATATGTCAAGTTCACTGAATGGTGTTCTCATTTGCTTGAGATGATGGGGAAGCACCTTTGTCCTTTATCTGGAGTCAAGGGATACAAAACATCTCAGTATGTCAGTAACATTTTCCAAAGAAGTCCTCTGCTTGACCTCTTTCACTTTCACCCTTTTGTAGGCTGGAGGGGACAGACTTCCTGTGTAGGAAGGAACAATTTCAGTCACTCATTATGTGTTGTGCAACTGTGGTCTAGCAGGTCATCTTAGAATACAAGGTCCTGGTCTGTTTTGTTCTGGGCATTTGGGGCTTCAGTTAAATCTGAAAAGGAGAGGAAGCCATTAAAGCAACTTATTAGAATCATTTTATTTTTTATTAACCTAAAAATTATGTTATGGCAATTTAAGAATATATCCAAATGTAGAGAGAGTCATAACTAATACAAATTTTCAGTGTGAAGATTGGTGAGTACTGAGAAATGAAGATATAGAACATTTTGCCCCCAGAATTTCTTTTGGCTCTTTTCCAATGAATCCTGACACTCTGATTTCTATCACCATACCTTGGTTCTGTTCTTTTTTAGAACTTGATGTAATTAGAATCACATACCATGTCTAGAAGCTTTCATTCAACCTAATGCTTTTGATATTCATCTCAGTTGTTGTATCAATAGCTCTATTTTTTTTTATTGTCAAGTTGTATTCCATTGTGTAGTGATGCAGAAATGTATTCATTCATCTGTTGATAGATATTTGTGTTATTTCTAGTTTTTTGCTATTACAAATAAAACTCCTCTGAATACTACTATACAAGTCTTTTTGTGGACATATGTTCTTATTTCTTTTGAATAAATAACTACAATTGGAATTGCTGAGTCACAGAGCAGGTGTATATTCAAACATATAAGAAACAGCCAACTTTGTTTTCAGAATGGTCATGCCATTTTGTATGCCTATTGGCAATATACAGGACTCTCAGTTCACTTTTTACCCATATTTAGTATTTTTAGTCTTTTTACGTTAGTCATTATTGTTATGTGTGCAGTAGTATTTCGTGGCTATTTTAATCTGTGTTTTGCCAATGACTTTTGATTACCTTTTCATGTGCTTATTAGCCATTTGTTTATATTCTGTGAAGTATGTTCTAGTAGTTTGCCCATTTTTAAATTGGGCTGTCTTTTTTTTTTATTATTGATTTGTTGGAGATCTTTGTGTATTCCAGATATAAGTCCTTTGTCAACTATTTGTGGAACAAATATTTTTTCCCAGTCTATGGATTCTATTTTCATTTTTAAAAATGATATCTTTTGAGGAGAAGTTATAATTTTGAAGTCTAATTTGTTAGTATGTTTTCTTTTCTGTTGGGCTCTTTGTTTCCTAAGAAATTTTTGCCTATATCATTGTAGTCTATACTTTCTTCTAGAAGGTTTACAATTTTAGCTTTTGTGGATAGGTCTCTGATTCATTTTGAAATAATTTTTGGCATTAGATTGAGACAGAGGTTCATTTTCTTTCCACATAGATATCTAGTTGTTCCAGTGCCATTTGCTGCAAGACTAGCTTTTCTCCATTGAATTACCTTGGCTCCTGTTGAAAATCAGTTCACTATGTGTAGTGTGTGGCCTGTTTGTGGACTCTATTCTGTCCCATTGACCTTCTTATCTAACCATCAGTATCATGTTATCTTGATTACTATAATTTTATACCTTGAAATCAAATAGTATACGTCCTCCAACTTTCATCTTTTATTTTTATTTTATTTTTTTCATTTATAGTATATTGTCAAGTTGGTTTCCATATAACACCCAGTGCTCTTCCCCACAGTGCCATCCTCCATGACCATAACCCCCCCTTCCTCTTTCCCCCTACCCTTCAGCCCTCAGTTTGTTTTCAGTATTCAAGAGTCTCTCATGGTTTGCCTCCCTCTCTCTCCCTAATTCTATTTCCTGCATTCCCTCCCCATGGTCCTCTGTTAGGTTTCTCCTGTTAGACCTATGAGTGAAAACTTATTATCTGCCCTTCTCCGCCTGACTTATTTCACTCAGCATGACACCCTCAAGGTCCATCCACTTTGCTACGAATGGCCAGATTTCATTCTTTCTTATTGCCACGTGGCATTCCATTGTATATATAAATCACATCTTCTCTCTTTTTTTTTTTTTTTGATGTTTTATATATTTTTTGAGAGAGAGACAGAGAGCGTGAGCCAGGGAGGGTTCAGAGAAAGAGGGAGACACAGAATCTGAAGACAGGGTCCAGGCTCTGAGCTAGCTGTCAGCACAGAGCCTGACATGAGGCTGGAACCTACAAATGCGAGATCATGACCTGAGATGAAGCTGGACACTTAACCGACTGAGCCACCCAGGCACCCCTAAACCACATCTTCTTGATCCAATCATTGGTTGATGGGCATTTAGGCTCTTTCCATGATTTGGGTATTGTTAAAAGTGCTGCTGTGAACATTGGGGTACATGTACCCCTATGCATCAGCACTCCTGTATCCCTTGGGTAGATCCCCAGCAGTGCTATTGCTGGGTCATAGGGGAATTCTATTGATAGTTTTTTGAGGAACTCCACACTGTTTTCCAGAGTGGCTGCACCAGTTTACAGTCCCACCAACAGTGTAGGAGGGTGCCCGTTTCTCCACACCCTCGCCAGCATCTGTAGTCTCCTGATTTGTTCATTTTAGGCACTCTGACCGGCGTGAGGTGGTATCTCAGTGTGGTTTTGATTTGTATTTCCCTGATGATGAGTGACACTGAGCATCATTTCATGTGTCTGTTGGCCCTCTGGATGTCCTCTTTGGAGAACTATCTATTCATGTCTTCTGCACATTTCTTCTCTGGATTACTTGTTTCCAGGTGTGGAGTTTAGTGAGTTCCTTGTAGATTTTGGATACTAGCCTTTTATCTTAAATGTCATTTACAACTATCGTTTCCCATTCTGTCGGTTGCCTATTAGTTTTCTTGATTGTTTCCTTTGCAGTGCAGAAGCTTTTTATCTAGATGAGGTCCCAAGAGTTCAGTTTTGCTTTCCTTTCCCTTGCCTTTGGGAATGTGTCGAGTAGGAAATTGCTGCAGTTGAGGTCAAGGAGGCTGTTTCCTACTTTCTCCTTGAGGGTTTTGATGGTTTCCTGTCTCACATTCAGGCCCTTCATCCATTTAGAGTTTATTTTTGTGTATGGTATAAGAAAGTGGTCTAGTTTTATTCTTCTGCATGTTGCTGTCCAGTCTCCCAGCACCACCTCTTAAAGAGGCTGTCTTTTTTTCATTGGATACTCTTTCCTGCTTTGTCAAAGATTAATTGGCCATACATTTGTGGGCCTAGTTCTGGGTTCTCTATTCTATTCCATATGTCTGTTTTTGTGCCAATACCATACTGTCTTGATGATGACAGCTTTGTAGTAGAGGCTAAAGTCTGGGATTGTGATGCCTCCCGTTTTGGTTTTCTTCTTCAATATTACTTAGGCTATTCAGGGTTTTTTGTGTTTCCACACAAATTTTAGGATAGCTAGTTCTAGCTTTGAGAGGAATGCTGGTGTAATTTTGATTGGGATTGTTTTGAATGTGTAGATTGCTTTGGGTAATAATGACATTTTAACAATGTTTAATTCTTTCAATCCATGAGCATGAAATGTTTTTCCATTTCTTTGTGTCTTCTTCAGTTTCTTTCGTAAGTTTTATATAGTTTTCATTGTATAGGTCTTTTACATCTTTGGTTAGGTTTATTCCTAGGTATTTTATGGTTTTTCGTGCAATTGTGAATGGGATCAGTTTCTCGATTTCTCTTTCTGTTGCTTCATTATTGGTGTATAAAAATGCAACCAATTTCTGTACATTGATTTTGTACACTGCAACCTTGCTGAATTCATGGATCAGTTCTAGAAGGCTTCTGGTGGAGTCAATAAGGTTTTCCATTTAGAGTATCATGTCATCTGTGAAAAGTGAAAGTTTGACTTCATCTTTGCTAATTCTGATGCCTTTTATTTTCTTTTGTTGTCTGATTGCTGATGCTAGGACTACCAGCACTATGTTAAACAACAGTGGTGAGAGTGGACACCCCTGTTGTGTTCCTGATCTCAGGGGGAAAGCTCTCAGTTTTTCCCCATTGAGGATGATATTAGCTCTGAGCTTCTCATAAATTGCTTTTATAGTGTTTAAGTAAGTTCCTTCTATCCTGACTCTCAAAGGTTTTTATTAAGAAAGGATGTTGTATTTTGTCTAATGCTTTTTCTGCATATATCAACAGGATTATATGCTTTATATCTTTTCTTTTGATCACATTGATGGATTTGCGAATATTGAACCAGCCCTGTAACCCAGGAATGAATCCCACTTGATCATGATGGATAATTCTTTTTATATGCTGTTGAATTTGATTTGATAGTATCTTGTTGAGTATTTTTGCATCTGTATTTATTAAGGATATTGGCCTGTAGTTCTCTTTTTTGTTGAGTCTCTGGTTTGGGAATCAAAGTGATGCTGGCTTCATAGAATGAGTTTGGAAGTTTTCCTTCTATTTCTATTTTTTGGAATAGCTTAAGAAGAATGGGTATTAACTCTGCTTTAAATGTCTGGTAGAATTCCTCTGGGAAGCCATCTGGCCCTGGGCTCTTATTTGTTGGGAGATTTTTGATGACTGATTCAATTTCTTCACTGATTATGGCTCTGTTCAGATTTTCTATCTCTTCCCATTTGAATTTTGGTATTGCATGTGTGTTTAGGAATTTGTCCATTTCTTCTAGATTGTCCAGTTTGTTGGCATATAATTTTTCATAGTAATCTCTGGTGATTGCTTATATTACTGAGGGATTGGTTATGATAGATCCATTTTCATTCACGATTTTCTCTAATGGGTGTTCTTCTTTTCTTTCTGAGGATCCTGGCTAGAGGTTTATCAATTTTGTTTATTTTTTCAAAAAACCAACTATTGGTTTCATTGATTTGTTCAACTGGGTTTTTTTTTTCTTTTTGGATTCTATGTTGTTTGTTTCCTTTATTATTTCTCTTCTTCTGCTGGGTTTGGGGTGCTCTTGCTGCTTTCTTTCTAGTTTCCTTAGGTGCTCTGTTAGATTTTGAATTTGCATTTTTTCTAGTTTGTTGAACTAGGCCAGGATTGCAATATACTTTCCTCTTAGGACTGCCTTTGCTGTGTTCCAGAGAGTTTGGATTGTTGTATTTTCATCTTCATTAGTTTACATATATTTTCTTAATATCTTCTCTAATTGCCTGATTGGCCCAATCATTATTTGTTAGGGTGGTTTTTAATCTCCACATTTTTGGAGGTTTTCCAGATTTTTTCCTGTGATTGATTTCTTTTTTGTTTTTTTTTTTAAATTTTTTTTTTTTACTATTTTATTTATTTCTGATACAGAGAGAGACAGAGCATGAGAGGGGGAGGGGCAGAGAGAGGAAACACAGAACCAGAAGCAGGCTCCAGGCTCTGAGCTAGCTGTCAGCACAGAGCCTGACGTGGGGCTCGAACCCACAAAAGTAAGATCTGACCTGAGCCGAAGCCGGAGGCTTAACCGACTGAGTCACTCAGGCACCCCTCCTGTGATTGATTTCAAGTTTCATAGCATTGTGATCTGAAAGTGTGCATGGTATGATCTCAATTCGTTTATATTTATGAAGGGCTGCTTTATGACCCAGTATGTGATCTATCTTGGAGAATGTGCCATGCACTTTTGAGAAGAAAGTGAATTCCCTAGCTTCAGGATGCAGATTTCTAAATATATCTATCAATTCTATCTGTTCCAATGTGTCATTCAGGTCCATTGTTTCTTTAGTGATTTTCTGTATGGTTGATCTATCCATTGCTGTCAGTGGAGTATTAAAGTCCCCTGCTATTAGCACATTCTTATCACTAAGATAGTTTCTGTTTGTGATTAATTGTTGTATGTATTTGGGTGCTCCCGAATTCGGTGTATAGATGTTTATAATTGTTAGCTCTTCCTGATGGAGAGACCCTGTAATTATTATATGATGTCCTTCTTCATCTTTTATTACTGCCTTTACTTAAAAGTCCAGTTTGTCCGATGTAAGTATGGCTACGCTGGCTTTCTTTTGACTTATAGTCGCATGATAGATATTTCTCCATCCCCTTACTTTCAATCTGAAGGTGTCTTCAGGTCTAAAATGAGTGTCTTATAGACAACAAATAGATTTTTTTAAATCCATTCTGCTACCCTCTGTCATTTGATTGGAGCATTCAGTTCATTTACATTTAGTGTTATTGAAAAATATGGGTTTAGAGTCATTGTGTTCTCTGTTGAGTTCATGCTTGTATTGGTGTCTCTGGTACCGTGTGTTCCTTGCAACATTTCCCTTATAGAGTCCCTCTTAGGATTTCTTGTAGGGCTGGTTTGGTGGTGATGAATTCTCTCAATTTTTGTTTATTAGGGAAAACCTTTATCTCTCCTTCAATTTTGAATGACAGGCTTGCTGGATAAAGGATACTTGGCTGCATATTTTTTCTGGTCATCACATTGAAGATTTCCTGCCATTCCTTTCTGGCCTGCCAAGTTTCAGTAGATAGGTCTGTAACCACTCTGATAGGTTTTCCTTTGTATGTTAGGGCCCTTTTATCCCTAGTTGCTTTCAGAATTCTCTCTTTATATTTTGCCAGTTTCACTATGATATGTCATGCCGAAGGTCAATTCAAATTACGTCTTAGAAGAGTTCTCTGTGCTTCTTGGATTTCAATGTCTATTTTCTTCACCAAATTGGAGAAGTTCTCAGCTATAATTTGATCAAGCACCCCTTCAAGACCTTTTTCTCTTTTTTCTTCTTCAGGAATTCTGTTTGATTGTATCACTCAGGTCTCGAATTCTCCTTTTGTGCTCCTATATCAATTTCTCTTTTTCTCGGCTTCCTCTTTTGCTATAACCGTGTCTTCTAATTCACCTATTCTCCTCTCTCCCTCTTCAATCCATGCAGTGGCTGCCTCCATTTAATTATGCACCTCATTTATAGCCTTTTTTAAACTGGTCACAACTATTTTGAAGGTCTTTGTATCAATAGCTTCTCTGATGCTTTTTTCAAGACCAGTGATTAATTTTATGACAATTGTTCTAAATTCTTGTTCAGTTATGTTGCTTATATCTGTTTTGAGCAGTTCTATGGCTGTGACTTCTTCCTGGAATTTCTTTAGAGGAGAGTTCTTTTATTTTGTCATTTTGGCTAGCTTTCTGTCTCTTGTCAGTTTTAAAAGCTCATTATGCACTGTGCACCTGTTAGTATTACTCTATTAAAGGAGTCTCATTGACCACCAAGGGCCTTTTATTTCAGGAAGTGTTTTTAATGGTGTCTCTCAGTTTCTCTTGTTGTGCCTTTGATTATTTTATTTCCCTACTCAGTGATATTTGGGACTCTCCATTATGTGTGCTTTGGCTTGTTTCTTGAGGTAGCCCTGGAAAGGAAAACAGACAGATAAACACACAGGGAACAAAAGCACACAAACACACACAAATCAACTAAACAAGCAAACCAAAAGGGGAAAGAAAAGAAAAGAAAAGGAAAAAGAAGGGGGAGACAGAAACAACAAAAGACAAAGGACAGTCTGAGAGCATAAAATCAGGCACCTGTGAGGCTGTCATCTATGTGGATTCTGTGTTTCCCTCCCACTCTTGCAGATCAGAGTATTGTGGCTTCAGTCCTTCTCAGTTTGATAGTTGCGGCCAGGCGGAGATTACAGAGCTCCCTACTTCTCTGCCATCTTGTCCCTCCTCATCTTCTTTTAAAAAATTGTTTTGGCCATTTTAGGTCCTTTGTTTTCTCATGGAAATGAAGCATTAGCTTTTTAATTTCTACCAATAAAAGCCTGGTTGGATTTTAATTGGGATAGCATTGATTATAAACATTGATTGGGGAAAGTTGAAATCTTAATCTGTTATGCTATAGCACTCCATGTATTTTCAATCTGGATAGCCTTTTATTTTGTTTAATAGCCTTTTTGCACAGCTAGAATTTCCCATAAAATTTCAAATAGAAGTGGTGAAAATGAGCCTCCTAGCCTGGTTCCCAATCTAAGGGTTAAGTGTTAAACATTTTGCCATTAAGTATGATATTAGCAGTAGGTTTTTCACAGATGCCCTTTATGTGAGAAAATTCTATTTTTTTTTAATTTGCTAAGAGTATTTTTTTTTGCTAAGAGTATTTTTTAAGTCATAAATGGATATTAACTTTTATCAAGTATATTTTCTGCATTAATTAAAATTATCATGGTTTTTTTTCTTACTCTGTTAGTATGATGAATTGCTTTAATTTTTCAAATATTGAATCAGCCTTACATTCATGAGATAAATATTACTTGGTCATACTGTGTTATCTGTATATGTTGCTAGATTTGATTTGCTAATTATTTTGAAGATTTCTTTTTTCTTTTTAATTTTTTTAACGTATTCATTTTTGAGAGACAGAGTGCAAGCATGGGAGGGGCAGAGAGAGAGGGAGACACAGAATCTGAAGCAGGCCTCAGGCTCTGAGCTGTCAGCACAGAGCCCGATGTAGGGTTCAAACTCATGAACTGCGAGATCATGACCTGGCCAAAGTTGGATGCTTAACCAACTGAGCCACCCAGGTGCCACTGAAGATTTCTTTTACATGTTCATGATGATATTGGTCTGTCATTTTTCTGTAACCTTCTCATTGGGTTTTGCTACTCAGGCTTCACAGAATAGGTAAGGAAGTTTTCCTTCCTCCTCTATTTTCTCCAAACACTTCTATAAAATGAATATTATTTTCCTCTTAAATGTTTGATAGAATTCAGCAGTGAAACCATCTGAACCTGCAGTTTTGTTTTTGGAAAGTTTTTAGTTATATGTTCAACTTCTTTGATAGGCATAATGCTACCAATTTTCTATGGCCTTTTCTATCAGTTTGGTAAGTTGTATTTCCTAAGGGATCTGTCCCTTTTATTATAAGTTGTCAAAATTGTCAGCATAAAGTTGTTCTATGTTATTTCATTATCTTTTTCATGTGTATACAATTGATACAATGTCCCTTTTTCATTCTTGATATTGTCAATTTGTGATTTCTTCGTCCTTAATTAGACCAATCTACTATAGGCTTATCAGTTATAGTAATCTTTCAACTGCTCAACTTTTAGTTTCCATGTTATTTCCTGTTGTTAGTTTTCTCTGTCATTGTTTCCTTTTTTTTTAAATTTCCTTTCTCTGCTTTAGGTTTAGTTTGCTCTTCTTGTTCTAGCTTCTTAGGGTAGAAGTTTATATTGTTATTTTTTAAACTCCATTTCTTTCACATATCAGTGCTTAAAGCTATAAATATTCCTCTCAGTACTGCTTTGGCAGCAGCTCCAAAATTTTGATATGTAATGTTTTCATTATCATTCAATTCAAAATATTGATGAATTTTGTGATTTTTTTCTTTAACTTATAGGTTATTCTTAGGTATGTTGCTTAGTGTTCAGATATTTGGGGATTTTTCTAGACACATTTATGTTTTTGGCTTCTAATTGATTATCATTTTGGCCAGAGAATAATTTCAGTTCTCTTAGATTTACGGAAACTTGTTTTATGATTCAGAATATAGTCTATCTTTTGACTGTTACATGTGCACTTGAAAAAGTATGTATTTTTGAGTACTATTTTATAGCATTATACCCATAATTTCAATGAGGTCAAGGTCAAGTTGCTTTATAGTGTTGTTCAAATCATCTATAATCTAATTTTTGTCTGCTTATCCTGTAAATTCTAGGAAACAGTAGTATATAGTATCCAAATATGACTGTGGATTTGTCTCTTCCTCCTTTTAGCTATTAATTTTTATTTCATATATTCAAGTTTTTTAATGTTTATTTTTGAGAGGCGGGGGAAGGGCAGAGAGAAAGGGAGAGACAGAATCTAAAGTAGGCTCCAGGCTCTGAGCTGTCAGCACAGACAGCAATGCAGGGCTGGAACTCATGAACCGTGAGATCATGACCTGATTGGACTTCAGATGCTTAAGTGACAGAGCCACCCAGGTGCCCCTTCTTTCATATATTTTAAAGGTCTGTTATGTGATGAATTGACTCTTTTATCATCATGAGATAACCCTGTTTTTTTTTTTTCTAATAATAAACTCATCTTCAAAAATTACTGCAGGGGTGCCTGGGTGGCTCAGTTGGTTGAGTGTCCAACTTTGGCTCACGCACAGTTCCTGAGTTCGAGCCCTGCACCTCTGTGCTGACAGCTCAGAGCCTGGAGCCTGCTTCAGATTCTGTGTCTCCCTTTCTCTCTGCCCCTTCCCCACTTGTGCTTTGTCTGTCTCTGTCTGTCACAAATGAATAAATGTTAAAAAAATTTTTTTAATTACTACAATCTACTGTCTCTTTGATTCTCACTGCGTTTGGAGGTAGGTACCTTTGTTCCATTTATAGCTGTAGAGATTGAGTGAAACCGGTCAAGGCTGTGTGGCTAATAAATACAGTGGAACATACTAAAAATTTGAATTTGACAGCATATCTTAAAAGTTATAGATATTTTAATTGATACAGACTTCTGTGATACAGTCTTATGTCTTATTTTTCTTTTTGGTTTTCACAGCTTTGTGCTTGATGTTTATTGCTACATACATGAGTCATATTCTCCTAAGATTCATACCTTCTCCTCCTTGTTATTTGCCTCCACTAAATCCATTCCTACCACAATACAATATATGAAAGTAAATCATATCCTGGTAATTAAAAAAATGAAGATTTGAGCTTCCTAGAAAATCATCTATTATAGTAAAATAACATGACATTTTCTTCTTTGTAAGTAAAATATTAATGATTGAAAAACCAAGTATAAACATTACTTGATACAATTATTATAATATGCTTCTTTCATAAAATTACAAGATCCTATTTTATTTTATACTATATTTTGTATTTTATATATTTCTCACTTCAAACTTCATCGTATTAAAAAGAACTCTCAAATTTTTTTAGCTCTTGATCTTCCATTTTAAATGAATCAATTCTCTATTTTAAATAGCCCAAAGGTTGACAGTTCAGATTGTTTTTAAAGTGCACTTGCATCTTAGTCTACTGTGTTATTATTCAAATTATACAAAACCATTAAATATTAATCTGGCCAGTATCTATTAAATCCAATTAGAAAAATCAATCCTGGAGATGAGAATGTTAGTGTCATATTTCAGCTTTCTTTTGCACAACAAGGAAAAAAGTTGAGTGCATAGAATGCAGAAAATTCTACAAGATTCATTTACAGCTATTTCCTTTCTCTTTATCAGGTTTACCAGAATAAATATTTGTGCAGCTGAAAGTGCTGCTAATAGCTGGGCCTTGGTGCCTGCCTCGGGCAAGTCATAGCTTGAGCACTAGGTTTGGGAGAAGTTAGCCTACTATATAAGGGGTTATCATTGTCCACACACGGCTTCAACATTGAGCGTCCCCTCGGCACCCCACATTGTTGAATATATCCAATCTCCATGAGACTCTCTTAAAATATCCTGGTAGAGTGTGTACACATTGCTCAGGCTGCGAACTTCTGAAAAAACATATAGGTATTTTTCTAAAAGTGGATCTAAATTCTTTCTTGAACCTACTATTTCTATCACTGACAGAATTTGATCACGTTACTTTCCAGGTAAACTCAGGCAAACTCAGCAATCTTGGTATTTGAAGCCTATACTTAGGCTTTTGTCGCTCCCATTTTTTCCCGGGTTGCAGGGTCTCAGATCTGAGTGTACTTTGTAGTGTTGGGGTGTTGTGGTGGAGTGGGTGGGTGATGAACACCTGATTCACGACATCCTTTTGAGAAGCGATCCCTCCCCGTAATCGTGCTGATCCCTGTCCCTGCTGCATCTGCTACCAATATTTCCCTGTAGGTACTTTTCTGTGAGGAACTGACTTTAGCTGTGGGCTTCTGCATCACTCTGGGGCCCACAGAAAGCTCAGACAGTGGATTCAGTTCCTCCTGTGTTACCATACAGTGCCATGTTACCACTTCAGCGTTGCTGTTTCCATATCACAGTGGCATGGAGCACACGCACGAATGTATCCTACCCGAGTCTCTGATGGACAGCAGAGCACAGTACTCTCTATGTGTGTTAGGATAGGCTAGATTATGCCTTGGTGACGAATGCTCCCCAACTCTCAGTGGTTTCCAAGGACAAAGGTTCTCACTTCCATGTCATTCTCAGGTCAGCCATGTAGCTGCTGCATGCCCTGTGCCCTCCTGGGCCCAGGCTGATGGGGCCGCCTCTCTAGAGCACTTTGTGCAGGCTAGTACAGCGCACACTTTAATGGCCAAAGCAAGTCAGGTGGATAAGCAGAGAGGCTTATTTCTCCCCCAGGGAGGGGCAGCTTATATTTTTAATTAATACAATCTGCCACATAGAAGATCTATTTTTCTATAATAGCTTAGTCTGAGGAGTGGTGAGGGGTCAGAAACGTCTGCCTAGGGGTGCCTGGGTGGCTCAGTTGGTTAAGCATCCTACTTTGACTCAGGTCATCATCTCCTGGATTAGTGAGTTCAAGCCCCAAGTCGGGCTCTGTCCGTATAGCCTGGAGCCTGCTCTGGATTCTGTGTCTCCCCCTCTCTCTGCCCCTCCCCCACTCATGTGCTCTGTGTCTCTCTCTTTCTCTTTCTCTCAAAAATAGACATTAAAAGAAATTTAAAGAAAGACAGACAGACAGAAACCTCTGCTCAGGTGGACAAGTGTTGCTTCACCTCCAGCTCAAATTCTCAGGTCGGGGAAACCTTATCTAGTCTTCAGGGAGGGTGGTCTGGTTCTCTCACCTGTTTTCTTCTAGTTGATTGCTTCTGGGTTGGAAAGAGGGGGAGTTTATGTTGCGCTTCTTTCAAGCACGTAGCCATTTGAAACTCCGGAGAACCCATCTTTTACAAATCACAAACCTTGTGTTTATTTTTTCTGCTATGAGTTTAAGGAAGTCTATTTGGGAACCCAGGAGCTGAAAACTGATTTCTCTTATTCTTTCAGGTTTTTTTTTTTTTTTGTCCTCTGAAAGATGTGTTGTTCTATGTCCTTCTTTATTAAATGCTCGCAGGAAAAATGCTCAGGGATCAGAGGGGCAATAAAGGCAGTCAAAGCAAACCTCAGTTATTATCTCCAAAAGTACTTTCAGCATAATTGTAAAGAAAATGAAGCGGTTGCTAAAATAAAGCTTGCTCAGAGGAGGGGAGATTGAGGGCGTTGTTTTCCGGAGTGAATAAAGCTTTCCTTGGTGGTGGTAGATGACCATTTCCCACCCTGGATGTCCAAGGCTCGATGTAAAGGACTTTTGTCAAGGACTTACAGGGCTAGCTTCCTCCCTCTTGTTTGGGACCTTTCCTTTGAGAAGCACAGTGCTTGCCCGTGGTAGCGCACTAGCCAAGCTAACAGGTGTGAGAGATCAAAATTCCAGTGAATCTGCAGAAAATGAGTAAAACAAGAAGCTAATCCTCTCTACTTCGATTCTGGTTTCTTAGATCATATAAAATTGAATAAACCGTCCATTTGACTGTATGCTTTTCTTTCTTATAGTTATATGTGGTTGAAAAGGCAAGTGCCCCACATGACTATCAGAATTTACCACTTCAAATGCTATTTTTAGAAAACTTGGGTTACAAATGTTACATATGTTCATTGCAGAAAACTTTGAAAGTATAGAAAAGTATATTTTGAAAAATGTATGTGATCTCACCTGCCCGTAATGTCTGTAATTAACATATAGAGGTATTTAACTGTGGTAGTTTTTCTTTCATACAGGCAAACTCATGTTTTCAAAAGAAGAAAACAGGTTTGGTGAAATAGTTCTGTATTCTGCTTTTTATAAAAATTTAATATGAAACGTAATGGGTGTGGGGTTTCCTTTTGGGGGTGGCAGGCATGTTTGGGGACTAGATAGAAATGGTGGGTGCACAACACAGAATGTACTAAATGCCCCTGGATTATTTATTCAGTTTAAAATGGTTCATTTCATGTTATGCAAATTTTGCATAAGTAAAATAAAAATAAGAAAACTCAAAATAGGCACATTGAGAAATTGAATATGAAATGATGAACATCTTTCTATATCATTATATGTTCTTTGAGAACATAATTATTAAGGCTGGATAACATTCAGTCATATGGATGTATGACAATTAATTTGATTAATTTTCTATTGAGCTTTTAGGTTAGTCTTTTAGGCTGTTTTTTTTTTTAACATTTCAGTTGCATAAATAATACTGAAATGTTTGTATTTATATTAGAATATTTACATGATTCCAATGGTGTCCTTAGGAAAACCTTCTAAATATGAATGCTGGGTCAAATAGTGTGAACAAATGGATGGGTTTTTGATACATTGTAATCCCTCATACCCCAAATCCCATAAATTGTAATGTGTACCATTATTGTATGATACTAAAAAGGAAAATGATTCTAATTAAACACAATGCTTTCTTATCACTTACACCTTTTATTTTTATAATTATTGAAAGAGTTTTCATGACTTATTTAAAGACAATTAGCTTATATTTTATTCTTATGTATCCCGTAAGGAGAAGCAAAAACCTTGGCCAAGGTATTCATTCCTAAACTTCCTCATTCTTTGGAGTCATAATTTAATCAACAAAATGAATTATGCAAATGAATTATGCCCGGATGACAGGTTTAAATTTGGGTCCAGGGGCACCCTAGTTGTTATGCTTATAATATATTTTCATTTTTGCTACAAAATTCCCATATGACTTTTGTTTTCAAAATCCGTTACTCTTTTCTGAAGCATAAAAATATGCAGAATTCAGTAGTGATGAGATGGAAATCTAAGAAGTCTTTTTGAATGATTCACACACGTCATATGAGATGGTTTGCCCACTTGAAATGAGTTTGAGTTAGATTTTTAATTTTTTGATAGTTGTTGACTATTTCTGTAACTTTCTGTTGCTTTCCACTTGGAGTTACAAGCAGTTACATGCAGTTCTCCACAGGACCATCACCGTGCTTATGCCCTCTCACTTTTCGTTTGGTTTCTACAGAGGTAACCTTTTGCACAGGCTTTCCTCAGAACCTTCTAGCTAACCGCTATTTCAGGTCTGACTTACATCTGACTATATAGCTGCCCTTCCGCTTTCTCACACTATTCATCTGCTGTAAGCGGCTTCACTGCTAATTAATACAGATGAGCAAAATTTTACAGAGATTCAGTTCAGACTGTAAAAATAAAAAGTGGAGAAGGACAATCTGAATTCCTGCCTATGCAGTCAGAGGTCCAAAGCAAGTTGGGGGCATAGGGAGCAGAAGAACATGGGCCTCTTTCCATAAACCCTGAGAGGGAGAAGTCTTGCCTGAGTCTTGCATTGCCTCTCACTATGCCAGCAGGCAGGCGGGGGTTTCAGTTCATTTGCTCATGTATTTATTTTGCAGCATTTATTTCCTGCCAAGGAGACGTTCACGGACATAGGTTCTCCAAGGCAATAATTGCTCCTTCCGCCATCACAATTCCTTTCCATCATGCCCTGTGGAGTGCTCCTCTCTTCTCCTTAGAGAAACAGTGTTATACATTTTTGTGTCTCCAGAACACAAAACACAACACTCTGAACATAGGAAGCTGATCAGCAAATGTTTGTTGAAAAAGTTTTGAATGAGTTTGCAGCCTGTGATCTTTAAGGCCAAGTACACCCTCAGGCTGGTGTTTGTCATTTTTGATGTTAGGTTTAGTTTTACTAATAAAACCATTTTGGTAGAGAAGTGAGATGTCGTAGACCCTACAAAGACTTAAAGGAGGTTCTAGCTTCTTTCTAAAAATGAGAATTTGGGGCCACGTGTTTCCTTTTACTTGTCCTTTGCCTCTTGTTCCCCCCCACTTTTTTTTTTTTTCCTGTTCCTGCCCATAGGTCTCTAAACTGGATGTTCTCCCTGCCTCTTTCCCTCTACATTTCTTTTCTGGCTCACTTTCTTGCCGTCTCCTCAGATCTGAGCCACATTTGTTAAAATGTTAAATGGCTAGAATGTCTGTTTCCTTTTGCAACAACAGCTCCCCATAATCCCTTCTCCTTTCTCTTATTGTTTTTTTTTTTTTTTAGGACCCATGCGTCAAAGGTAATCACATCTGCCTTTACAGAATCCTCGCTCTCCTTTGCAATACTCAAGTTCAGGAAGTTCCCAAATTACAACATAATTTAGGTTTCCCCAGTGCGTTTGCTAATTAAATTGTTTGGAACTTGGAAAAAAATTCCAGCAAAAGAAGACTTTAACTGGTGTTTACAGTTGCCAGTCGGGGGTTACAACTGCTTACTCACTCAGCACACTGCACATTAGCATTTGCTAGGTGCTGGTGGTTGCACTTTCAGCTCTGTGCCTTTGGAGTTGAACTGTTCACTCCCCGATCTTGTTCTCATATATCATCTGCCACGTTTTTGCTTGTTCCAGTAAACACGATCTTTCTTTAGCTTTGCAAGTGGTAGCCCTCCCTACACCATTCATCTGCAAGGCAGCACAGGAATTTTCTGAACACTTAGGTGAAGCAACAATACTTTACACGTCAATCAAAATTTAGCCATATTCCTGTGAATATTTGAGCCATAGCCGGATGAGGTTCATCCCATAATGAATAAAATATTATCTTCAGATAAAGCAGAATTTCTTTGATGGTAGGGGGCAGGTTGCCATACAGTTTCTTTTCTAGGATATGGTCTCTAGTTGACCTACAGGATGTCCCAATATCAATGTTGAATGAACAACGAATGAATAAATGGTCAAGGGCGACAAGAAGATATTTGGGCACATGCTGTCAGTGTTCCCAAGGTTTTGAAGCACGAGTAGGAAGGACCTCACCTTACAGTTTTTGTCTCGGGTGAGGTCACCAGGAAGGTCCAACTTATAGCAAGTCTGTGACTTTGTTTTGCTTTGCAGGGTTCAGAGAGAACAAAGTCTTGAGGACATTGTTGTACTTTGCATCTTTCTTTACCAAAGGTGGGTCAGTGATGGCTTTATATCTCAACTTTGAAAAACAAAGTATCCAGGACTATTTATCCCAGGAGGTTAAGAAGACTCTTACAAGAACTTCAAGTTTTCTTTTCTTTATTTCCTGTTTCGACAAAAGGTACCTAGGAAAGGCTCCAGGCCAGATGTACACGAACATACTGGGCCTCTGAGGGCTGCCTGCACCCTGGGGTAGCTTTGGGGTTCAACTTTTAAAGCAAGCATTTAGGCTGGCAGTAAGCCTGCCTCCCCTGGGAAGGTGGGTGTGGGCTGCACTTAACCGGAGCCACTTCAAACAGCTCTTTCCCCAGCGAGTGAGGAGAGAGGGAGGGGCAGTGCTTTAATACAGGGCTCCGAGGTATGCCTCTGTAAGCCCTGTGTGTGCTAGCCGCCCTTTAGTGGGCACCATCCCTCCTCCAGGCCGGCCACCCTGCTGGGGACCAGTTCCAGGCAGGAGAGCCTCTGCAGGAGAGCCCCAGCGGGCCGATCCGTGCCTCGCCGGTGGGGGGCGCTCTCGTGGGAACCGTCGGACGCCGGGGGCAGGACCGGGTAGGGCGGGGACCCGGCCCCTCCGCCCCCTCGGCGCCACCCCTCGCTCCGCCAAACTTTCCTCGGGCTCCGGGCGTGTAGCAGCTGCGGGTGAGAGGAGGCGCGCCGCGGCCAGCCCGTCTTATCCTCCACTGCTCCCGGCCGGAGCACAGCACCCGGGCGCCTCGTCGCGCACGGCCCCGAGGGCATGCAGCAGCCGCAGGGGCCCCCGCTCCCGGGCTCGGCGGCGGGCGAGCGGTGAGTGCGGGCGCCGGGCGCAGGGAGGGTTCCCGGAGCCAGGGCGGCCGGAGCGCGCTTGGGGAGGCCGAGGCGCACCTCTGCAGGGCCGGGCACGCGGCTTTTCGGGTTTGCCTGGCGTCCACCCGGGGCCCCGAACCCACTCCAAGCACCTGGGACAGGACTCCAGGTGGCGCATCTTGCCCGCCCCTACTTTTCTTTCTTCGGGGTAAAAAGCAACCGGGATGCAGGATCCGCGTTGCTTGTGCTGTGGGCTGGTGGCCTGGGCGCCGGGAGCGCGGCGCAGGATCCGCTCTGCCTTGGCACAGGTGTTGCTTTTCTAGGCCCGGCCTCACAGCCCTTGATGGTGAACTGAGGGTCTCCCGTGGAGCCCAGGAATTTGCGATTTAACCTCTTTCAGCCACGGGTTACGCCCGGTTCGACTGTGTGTCAGGCTAAAGCTGGACGTCTGCAAGGCATAAAGATCGTGCAATAGTTACTATTAACAAACTGGTAACACTGTGTGTGGCGGGGGGGCCGCTTGGTGAGTGAATGAAGGCCCCCCTCACCAACGGAAGACAAACGTGCTTTGTTCTCTGGCAGTGTTACTTTATTGCTTTCCCTGAGCAAGTTGTGACTACCCAAAATTGCTTACAAGTTTCTCAACTTGTAATTGGAGTAGTGACTGTGAATATTGGCAAACAAATTAGTCTTATTAAGGTAATCATTAAAACGGGCCTCAAAAGCAATTTTTAACCGAGTAATTTCCACAAAATGTGGCCCCGTCATTTGTTATTGTCATTGCAACACATTTCTCCATCCTCACTCCTTTGCTGCCCAGAGTATTACCTGGTCTTGGAATGTTAACTTTAGAAGCTAAGGGCCACTTGGCTTCTCATGGTTCCTACTTTTGTTTTGTTTGTTTTAATAAGTCGGATAGTAGAGTAAATGTCAGCAAAAAACAGATGATCTCTTTACCAGCCGGTTATTAGTCTATGCATGGCATGGCATGGCATCAATGCATGGACTTTTCTGTTGTTAAGGAGAGTGGTTGGACTTTGCAGTGAACTATCGGTTTTCACGAACTCTGCTTTCCTTGACACTTGCAACCCAGTTCTGTGTGGTCTGAGTCCAGTGAGTAGGATTTTTTTCAACTAGAAGTTATATATTTAGAAACACACACCTTTGGCTCTGTTAACATCATGCTTGTCTAAACAAACAGGACCATTCTAAAAAGACCAGCGGACAGATCCTGCCAGTGAGGTTTACGTACTTGAGATAAGCTTCCAGAGTTGGCCTCTGGGGCGTGGAGACTGCATGGAGCTAGTGTTGTGCCCTAGGACATGTTAGATCTGGACCTCGAAGCAGCTGGCCATAACGTCTATTGATTGTCACTACCGTGTAACTAGGAAAGTAGATCATTTGGGCACATTTTTTCTTGTTTTCTTTTTTCATCTTTTGCATTTATAACTTTGTAGGCTTTTTTAATTTAAATTTTTTAATCTTGATTTTTGCGTGCGTGAGGGAGAGAGCGAGCGAGCAAGCACAGGCAGGAGAGGAGCAGAGAAGGAGCCACAGAATCTGAAGCAGGTTCCAGGCTCCCAGCTATCGGCACAGAGCCCGACGTGGGGCTTGAACCCACAAACCGCGAGATCATGACCTGAGTCGAGGTCGGACACTCAACTGACTGAGCCACCCAGGCACCCCAAAACATTGTAGCTTTGATTTAACTATAAGTAGCACATCCTCTTTTCTAAATCTGACAAATTTATACACCAACTACCAGCCCCTGTATATTAAACCAGATCTATTTTAGGTATCTGCTCCTTGTGCAGGGTGTTTGCTAGGACAGATCTGCATATGTTTTCTATGAGTGAAGACTGATATCAGAAAACGTAAGAATACATGATTATGTTCTTCAGAACCTATCTGAGCACCTACAACATGTTGATGCTTTCCTTCATTTTTCCAAACCCCACACATAGGGGGACAAATGCACACCCAGCAGTGTAGCCAGTGTAGTCAGGCAGCAATCAAAAGCTTGCACACATACCCAAGGCTGGCTGCTTTGCCCCCAAGGTTTCCATCTTTTTGATGAGGGGGAGAAATCCACTGTAACTTAAGTCCAACCTCATTTCTTTGGGGTGGGGCAGGGGGAATCGCTGTAACTCAAATGGGAATTACTGTAACTCAAATTACCTATTAGCCATTCTCCCTGGAGTGTACATTAGTTCAGAATGCTTTCTGGCCTGTGATTATACCCAACAGAGTGGTTGAGCCTGATTGCAAGCTTCTAGATGGCAGAGCCGGGGCCCAAGGCATTATTAATGTGGTGTAGGGAAAAGAGTGCCGTCAGACCAGCCTTTGTTCCAGGCCAGGCTTTGTGACCTTGGATACTTGCTTCACTTCTCTAAGCCTTAATTTCCTTGCCCGTAAAAATGAAGATTATGTCCACCTCCAAAAACTAGAAAAGAAGGCACTCAGCAGAGTGCCTGATGCACAGAAAGTACTCTTTAAATGCTGGGTGCCATCTTTTCCTCCAAGGCAAATATTAAAATGTTGATATTTGTCTAGACATGGGTGCAAATGTATGTTGTTTGGACGAGAGTGCAAACACAGATTCCCAAGCTGTAGGAGACTTAGAGATGTTCCACCCACTTTCCTTGGTTGCTCTCTTCCCTCCATCATTCCTCCTGCAGGCACTGAGCCTCCTCTTGGGCCTTGCTGATCCTTTGTTCCTCATCCTGGATTCTGGATGTCCGTAGGGAGTGGCCCGGAACTTGGTCCTGCCGTGGATGGGAGAGGTGGAAGTGAGGGGGTTGGGTGCTGTCTGCAGAAGCCCTAAGAGTTTACTGAGAGGCAGCTGGAGGACAGGGGTTTGGGTTCTAGTCCCAGCCCCACTTTGTGAGGTCTTGTAACCTTGAATAAATCACCTGTCACCCTTGAGTCACTTTTTCCATTTACACAACAGGTATAATAATTCCTTTTCTACCTGCATGCCTGTGTTGTGGGGTGCCATTAAGTCATCTCTGAAAGAGCTTTGCACCCTGCGAGGACCACATAAACGTTGGAATTAAAGAGTCGGGGCCCCCAGCTGTGGGACACCCCAGTCAGGCTGCATGGGGGTGGTAGGGTCTCCCTGTGGGTGCTGGGTGTGCTGAGCGCTCTCTGCTGCCGACCCTCCAGAGCCCTCCCTCTTGCCCTCCCGTGTCAAATGAGACTTCAAGGAGGAAATCCCGCCAGAGGTTGCAAAACTGTGCTATGGGGAACATGGATTTCAGGACTGAGATGACCTCACGCTGTGTGATCGAAGGCACGGGGCAAAGTTCCGAAGAAGCAGTAATTACCTCTTAGAATTACCTGTTCGGTCTGCTCATCTCAGTTCTTAGTCAACAAAAACAGAGCTAGCCAACCAGCTGGTGAGTCAGAAGAGTGTGGTGATGCAGTTGCCGGACATTGAATTGGGGTGCCTGGTGCCATCCTCACTGACATGTGCCTTTTTGCTAACTTGGGTCTGTACAGTTCCCCGTGCAAAGCACTAACCAACTCCAGGCATTTCCACTTCGCAAGCAATTATTTAATCCATTCTGAAAGATGTATTGCACTCTGCCCGATCTGCCTGGCGAGCCAGGGCAGGAGTGCCCAGTGAGAGGAGGGTCCTGATTTCCTGGGTTGTGCCTTTGCCTCTTCATTCCTGAGGCTGATGTCCTCCTCCTTATTCCTCTTCTCCCTTGATCTGCTGGCCCTGCCTTGGCAGTGACTCACCCTCTTCCTCCTGTCCTGTCTGCTTAGTTCTTTGAACTCCTCCCTCGCCTCTGACCCCTGCCTGACATCACCCAGCTCCCATGGACCTTGCCTCCTCTCCTTAGGTGTCAGTCATCCATGCACGTTAGGCTGGGCCACACTAGGTGTCACTCTGGGAAACAACCTGCCCAGTACAGCCTGCCCCACCCCTTTCTAAACATGTCATCACCTAGTCCTGTGTCTTTATATTCTCCAGGATATTAGGCTGGAGGGGCTGCTGGCTCTGGCCTCAATTTAGCCTGTGCAGATTCTGTGATGATATCAGGATGGCCTGGCCACCGGTTTGCCCCAAGGCCCTCCAAACCGATAAGCAATCAAAACAGAAGTAGTGTGCTTGCTTTGTAAATGAAACTTTGAGGCCTCCTTGGTCTCCTGTTTACAGATAAGCTGCCCCAAAGCCCCTCCTCTGCAGAAATTCTGGAGCTGCCCTCAGATCGACTCTGATCAGCTAAGTCAAGGGTGGGCAGTGGAGTCTGTCAGAGGCATTCAGTCTCCGAAAAGACCTAAAGAAAGCTGAGGTTAAGCCCTTGCAGGTACCTGGTTATGGAAGACCAAAACAAGAGATGAGTTAATGAACTCACTGACTCGCATGGCCTCTGCCCTGGTTGATTTTTAAGAGGTTAGTCCTCCGAATGGGGGTCCTTTCCCTGGACTGAATTGCCACATGGGTCTGGCAAAAGAAAATAAGTAGAATCATTTCCTATATCCCCGTGGCGTTTGGATTAGTCAGGGTTCTCCAAAGAAACAGAACCAATCGAATATAAATAGATGTATGTGAGGATGTTTATTATAGGAATTGGCTGCTAGGGTCCTAGAGGCTGAAAAGTCCCATAATGTGCCATCTGCAGTCCAGAGAACCAGGAAAGCTGGTCGTGTAATTCGTCTGAGTCTGGAGGCCTGAGAATCAGAAGCGCTGATGTCCAGAGACAGGAGAAGATGTCAGCCTGGTTCAAGCAACAGAGCACATTCCCCCTTCTTCCATCAATGGAGGATGACATCTACTCACATTGAGTGAGGGTGATCTTAGTTCACTGATTCAAGTGAACACCCTCAGGGACACCCCCAGATAATATTTTATCAGCCACCGGTGCATCCCTTAACCCAGTTATGTGGACACGCAAAATTAATCCTTGTAACACCAAATCAGGAAATTGATCTTGGTACAACTCTACCATCCAGTCTACAGAGCCCACCCCTATGCTTTCAGCCGTCCCCCAGATCACTCTTTTCTTGCTGTATCTAGGATCCACATTACATGTATTTGCTGTATCTCCTCTAGAATAGTTCCTCAGACTTAGTCTGTTCCTAAGGTCCTTGCATATGTACAGGTCTTACATGATTCTTCAGCGGGGTCTAGCAGGTGTTTCTTCAGAACCAGACTCAGGTCATGTGACCTTGGCAGGACTCTGCTCTTCTTGGTGCACCACATTAGAAGGGACATGGTATTGGGGGCACCTGGGTGGCTTAGTCAGTTAAGCATATGACTTCGGCTCAGGTCATGACTCATGGTTTGTGGGTTCAAGCCCTACATTAGGCTCTGTGCTGATGGTACAGAACCTGCTTGGGATTCTGTCTCTCTCTCTCTCTCTCTCTCACTCTCTCTCTCTCTCTCTCTCTGTTCTTCCCTGCTCATTCTCTTTCTCTGCTTCTCAAAAATAAATAAATGTAAAAAAAAAAAAAGAAGAAGAAGAAGAAGGTACACCATGTCGAATGTCCCACTGCTGGAATATTGGCCTTAAGCACCTGGTTATGTTGGTGTCTGTCCGCTCTCCTCACCTTAGATTCACCACTTTTTCCTTTGAAATTTATTGGTGTTAGTGGAGAGGCACTCTGAGGTTCTGTTACTAGACTGTTCCTCATTAAACCTCCACCTACAGCTTTACCATTCATCGATGACTTCTGCCTGAATCAGCCACCTCTGTGCAGGTTGCCACATGGTGATTCTGTCTTTCTGTCACTCCTTCTACATTTATTCATTGACCTTATGAGGAAGAATCTTCTTTCTCCCTCGTGTATGTATTTGTTTATATTAGGAAGTATTCATGGATTCCTTTTGTATCCAAAATGTTGAAGTCTGTTACTGTCATTGTGTATTTTGATGCTCAGATTGTCCTCATGTGGGCAGTGGAAGCCGCTCTGAGCTGGCTCCTATGTCCTTTTGATATCCCCCTTGGTCTTTGAGCATTTTAAAATGTTCTAGTACCACGTGATTCCAGGCTTAACTTTGTACTTTCCTTGACCTAATTGGTCTCCCTTTTGATAAGGAATGGTATTTAGAAACCAAGATATGGAAGGTTGAAGTGCCCATTGTTACTGGAGTGTCATTGTTTGTGACCTCTCAGATGGAGCTGGGAAATATATGTATATACGTACGCACACATACACATTCGTAAATTTTTCTACCTTAGGCCATATGTTATAAAATCAGGAATTCATAACAAATACCTCCATTGCCAATCCAACACCCAGGGATATTTCTATTTTTACCCTTTTATATCTTTGTACATATATTCTCTGGCAGTTAGAAGCTTGTGTCTAGCTTCTACTGAAGCTTATCTTCATTATTTTCACTTATATTTTACTTATGTTTACAGTATTTTACTCATAGCTGTCAGTGTCCCAACCACAAAGGCCATCCTGCCGCCTCTGCGCCGGACCCTCTCGCCACTGCCTCTTGTCCTTGGCTGCCAGGCCTGCTCACCCGTGCACCTAAGCAGCTTTGTCATCAGCCTCCAGACCCTTTGCTCACCAGTCTCTGTTGCTCCCTAACACATGGCCCATGCCTTGGTGCAACTCCCCAGACTGTCTCTCATCCTAGTGCATTCTCCCTCCCAAGCTGACCCTCAGTTCTGGGGAAGGGAAAGAGAAAGCAAAGGAAGAGAAAAGAAGAGGGGATGCAAAGAAAGCAAAGACCGAAAGAGTATAAACTAAGCCTTTGATGCGTATTGACAAACTGCACTCCCCAAAAATTCTCATCAGTTTGTTAAGGAGATGCCGTTTTCCTATTACACTTCTGGCTCTCATCTCAGCCTTTAGATTAGGGTTTCCCATCCTTGGTACTGCCAGCATTTTGGCTGTATAACTCTTCATTGTGGAGGCTGTCCTGTACCTTGTAGCCCGTGTAGCAGCACCCCCAGTTGTGTCCATCATATAAATGTCTCCAGATTCTGGGAGACGTCCTAGGGCAGGGGTGTATGGAGGATCAGCCCTGGGGAGGCGCCCACTGCTCTAGATTATGAGCTTCCTGAGGGCATTTAGCCTCTTTTTTTTCTTTTTAAATAATTTTCAGGTTTTTTTTTTTGAGAGAGAGAACGAGTACCTGTGAGTGGGGGAGGGGCAGAGAGAGAGAGAGAGAGAGAGAGAGAGAGAGAGAGAGAGGGAGGGAGGGAGGGAGGGAGGGGGAGGGAGGGAGAGAGAATCTTAAGCAGGATCCACACCCAGCACAGAGCCCAGTATGGGGCTTGATGTCACAAACCATGGGATCATGACCTGAGCTGAAATCAAGAGTCAGATGCTTAACTGACTGAGCCACCCAGGCACCCCCATTTGATATCCTTACTATACATGTTTATTTATATATATATATGCCTTTCTCCTGCATATAATGAACACTGAGGAAATGTTAACTGGATAGGGAGGAGAGGAACCAGTGGTTGGGTAGAATTCACCATGACAGGTCCAGTGGAACTTCTCTATTACATGTTTGTACCTCTCCATGTCTGCAAATTCCATGAATATCTAACAGAGGGAAAAGAAAAGGAACGTCCACAGTGCTAGGTCATTACTAGTCTTTCTCAGTTAATTTGTAGTCTAACTTCTTATAAGTCAGAGGATTGAATTCTGTGGTCTAGTTCAACTGGTGGAGTATGTTGTGTTGACGGGGAAAGTACAATGCTTTAGGAGAACGTGTTTCTTAAGTTACATAGTTTAGTGTGTAAACCCAGTTGCTTATTTTTCTGAACTTTCTCTAAACCAGGCAAACTGACTGATCATTGCTATTTTCTGTTATGTGTTCTTCTGTCATTTTCATTTGATTGTATGGACTTTTTCCCCCATAAACATTTGTCAAAACTTCAGAGCTATGCTTACACACTTTATTGATGTTTATCATAATCATATTATATTTCTTCTAGAATCAGTAACTGTTTGCAAAAGTCATTAATGTCATTATGGAGAACAAATCAGCATATTTCATTTCTCACGGGGGCATAGAATTAAGACCGAAAAAGTGCTCCAGTAGTCAGTGTGGCCTGAGAGCCCTGGGCCGGAAGGGTGAGCGCTGGTGAGAGTGAATCAATCTTCCCCAGGTTTAGTTTTCTTCTCTGGAACGTGGAGAATGCCACACTGCCCGTCTCACCATGGAATCAAATGGCAAGAGATGCAAACTCACTTTGAACATTGTTCAGGTATGTCAGTGAATGTGTATTGATGGATTATTCAAAGATCCAGACAGAATGGTCCAGAGGAAGCATGGCAATATAATTAGAATGTTTCAACAAACTGGCTAAACTCCTCTGACACATATTCATCTAGATGTTTTCAGTGGGACTGACTCTAGAGAGGAAGAGGAGAGGAAGTCTTGGCTTTGGGGTTGTTATGCGGTTACCCACCCAGGCTGAGGGGGGGGTTCCTCCTCTGGGCTCCCCTTCCCACTGATCTCTGTTGAGATCCTCCACTTCTCCCCCTATTGGGAACAGGCTTGCCTTGAAGTTTTCTGGACCTGCAAGTGGGCTGAGGTGTTTACATTGGCTATTTCATTCACTTTGTCCTAATTACCCAGTAACCCAACAAGTTAGAGCTTGTCTCCGCTTTACAACAGAGGAAATTGAGGCTCAAAAAGGTTAAATCTGCCAGCAGTCTTAGAAAGCAGATATTGTTATGATCCCTATTTTACAGATGAAGAAATGATGAAGGCACAGAGAGGTTAATTAACCTGCTGGTGAACAAGGCTTCAGACTCAGGCCATGTAGCTCCAGGCCATGCTCCTTTATGTGACTATTTAGTTTCCCCAACACCATTTGTGGAAGAGAATGTTTTTTCCCCATTGTGTATTCTTGGCACCCTTATTTAAGATCAGTTGACCATACATGCATGGATTCATTTCTGGGCTCTATTTTGTTCTGTTGGTGTAGATGTCCATCGTTTTGTCAGCACCATACTGTTTTGATTACTATAGCTTGGTAATATTTTTTGAAATCAGAAAGTATGTAGCCTCCAAATTTGTTCTTCTTTCTCAGGATTGTGTTGGTTATTTTAGGATTAAGATTAAAATAAAAAATGCCATTGAGATTTTGATAGGGATAGTTCTGAGTCTTTAAATCACTTTGAATAGTATGGACATTTTGATAACACTGAGGCTTCCTTACCATGAACATTGCATGTCTTTCCATTTATTTGTGTCTCCTTTAATTTCTTGTATTGATGTTTTGTACTTTTCAGTATATAAATCTTTTACCTCTTTGGTTAAGTTTATTACTCAGTATTTTACTCTTTTTGATGTTGTAAATGGGATTGTTTTCTTAACTTCCTTTTCAAAATTGTTCATTGTTAGTGTATAGAAAGGGAATTGGTTTTTGTATGTTAATTTTATATCCTGCAGTTTTCTGAATTCACTTATTAGTCCTGACATGGTTTGTTTTTGTGTGTGTGTGCAGCCTTTAGGATTTTCTGTGTATAAGACTTTATTATCTGTGAATGGACACAATTTTACTCCTCCTTTTCCCATGCCTTTTATAACTTTGTCTTGCCTCATTGTCCAGGCTGGGACATCCAGTACTATGTTGAGTAGAAGTGGCCAGAGGCTACTCGTCTTGTTCCTGAGCTTAGAGGAAAGGCTCTCAGTTTCTCACTGCTGAGTGTGATGTTTGCTACGGGAGCCACGCTCTTTGTCCGCTCTGCTCACCTGCTAGGGTTTGAGCCCAGACCTGAAGTCTGTGTGCTTTTACCACACCGTGGTGTCTCTGCCTTCCCTCCTACCCCTCCTTCTCCATTCCTGCCTCCCTGCTCTGTCTCAGGCAGCAGCAGAAGGAAGTGGTGGTGCTTGAAGCTTAGTCTCTGTGGCACTGGGCCCATTCTCAGGCGGGGAGAACTCCATTCATGGCCTGTAGTTATTTTAGGGTAGTTATAGGAAGACTTTGTCATTACTCTTTGTTAAATTGAGGTGTTAGAGCACAAAGAGTTAAACTTCCAGAATGTGGTTTTCTATTCCATTGATTTTGTTAGACATTTGAGTTATCTAACTTTCTTAGGAAGTACTGTTTGCCAAGTTATTACCTCCTATGTGCTAAGCATCCTGCTAATCACTTTGTAAACATTGCTTTAATTTAATCCTTCGCCAACCCCAAACAGTCATTGTAGTTGAGGTGCCATTTTTATAGAGAAAGGAAAAGGCTCTGGCTGCATCCGCAGTGTGCCAGGTTGAGCCATTGCTGAGTGTGACAAGTCTACATCGGACTCAGGTTCAGCTGATGCCGGACCTTCTGCTCCTTCCCCATTATTCCCCGGTCCCTCCTATGTGTCATGGCCTGCCATGCTGTCCTTGAAAGGGTTTAGTTTACCAGACTCCATCAGTGTGGCCTTTTCTTCTTTAATCTCTGTTTTATATACTTGTGTTTTATGTTCCTTTCTTTCTTTTTTTAATTTTTTTAATGTTTTTTTATTTATTTTTGAGAGACAGAGACCGTGTGAGCAGGGGAGGGTCAGAGAGAGAGGGAGACACAGAATCTGAAGCAGGCTCCAGGCTCTGAGCTAGCTGTCAGCACAGAGCCCAACACGGGGTTCGAACCCACGGACCGTGAGATCATGACCCTAGCCGAAGCTGGATGCTTAACCGACTGACCCACCCAGGCGCCCCTGTTCCTTTCTTTCTTTCTTCTGACTGACTAACATCTGCTATGTGATGGAGGAGGAGAAACGAGAAAACCACCTAAAAATAAAACAAGCTCCCATTGAGAAGAGGCAGAGACAGCAGCAGTCACAGTTGCATAAAAATAATGAAGTCGTACTGGGCAGAAACTAAAACTTGTCTGCTCTGGCAGCGGGGTAGTTCACAGGTGGTCCCTGCTTCTGCTCTCCAGGCGAGGCCTCCCAACAACCCTGACTTTGACTTTGTTTCTTGTGAAGTTTCTTTCTTGTCCACCTGAGGCCGTATGTGAAATGGGAGTGGGAGAGCATGTTCCTTGGGGAAGAGTGACCAGGGGCCTTTCCAGGCCCAGCTATGGCTTCCATGGCAATATAACACCTTAAAAAGTTCCTAGGCTTTCTGGTCTGTTCCATCCACCAGTTACCACATCTACTTGGTTCTTGACCGAGTTCTTTTTTTTTTTGGATTTTTTTTTTTAAATTATTTATTTATTTATTTATTTATTTTTTACTTTATAAAGTTTCATATTTTTTTTAACATATGCAATTATTTTCCATCCTTTACAATACAGTAGTTGCAATGACACTCAAAACAGAAAAGCAAAGTAAAAAAATCAAAACACCAACTTCTGTTTCATGTAATTAGACTTATACAGAAATTAGAAGGTTAAGTAACAACCGAGTTCTTAAGCTTGCCTTATTTCCCACCTTCTGTGCTTGGCTCACCTGTCTTCCCTCTTCGTTGGTCTCTACCTTGAGATCCTCTAAAACATGGGCATGGGCAGGAAGGTGCACCTTTAGTCTGACTTGTACTGTAGGTCTGTCTTTCTTTGATTTGGTGGAGCTTCTTATCGAGAGGCCTTTAAGAAAGGCTCTGAGAGTGATACTATCTTCTGCTCTCTGGGGTCACAGAAGCAGTTAACTTCTCTCATCTCCCAGTTTCCAGATGCTGTCCATTCCTTTACACCCTTGCTCACAATCTTGCAGACAATTCTTGCCTGAGCTCATCTCTTTCCTGTAATGCTTTGCAAAAAGCTGTAGGGAAGGAACAACCCATGCAAGTTCATGTTCTATTTCATTCTAGCACTTTCACCCAGAGCTGCAGGCTTCTTGGGCAGAGTTCCCAACACACAGTGCCTTGAAGAAGACAGAAGTTTATTTTTCTCTCTTGTTGGCAGGCCTGAGGTGAGTGGTTAGGGTTTAAAGGGTCCCTTTCCTCTTGTTTTCCCATCCACTAGGACAATGCTTCTCAAACTCTTTGCTTAAAGACTGGCTTTCTTTCTTTCCAATACAGCAAAAGCCAATAGTTGTGTTTTATTAAGCCACTGATCATGCACTTTGTATTTCACAGTAATGTCAAAGTGCTGTAAACATTTCCAAGTGTTTATTTATAATTTCTGTACTTAACTCCTTATTGATAGAAACTTGTCCATGGACTCTGTTGAATCATGCTTCTCTAAGGCTTTGCCCTGGTCTGAATGCTTAATGCTGAATCACAGACCTGTCTGTGTTCCAATTTACAGGAAAGTGAAAGAGCACTTAGTTTTAGGGCTAACCTGGAAGTAGCATACTTCATTTATGTTCACAGTCTGTTGCGAGAACTTAGTCATGTGGCCACCATAGCTGCAAGGAGGCTGAGGAATGGAGTTAGTTACAGTTGGAAAACAACTTAGCAGTTCCAGCCATAGAACGTAAACTGAATAATGATACAAGGTAATAATCATAATAATCATGGGGTGTGTAGTGGCTCAGTGGGTTGAGCAGCCAACTGTTGATTTTGTCTCAGGTCATACCAGGATTCTGGGATCGAGCCCATATCAGGCTCTGTGCTGGGCACGGAGCCTGCTTGAGCAGGCTCACTTGCTTGCACGTGCGCTCTTGCTCGCTCTCTCTCTCTCTCTCTCTCTCACTTCCTTTCACTTCCTCTGCCCCTCTCCTCCACTCATGCTCTCTCTCTCTCAAATAAGAAATTTTAAAAAATGAAATAAAGTCATGCGAGAAGTCTCACGGCAGTATACAGTTATGGGCAGATAAGCTAGAAGAATGGGCTCAGTGTCCTACCACACAGAACAGGACTTCTTAGAAATGGAGTCTAGGGTCCTGCCAGTCCTTCTTTGCAGCCTGAGGGGCAGAAGTTAATAAGGGGAAGATCACTGGAGAAGAGGCTGAAAAGCATTCTCGGGGCAGGGAGGGGGGGTGGTAGCTCAGCCAGCAAATACTCAGGTTTGCAGCCGAGTTAGAATCCCCAAGGCTGTGCCCCGAGTGCTGGAGCAGGGCAGATTGAGAGCCCAGAGCACTGCAGTGGTCGGGGCCCAGTGGGGCGTCAGGGAAAGGTGGCTCTATCGGTCTGCCCTGAGCCTCAGCAGAACACCCGAGAGAGAGAGAACATACAAGGTCCTGGCCAGTGCGAATGGGACAAAGTCTGTCTGATTCCAGACGTTTCGGCCAAATGGTGTATGTTGCACCGTAGACGCCTCGTGAGGCCTGAGACCTCCGTCATTCCAGCTCCCTGCGTTAACGACCTGCTGTTTGAGTGCACAGCTTTATTTCTACTGTGATCCATTGTCTCCAAGGAAGTTGAGAGTTCCAGCCTACGCACGTGCTGTCCTCATGGCAACTTTCTTCGTGCTTATCTTGAAGGTGGTTTGGGAGCTAAGAAAGAGAAAGAGGGTGTGAGAGGCCTCAGGGCTTGAGACCGTGACTCAGGAGTCATCCACATAGAGAAGATCACTTAGGTAGTAGTAGTTCTGATGGGAGAAAGTTTAAAGGGACAAGAAGGGGAGGCAAAGGACAAGTCTAGGAGTATGTATACTGCAGGGCTGATGGAGAAATAGGGGGCAGAGATCCGGAGGGCCAGGAGAAAACACCAGGAAGGAACAGAGTCACAGAGGCTCAGGTGGGGAGTTTCAAGAAGGGAATCAACTATTTGTCAACTTCTACCGTGATCCAAAGGGAAAGAGGACTTTTATTTTGTGCTGATTAAAAGCAAATAACTTGTTTGTGTTTCAAAGAACAGGAACATAGGATACCAGCTCTGCTCCCAGCAGGTTTGGAAGTGATGTTAAGACAAATACATTGTAATAAAGTGTGTTGAAGGCCATCGAAGAGGTACCTGGTATTTCTCAGCCAAATTTCTTGGGAGAATACCTATACTTTCTTTTTCACTCCTGTATCACCCAAGCATTAATCAACACAATGTGATCAAGTTTTCACCTCTTCTGCTTCCCACCAGCTAATGAAACTGACCAGTACATGAACCAAACATTAAAAAAAAAATTAATATTTATTTATTTGAGAGAGAGACAGAGACAGAGAGAGACAGAACATGATTGGGGGATGGGCAGAAAGAGAGGGAGACTCAGAATCCGAAGCAGGCTCCAGGCTCTGAGCTGTCAACACAGATCCTCATGTGGGGCTCGAACTCACCACAAAATCATGACCTGAGACCTGAACCACTCAAGCGCTCCAGTGGACCAAACATTTGTTGTGTATCTACTCCACGCCCCTCTCTTGTGCATCAGTTGCATGAAGGTAAGTAAGAAACTGTTGTAGCCCTTGAGAAGCTCACTGTCTGGTGGGAAAGGTGGACTCTGGGGTAGAGGACACTTCTACAGTGGGACCTCAGGAGTCCTTCCCCACACTGGCTAAAAGAGAGTCTGAATCTAGCGAATAAGAAGTCAGTTCAGGAAAATCAGTGTGTATGCATAGGAAGGTTGCAGTACTATCAATTTGCCTTAAGTGCCAGAAGCAAGGATTGCCTCTCATCTCCCCCAGGCATGTTTGTATTTGTTTTTGAGGGAGCAGGGCAAGAGTGGAGGTGAAGGATGCTAGAATAAGATGAAGCTAGTGTTGGTATAGGGATGACTCAGTGCTTTGAGCCTCCAAGCTTCTTTGTCTGTTCGGGGACTATGTTAAGCTGGTGTCCCCAGAGTCTAAAGATCGTCAGGGACTCCTGGGTAGTTCAGCTGGTTAAGCGCCCAAGTTTGGCTCAGGTCATGGTCTCCCAGTTTGTGAGTTCAAGCCTGGCATTGGGCTCTAAGCTTATAGCTGGGAGCCTGGAGCCTGCTTTGGATTCTCTGTGTGTGTGTGTGTGTGTGTGTGTCTGTCTGTCTCTCTCTGTCTCTCTCCTGCTTGCACCCCTCCACCCCCCATTCTCTTTTTCCCTCTCTCAAAACTAAGCATAAAGGTCGTCTGCCAGTGTAGCATCTCCACCAAGGCTGCAGGCTGGAGAGCTTCCGGGAGGGCAGCACTTGCCAGGATGGCCCACAGCTGGCCCTGTCTTGGGAGGATGGATCCGTGGTGCCCGCTGACGTGCAGCCTTGTCGTGTGTCTGCATTGCCTCAGGCCGCCGTGCCCCCATGGCTCAGGTTGTCACTACCCTCCCCGCCCTCTTCACAGGCACTGTAAGGAAGACTCTGTTGATCCCTTCTCTGTAGCATCTGGTTTCAAATCTGGCTAATCCTTAGGCCCAACTCCACTCTAAATCCGTGTCATTTGTCTCCATGGTGTATAAGCCCAGCAACACAGGTAGAATTGGGACCCATCCTGGATTATGCTGAAGGGCATCCATGAGGTAGACTCCAGTATACTGGGATCTCCTGGGATCCAGTGCCATCACTGTATTTTATAGAACCCCTGTCGCCATGGGTAAATCACTTACCATGTGTAGAGAAACTTAGTAGGGTTCCAGTGCATGTCATGGGACCCGAGGGCATCCACAGACTTGTGATGCTGGTCCACGCCCTTGGGAGTATGATTTATTCCTCTTTCCTTCTCTGGGAGTTGTTTATTGTATTCACCACTAAGAAATGTTAATATGTACTAAATATTACTAAAAGATTTAAGAACATAGTTAACATATGAAAACCTTGAAAATAACACTTTTTATTGTATTACGATGTCCCGGAAATGACACCGGTCTTATCAGTGTTCCACAAGAAACAGCTGATACAGTCACACTGGTGATGGGAACATGGGAGAGGGTCACTTGGTGACTGGCACAGGGCAAAGGTCAAGGGAACCAACAAGAGATGGTGCGGTGCCAGCCGAGAGCTGGAAGCGGCAAGGAGCAGTTAACCCTCCTCAACCTGAAGGGCAAGGGGAGGGCGAGGCTGCCTGCCAGCAGCCATCCAGGCCAGGCCATCAGCCCGGCTGGGAGGGAGCGGGGAGCACCCGTGTCTCAGCCTCTGCCTTCTCTCTCCTCATGGTCTCTTGCTGAGTCTCTCTCGATGGCAGCAGCTGGAGGGCAGGGGGCCTGCAGGCCCCCTTCAGTCCTGCAGGGTGAAGAGCGCAAGGAGAAGGCTGGAGAGGGGGTTAGAGGGGCCACCTTTGTGCTCTCTGACTCCCAGACCGGCACAGGGCCGGAGTGGGAGGCCAGATGGGGAGGGTGGGGGACTCCCGCTTTAGTGATGGTGCTGCTCCCTGCCCAGGGCGTGGAATCCCTGCCGGAGGCCCTCTGGCCGGTTCCTTGAGCAGTAGCAGTGCTCTCTTTAGCACCTCCAAGGACTTGGGGCGCCTGGGTGGCTCAGTCTGCTAAGTGTCTGACTCTGGCTCAGGTCACAATCTTACAGTTCCTGAGTTCAAGGCTTGTGTTGGGCTCCGTGCTGACAGCTCAGAGTCCAGAGCCTGCTTCAGAGTCTGCATCGCTCGCTCTCTCTCTCTCCCCTAGCCCACCAGCACTCTGTCTCTCTCAAAAACATTAAAAAAATTTTTTTTTAAAGAACCTCTGAAGCCTTGATTAAAACAACTCTTTTCTACTGTAGCCACATGCTTTGAAAATATGATTTTCCTTTCCATACAGTTTTAGGATTCAGCCAGGTACTAACCTTGGCGGGTGCGGTCTTCCGAAGCACAGAAGGGCCACACTGCAGATCACTAGGAACCCATCACTGGTAACAGTGGGGGGATATTTGGAACAAACTGTGTGAAGCAAGAGACTCTTGAAGATCCTTTTTAGGGGGCACTCAGTTGAACATCCGACTTCGGCTCGAGTCATGATCTCACACTCCGTGTGTTTGAGCCCTGCCTCGGGCTCTGTGCTGACAGCTCAGAGCCTGGAGCCTGTTTCAGATTCTGTGTCTCTCGCTCTCTCTGCCCCTCCCCTAATCATGCTCTGTCTCTCAAAAATAAGTTTTTTAAAAAAATGTTAAAATTTTTTTAAAAAAAGATCCTTTTTAGGACTGGAGGCAGGGGACAGGGTCATGAAAAGGAATGAGCAAGGGAATACAGTGTTGTGGTTAGATTGAGACAAATGGTTTGGACCAAAATTTTGTCTGTTGTGGGTTTTACATCTAAAGAAACCTAATTTTCTTCTCGTGGAAAGTCTTTGCTGTAAGCAGGAACATTGAAGTTTCTCAAAATATATTTTCACAGTGACAGAGCTCTTTGTACAAGAATATCTCTTGTAGCTATAAATGTCCATGCATTAAATTATGGCACTTTCCTCCTCCAAACAGCAAAGCATGTGATTACACAATGGCCTACAGATTATTTGCTGTGTGATAGAACCTACATTCTATTATGTGTAAACATTTATTTTAAGCATTGTGATTAGCATCTTTACTTTTAAGAGGGTCAGAGGACAAACCATGTCTGTCATCTTTCTAGTCTCGAGAATTCGACGACCCTACAGTTGCGTCCTAGATTAAGCAAACACAATTAAACATTTACATTCTATTTGGACAAGTGAAGTCGGGGAATCTGCTGATCATATCCAATGCACGTCTCACTTCTTTGGTTTCGTTCTGCATGTTTTCCAGTTTGCGTTCCTGTTTAGTCAAGAGGTTTAGGACAGACTTCAGTTATCAGCAACATCTGGAGAACAATACATTTGCTCACGGTTGTTTAGTAAACAAGTCATAGGCTAGAAGCAGCGTGTATATATCGTGGCCTCTTATAAATCCACCCACTCGATGGCAAGAGAGACCACGAGAGCAGGGGTGGAACCAGCTGCCCTACAGCAGACGGCCCTCCTCACCTAAAAGGCTCAGAGACGTGCAGTGGCACAGTGACATGTTTATTCTGCCAAACCCCAGCTGCAGCTGTCCCCCGCGGTCACCGCCGCTGGGCTGAGTACGACCCACCAGAGGCACGGGAGTTTGTCATTTCCCAAATGCACCCCGTGTGTGCCTGCCGCTCCTCTGTGTGGCCGCTGCCTGGGAACTTTACTACACCCACAGAGGCACCGGGTGCATCGCGGAGACCTCGTTGAATGGAGATGGAGGGTCTAAATCCAGCAGTTTTGTATGCCCGACTCTCCTGTGCCTCCTTAACAGCTGCTCAGTTACAGACTGTATCCATTTAAATGGAATCTCAAACAAATTGCTTCTCCTCTGTGTTTCACCCAAACAGAGTACAGTAACTGTTTATGAAACATGAGCTTTATTTTTCTTGAAATTACTGAAGTACAGTGAAGTTGATAACCTCCTCTCTGCCCTCTTTTTTTTTTTTACATTTATTTTATTTTTTAAATGTGAGTGCTTCCTTTTAATTTTTGTTTTTAATGTTTTTTTTTTTTTTTTGAGAGATAGAGCACGGGCAGGGGAGGGGCAGAGAGAGAGGGAGACACAGAATCTAAACCAGGCGCCAGAGCTGTCAGCACAGAGCCTCACATGGGGCTTGACCCCATCAACCGCGAGATCATGACCTGAGCTGAAGTTGAACGCTTAACCCACTGAAGCATCCAGGCATCCCTTTTTGTATTTACAGAAAAATTGAGCAGACAGTGTAGAGTTCCCATGTTAGACTTCTACTCTTGCCCAGTTTCTTCTGTTATTTGCATCTTCATCAATGTGGTACATTGGTTACAATTAGTGAACTGATGTGGATATGGTATTATTAGGTAAAGTCCATGTTTTATTCAGATTTTCTTAGTTTTTACCTAATGTCCTTTTTCTATTCTAGGATCCAAACCACATATTATATTTAGATGTTATGTCTCCTTAGGTTCCTCTTAACTGTGATAGTTTCTCCTTATTTTTCTTGATGTTGACAGTTTTTCAGGAGTCCTGATCAGGAATTTTGCAGAAGGTCACCTGGTTGGGATTTGTCTGAGAGTTTTCTCATGATGAACTGTGGTTGTGGGTTTGGGAAACAATAAAGTGCCATTCTTAACATATATCAAGATTACAGATTGGCAGCATCACTTATCACTGTGGTGGTTGACCTTGACCACCTCTGTAAAGTCATTTGTCAAGCCTCTCCAGTGAAAAGTGACTCCCCCCACCCACCCCCTGCTCTTTCCCTACTGCCCTCTGGGAGGAGTTACGTTCCCCTCTTTTAGAGTAGAATGTCTGTATAATTTATTTGGAATTCTGCTGGGAAACTTATCTCTTCTTTCTCATTTGTTATTTTATTCTGTCACTTACTTACATCAGTATGCCTTAAGAGTGTTTGTTTTGGGGCACCGGGGTGGCTCAGTCGGATGAGCCTCTGACTTCGGCTCAGGTCATGATTTCATGTTCGTGGGTTGAGCCCCACATCAGGCTCTGTGCTGACACCTCGGGAGCCTGGAGCCTACTTCTGATTCTGTGTTTCTCCCTCTCCCTGCCCCTCCCCCTCTCATGCTCTGTCTCTCTGTCTCAGGAATAAATAAAACAATTAAAAAAAATTTTTTAAACCAAAAAGTTGGTTTATAGTCCAATGCTGTTTTATTTTGTCGCCCAAATTGTTCTAGGTTTGGCCATTGGGTTGCCCTCTCTTTTGAAGTTATGTTCAAAGAGGAGTCCTCCTAGTTTCTGATACACACAAGAGAGAGGTCTCAATTGTGGGACTGCCCTTCAGACCACCCTGTTCAAGGATGGCAAACTCTATTTCTCACACCTCCCAACTGTTAGGGCTTGGAGCCAAGTCCATGGAGGGAAATGAGAGAGTTGTGAGATCCAAATTAAAGGGTATACAGAAGAAGAAAGTAATAATGCTCAGATCAGGCAAACAGTTGGGAGCATATGGACCTGTGTGCACAAGGATTGCATTTAGTTCTACATTTAACAAGTGTTTTACTGAGTGCCTACTGTGTGCTGGGCACTGTTCCAGGTACTGGGGGTGCACCCTAACAACACAACGTCCTGACTTCCTTCGTGTGGGAGGTAGACCCTAACCCCAGTAGATAGTGATAAGTAGTGAGAATGGCTGCAAAGAATGAAACAGGACAGAAGGCCCACGCACAGCAGGATGGCGTGAGATGCTCCTTTAGAGTGTGCGGGGGAGGGCTCTCTGCTGCAGTGACATTTGAGCAGGAATGAAGTGGGGGAAATGAGCCTGTGCATATGCGGGGGAAGAGGCTTCTGGGCAGAGGGAATAGCCTGTCCAAAGGCTTTGAAACTAATGGCTAAAATGAACCTCGGGGATCATATGTGGACTTAAATCTCCCATGCTGTCCTGATTTTACCATTAACATGAATTATTAAAAAGATTTCAGTGAGCAAACGTGATTGCTTATGCAGAAGTGGTCTCTTTTCTGGCCATTAGCACAGCAGCTGACCTAACCTCCAACTCCCATCTGGCTGGAGTTTCCAGAGGGGAGCAGACTATTGCACATTCGCAGGCCATAGGAAGAGGAAATACGCACAGCACCCACTGACCTCGCTCAGGATGCACCCTGATGGAGTCCCAGGAGAAAGAGGGGGAGCGTTACTGAACACTGGCTAAGGGGCCAGCAGCACCACGTCTTGTAAGATGTAGCTAGAAATAAAAGCTGCTTGAGTGGTTTTCAGATGTCTTAATTTTCATAATTGTTTCCACATTATGGGCTAGCTGAACATTTTTTCAGAGAATCAAGTTTGGGAGAGTCTAAATGAAAGCTTTGCTCATGAAGTTTTCATTTGGATTCCACATATAGACTTTCTAAGCCATCATTTTATGAAGTCTTAAATTACTGAAGTTTCAAGTTGTGGTAATAGCTCCAAAGTTTAACATCTTTTGTTTGAGGGTCAGAACTAGCCAAATCCTTTAAACGTTTGGTATAAAAAAGAAGAAAAGGCGGGGGGGGGGGGAGGAAAAAAAAACAGCTTGGGATTTGGCAGAATTAAAGTTCAGCAACATTAGTCTTGAAATTGACCATATTGTGTAGCCTACTTACCATAAAATTTGAAAACATATTTTCAGAAAAGTTCCTTTTCTGTGTGTCTCAGGGCTGTTAAAGCAAAACAAAGAAACCCAGGCTATTTATAATGCCCAATTTTTTTTTTTTAATAGTACAGGACAGTCTTTGAATGTGTTTTGATTGGATCGTTCTGTTTTGGTAATTCTATAGTTATTGGAAGTAGGAATGTAGTTCTTTAGTGTTTTGTTTGCCCATGGGGACAAAGTGTAGTGTTGTCCATAAGCATGTGGCCCTCAGAACACAGCTGCCTAAGCAGAAAGTCTCCTCTTGCTCGTTGTGTGACCTTAGGGAAGGGTGCGTTAATTTCCTCATCTGCCAGATGGCTATGGTAATAGTATCGACATCCCCGTTGTGAGGATTAAATGAGTTGACCCATCAGGCACAAAGTAATCACTCAAATATTAGCAATTAGCAATCATAATAATGATGTGGCGATATTGAGTAACTAACCCAAGAGCACGGTTAAGTGAAGCAGTTCTCTAAGTAACTTATTTAGTGCATGAAATGTAAGCAACGGTGTTTAATTGAACCTTTCATGTTAGTGGTGGAAGAGAGTATATAGGACAGAGATGCATTCGTTTCTCCCACAAATGCTGATGCCATAGACGTGGTCAGAATTGCAAGATCCCTGCTCTACTGGAGCAGAACAGTCTAGTGGTGGGAGATGGACAGTAAGTGCATAAACACAGACGAAAACATGTAACAAATGATAGATGCAATGGTGAAGATAAAACAGGCCTCTGTGGTTACTTTGGATTGATTGGAGAAGGTATCTCTGTGGAGGCGATATTTAGACTCGGATCACAGAATCCGAGGTTTGAGAGAGTTCAAGAGATAATAAATCGATCAGTTGTTATAAGCTCATTAAATCTTTGGTAATTTCCAACTAAGACAATATGATGACCTGTCATTAGTATGTATGAGGGACCATAAATAAGCGTGGCAGCATATGACAGGGGGAGGAAAAAAAGTCAAAAGCACTAATTCACAAAACTTCCAAGTTACTCATTTTTGGAGCTCTGGAGTGATTGCATTAGGAAATGTTTTACAGGAGGTTTGGGGAAAGGGAGGTCCTGATTTGGTTAGTTGTCAATGTATGAGGTTTTACGGTTATATATGAAAATTTAGGCAGAAAACCATTTTATTTTCATTATGTTTCATTTACAGTGAAAAACTCTCAAGTGTGCTGTGCTGGTGAGAGTAGCAATAATGAGTATAGCGAATCCTTGAGGCTTTTCCTTTGAACGTTAATTCTGATTTTTCAGAGCTGTATTTGTCAAAGAAAGGTAGGATACAGTAAGTGGAATGTGTGGTCCCAAGGCAGAATTTAACTAGCACTTAAAAGTCTATTTATTTATTTATTATAGAAAATGTGGACCGGAGAAAACACTGGGAAGAATTTTTTTTTAAGTGTTTGTTTATTTTTGAGAGAGAGAGAGAGCAGGCAAGGGAGGTGGGGTGGGGGAGGGCAGGGCAGAGGATTCTAAGCGGGCTCCACACTGACAGCCCCCTTGTGGGGCTTGGACTCGCTGTGAGATCATGACCTGAGTTAAAGTCGGACGCTTAACTGACTGAGCTACCCAGGAGCTCCAGGAAAGACTTTTTTTTTTTTTTTTAAATGATCCCCAGGGGCACCTGGGTGGCTCAGTTGGTTAAGTATCCGACTTCAGCTCAAGTCATGATCTCACGGTTGGTGGATTCGAGCCCCGCATCAGGCTCTGTGCTGACGGTTCAGAGCCTGGAGCCTGTTTCAATTCTGTGTCTCCCTCTCTCTGTGCTCCTCCCTCACTCATGCTCTGTCTCTCTCTCAAAAATAAACATTTAAAAAAATAAAGATCCTCAATTCTACCATCCTTCATGAACTATTTGCACTTTGAAATTTTTCTTCTTATATTTTCCTATGTCTTTAAAAGATACTCAAGAAATATGTGTGTGTATACATATGAATATATATGTATGAGTACGCATACATATATATGTAATTATTTACAGTTAAGATAATGGCATGTGCTTTTTCTCATAATACCCCAGCTTTGTGGTAAATAGTATTTTCGGTGGCTGTACAATATTCCGTCCTGGGGAATCTTTTTCATAGTCTCCCTGTGTGAACTTTATTTGCTCTCCTTGTTGGTTTCTCCCAAAAGTAGGGTTTGAGACTGGGAGGTAGGGAGCCGTTTGGTAAGAGTTCCGGTCAACCATGTTTTTTTCTGTGGTTTCTCTCTCCACTTGGTAAGACAAAACTACTTCTCAGTCTCAGGACGATTTTTGTTCAGATATGTCTAAGCATGTGCCATTTGGGTTTTGATGAGGGGAAAGTTGAATTTGAAGATTTTTCAAGTAAAAATCGTTGAGGTTTTAGGGTATCATATAATTGCAAGTTCCACCATATTTATGAACCAAAACTAAAATGTTAAGGCCCCTTCAAGAGGAAATTCAGAAAATGTAAAGTTTTCTCGGTGGTGTCTTCATCCCAGTGTCTTTCTGACGTATCAGTTGATATTGCTGATGAGTTAGTCAAGGGTAACATAACTTTTAAATTAGAAGCGTGTTTTTCTTGGGGCACCTGGGTGGCTCAGTCGGTTAAGTGTCTGATCTCGTGGTTCCTGAGTTCGAGCCCCGCGTCAGGCTCTGTGCTGACACTTCAGAGCCTGGAGCCTCCTTCAGATTCTGTGTCTCCCTCACCCTCTGCCCCCCTCCCCCCATCATGCACGTGTGCTTGCTCACGCACGCTCTCACTCTCTCTCTCAAAAATAAGTGTTAAAAAATTATAAGAAGAGGAATGTGTTTCTCTTAGCTTATTTAGAGTCTATAGCAAAATAAAGCACGTGAATTATTTTTTATTAGTGAAAGGACACATAATAATTGCACCATTAAATTTTCTCATGTGTTTCTTGAATGGTTTGTCATTTTTTAAAAAATTTTTTAATGTTTTATTTTTGAGAGAGAGAGTGTGTGTGAGAGAGAGAGAGAGAGCAAGCGGGGGAGGTGCAGAGAGAGGGAGACACAGAATCTGAAGCAGGTTCCAGGACCTGAGCTGTCAGCACAGAGTCTAATGCGGGGCCTAAACCCACAGACTAGGAGGTCATGACCTGGACCAAAATCGGACGCCCAACTGACTGAGCCACCCAGGCGCCCCTTGAGTGATTTGTCTTGAATTTCTATATACTTTCAATACTATTGAAAGCTGAATTTTCTCCTTGAATATTAAATTGAATTACACTAGATTAATGTCTTCAACTCTCATGTGCTACTTACTGGTGGGATTAAAAATATGATCTGTCTTAAGGGCAGTTTGACAATATTGATCAGAAACCATTAAATAAATTTATATCTTTTGCTTCATGAAGTTGAAATATATAGATTAATCCTAAGTGGTGGGTCAGGAGGGCTGCCTCCATCTGGAGGGGACCTCCAACCCCGACCGTGGGGGTGCCTTTACAAAACAAGTAAACAACGGTTTGGTCATTCTCTTTAACAAAATCCTAAGCACATAGTTGGCCAAGTATATACAGATTAACGTACAACAGTGCAGCTTTGCTTGTAGAGGCTAAATATTACAGACAACTGAAATGTCCAACATGTAGGGATTAGTTAAATAAAACATGCCATGTTCATATACTGGAACACTGTGAAGCTATTAAAATTATATATTTATATTTTTAATTTGGGGAAATTATCAGGATACAGTATAGGTATATTGGCCCCATGTCTGGCGTGATCTGCTATTGGCAGTTAAGCATTGGTGAATGTCTGTCAAAGAGAGTTTTTCTTTTGTGATTAAAATTGAGTCCCCCTTTCTTGTAATTGAAAGGCACTAGAACGGTTTATCTCTTGAGACCACTGCCAGTTTGTTTATTTTAAGCATATAAAATGATATTTTAAAAACTGGGAGTTAAAAAAAAAAAAAGAATCTTAAAAGCCAGGGATTTCTGTCAAGCTCTCGCCGTTAGAGCCACGTCATCTGCACCAGTGGACCGCTAGTGCCCGGGCCTGCTGGGTCTCTGGTCCTCCAGTGAATAAATTGCAGCTTCAGCCCTTGAAAGGGAGCCCGTGGCCACTGTAGCTCTGGATTTCCTGGCTTTCAACTCCAGCCTCCTTTGATTGGACCCTTTCCTGACTGTGGCCAGACCACTGAGAGGCAGAACACTTGTTCTCTCTCCACCAAGCATAGATGGAGAGGCATCCTCAGGCCTCTCTCAACTCCGCTGTTGCCAGAATCCCTTAGTTTTGGTGTCCACGAGATCTTGTCCTGAGATCAGCATCTCCTGTGTCTGCCTGATGTCCCAGTTTGGGGTCTACTTTCAGACATACGTCCCGAGGACTCACCCCCCACTTAGCAGGTATGTTCTTACCTCCTTGGACATCTGCCTCTAACCTCCAGAGCTCCCACCACCTGCTGTGTTCAAAGCCCAGGGAAGGAAACTGACTTAAAGTGATTGAGTCTGAAAATTCAGTAAGCACATTTCCAGTGGTATAATTTGAATTAGGACAATAAGGAAGAAGTGAACAAAAAAAAGTAAGGAGGAGTACTGAGAATAAAGTCTTCAGCCCTGCATCACATGCTTAGTAAGTAAGTGCTGTTATTACAGCTTGAAACCAAAAGATGGCAAAAGGAGGATCAGGAGTTGAATCAGAAGTGGTAGAAATTTGATCTTCTGAGGAGTCCGCTTGGTCACGTGAAGAGTATCTCAGTACTCATCATCTTGGTGAGAATGCGCCTGGTACTACCAACTTGCCCTTGCCTAGTGAACAGAACCCATAAGCAAGGAATGAGCTGGAACCCACCAGGAGACAGCATTTACATGCTGTGTTGGCACTGTTACTGGTGCAGAGTGGATATTACAGAGTTCAGAATATTTGATCTGTTGCTGATCCATGATCATTGATTCATCAGCCAGTCATTCAGGAAACACCTGTCACGAAGCAGCCTGGACAGGTGGGTCTTGAGATTATAATGGTGAGCAAAACAGACATAGACCGTCCTTAACCAAACTTGGATGTAGCCTGGAAAACAGCCAGCGATTACTGATGCGAGATAAATGCTGTCATAGGAGGTCAGGGGGCAGAGTCCTGGAGCAAGGGACATTTACACCTGGATCTGAAGGACTAGCAGAAGTGGGCTAGGACACGGGGCTTAGCAGTGGCACTTGGTGGTTCATTGATTGAATTTGCAAAGAGTGATGTTTATTTCTTCTTTAAATTTCTTTCTAGGATGTTCAGTTCTTCTCCACAATGAATGAATGTTACTATGATAAGCGGATGGACTTCTTTTATAATAGGAGCAACACAGACACTGCCGAGGGGTGGACAGGAACCAGTCTTGTGATTGTTTTGTGTTTTGGAACATTTTTCTGCCTGTTTATTTTTTTTTCTAATTCTCTGGTCATCGCAGCAGTGATCAAAAACAGGAAGTTTCATTTCCCCTTCTACTATCTGTTGGCTAACCTAGCTGCTGCGGATTTCTTTGCTGGAATTGCCTATGTATTCCTGATGTTTAACACGGGTCCCGTTTCAAAAACTTTGACTGTCAACCGCTGGTTCCTCCGCCAGGGGCTCCTGGACACTAGCCTGACGGCCTCTCTGACCAATTTGTTGGTTATTGCTGTGGAGAGACACATGTCAATCATGAGGATGCGGATCCACAGCAACCTGACAAAGAAGAGGGTGACGCTGCTCATCCTGTTTGTCTGGGGCATCGCCATCTTTATGGGGGCGGTTCCCACACTGGGCTGGAATTGCCTGTGTGACATCTCTACCTGCTCTTCCCTGGCCCCCATTTATAGCAGGAGTTACCTCATTTTCTGGACTGTGTCCAACCTTGTGGCCTTCTTCATCATGGTTGTGGTGTACCTGCGAATCTACATGTATGTCAAGAGGAAAACCAACGTCTTGTCTCCACATACAAGTGGGTCCATCACCCGCCGAAGGACCCCCATGAAGCTAATGAAGACGGTGATGACTGTCTTAGGTAAGAGGAACCAAGTGAGCCATTATTCCCATTCACTCAGCAAATATTTATTGAGTGCCTAGTGTATACAGGGTGTTTGCTAAGTAGTAGGAATGCAGTGGTGAACAAAAAATATCATACATCCCCAACGTGCTTGGCATTTACACTCTTGCAGGGGAAAACAGCTCAAGTATTGGGAACAAACAAAACAATTTTGTAATACATTTTAATATAGCATTTATAAAATAGCTTGATGAATCTCGTTGGGAAGAATAAAGCAGAGAAGGAAGATGAGGAGGCTAGGCAAGTCTGGTTTATAATTCTAGCTTCAGCTAGAGATGATTTTTGAGCAGATGTGAAGGTGGTGAGGAAGTCAGCCGTGTGTGTGTGTGTGTGTGTGTGTGTGTGTGTGTGTGTGTGTGTGTGTGTCTGGGGGAGGGCATCCAGGCAGGAGATGCAGTAAGGATAGGAGGCCAGTGTGCCTGGAGTAGAGCAGGTGGGGAGAGTGGCAAGAGAGGAGCTCAGGGAGCTGATGGGAGGTCCTAGGGCCACTCAGATCATGTAGGGCTATGTAGGTACCATAAGGACTTTGGCTTCTCATGTCATTCAGAAAAACTATGGAAAGGTTTTGAACAAGGAAGTAATGTGATTGGACCTACATTTTAATGGTATCTCCCTGGATGCTATTTGTGAAGGGAAAGGGCAAAGGGAAAAAATTGCATAAGAGGACAGGCATTTCAGTATTCAGAGAGGTGACAGTGACTGGGATGAGAGGGCGGTTGGGAGATAGTGCCATGTGGTTGGATTCTGGATGTTTTTTAAAGGTCACGGTGATAGCATGTGCTGAAGCAAGGTGACAGGGTAGGGAGGGTGGGTAGTGTCATTCACTGAGATGGGGAGGCTGAAGAGGGGGTTTCGGGGGAAGATCAGGAGTCTGGTTTTGGACAAACTAAGTTTAGAATCGTATTAGACACCCAATGAATTATTTAATGAGGAGTTCAGGGATTATGTCTGGACTGGAGATTCACTGAGAGTCATTGAGGGAAGAGATGGTATTTTAAACCACAAGAGTGGATAAGCTCACCGTGGTGGGGTGAATGTGAATGGTGAATGTGCAGAAGAGGATCAGAGAATGAGCCTGAGGGCCCTCCAGTGTAAGGAGGGCGGGGAGACAAGGAACAACCAGGAAAAGACCCTCCAAGGAGTAGCCAGAAAACCCGGGAGAATATATGGCCTAGAAGCTGCCAGAAGAGAGCCATCAAGGAAAGGGAGTATCACCAATGTTAATAGTCCTGGGAGGAGGAGTTAGATAAGGTCTTACTAGGCTTAGCTTAGCAAACTAGTAGTTTTTTTTTTTATGTTTATTAATTTGAGAGAGAGAGACAGAGTGTGAGCAGGGGAGAGGCAGAGAGAGAAGGAGATACAGAATCCAAAGCAGGATGCAAGGCTTGAACTCACCAACCATGAGGTCATGACCTGAGCTGAAGTTAGACCCTTAACTGACTGAGCCACCCAGGCACTGCAGCAAATGAGTAGTTTTTAGGTGACACTAAGAAGATCAAAGTTGGTATACGAGCCTGATCAGAACAAAACGAAGAAAGGTGAGGAGAGGCTTTAGGACAGCAAGTCTGAACAGCTCTGACTTGGGCTTCGCACTGTGAACCCTGCCCCAGAAGAGGTATTTGGGTGCAAAGCATTTTCCCTTTGTTTTGTTTTCAATCTGGTTGGCTGCTCTAGAGGTCCAGTCTGGGTTCCAGGTGGAGCTGATGCTGTGTGGGCTCGCGGGCCTGGTCTTCTGTCAGAGAGGCCATCATCTCTCACCAGGTGTGGTGGCTGCAGCAGCGAAGACCATTCTTGAGAGAGGCCCTAGAGTAGGTCCCTGTCAAGTCCCAGTACGAAGGAATTAGGAAATGAATTTTTGGGAAACAGTTAATATTAGAGGGTGCAGGAACTCTGTGGTGTGGGATGGGAGGCATCATGATGTCTCTGGGTCCTAAAATTGCTAGTAAGATATGGAAGTCAGCAGGTACATAGTGTGGTTGTTAAAATGATTTCAAACTGAAATTCAACTTGTTTTAGTTAACAAATATTTAAATAGTATTTACTCTGTGTCAAGCATGGTCCTAAGTCTCTTTAATCCTCATGGCAATCCCCATTTACCAGATGAAGAAACTGAGCAGAGCTATATGCCCAAGGCCACTCAGTGATGGACAGTGGCGCCAGTGCTCACTGTGTCACTGGCCTTCAGAGCCCACATGTTTAACACCATACTCTGCAGCCAGTTTTGATTTATTTGGACTTTTTACTGGTTTACTCTTTGTTCTGTCTTCTGCTTTCGCCATGTCGTTCTTCACTTCACCCCTTGACAAGAATGGAGACTTCTAGGAGGAAGAAAAGAAAGGGATCATGTTAATCACTTTCTCCACCCTTGAACTAGACAGGATATTGATGTTTTTGGTAAAGACTGGTGTTCAGTATTTGTTGGGTTAGTCAGTGAATTCTGCTATTTGCCTTCTGGATTTGCAGGCATCATTGTTTGTTTGGCTATTTGTCTTGAAAAATTACCTGCCTGATTAGAGAGAAAACTTTCTTTTTTCAGCATATTGTATATCATATACAGTGTGAAATAGAAAAGCTTTCTGTAATCCTAGGTGGGAGAACAGGACTCTGTAGAATAATCAGGGTCACTAGCTTCGGGTTTGAGTGTAACTTTGTCTGGAACAGTTACGAAAAGGTAAAATACAAGAGCTATGTGGTTTTGGCAGGTGTGGTGTTGGATAAGGGAAAAAACCCAGAATATACGGTGAAATTGCTAAGTAAGATAACAGAAGTTGCAGCACTGAGATGGAACAATGTGGGGAAGTTGGTTAATGGCGAGAAGACAGTTTGGTGATGAGGACCTGGGGAAATGGCTTAGTGGTGAGACAGAGGGGATCTGGAGGAAGATGGGAAGTCTGGGGACACAGGAAATGAAACTGAAGAGCTGGGTAGCAGGAGGTTTTTAGACTTCTAGATCCTGATTTCTTTGGATTGCAGAAGATATGGTTGTAGCCCCAACTCTGTCGTTCCCTGCAATGGGGATCCATAGCACGTTATTAGCTCACCTTTTCCTGGTTAAATTTCGTCACGTGAGGTGGATTAGATGATCTTTAAATTCTTTCCAGGTTATAAATCCAATGATCCTATATAACAGTTAGTGACCAGAGGCAACACAGAGTTCAGTGGGTTGACTGTGTATCAAACCACAGAGTATTTTTCCATGAAATCATCTATCATAATATCTCCTTAGGGAGGAAGCTGCATGTAAGAATTCAGTGGTCTAACACTGGTGTCTCCCAAATGATAGTGTCTTTGAAAAATCAACAGTGGTGGCATCTACCATCATTGTAGTCACTGGTTCTAGGTATGTGCAAGTTAGTAGCTTAATACTTATTTCTGTAATGATTATCTGATTTAATGATTTGAACTTTTCTGCTTACATTTGATATATATGTTTGTAGGAAAGGTTAATATAAGATTGAAGTTTCTTATAAATATGCCCTCTTTTAAATAGTAGAAAAGTCAATCAACTAATATATCTTAACTGTTTAACAGCATCTAAAAGGCAAAGAGTTGCATGAATTCAGTGAGCTGACTGTCATTTCGGAGAAGGGAGATGGGCTGGACAGGCAGAGTTTGGGGACGGCTTCTTGGAGGGCTTGGGCTGTTATCTAGAAGGATGGGTGGGATTTGAATGGGCAAGGGATTTTAAGTAAGAGAAATGACAAAGTCAAAGTGACAGTAGAAGCCTCTAAAGCTTGAGTAGTACCACGAGGAAGGCCCAGTGGAACACCAATGCATGCTGTCGTACACCAGAACATAGCTCAGCCGTGAGTCAGGAAATCGATGGCTGTCTTCTTTGAAAGGACAGAGGTAGACCAGATGACCTTTGTGTTTCTTTCCAGCTTTGGTATTTTGGTTGTGTACAAAGCATACAGAGCTGCATAGGGAGCAGATTGTTTCCTTGTTGAGGGAGGTGGTAGTTGAGATGATGAGAGTGTGAATTTTAAATCTGTATGTGAGTGGAAAGGCATCTGGGCACTGTGTGCCCATTTGAGCAGCCCTGAGGCAGAACGCTTGCTCATTTCTGGGTCATAATGTGCGATGAGCCCTTTACATGAAAGAAGTTGAAAGCTCTCATGGAAAAGACGTTGGGGACACATGATCCTGCTTTCCACGGGGCACCAGGGCCCTGCCTCAGAGAGGGTCACGTATTTTGAAATCCTACTTGTTAACAAGCCTAACTGGCTGTAGCATCCAGACAAATGCACAAGAGGCCCCCCCCATGGGAAAACCTCTAATATTGTCAAACAGTACACCGTGTGAACTGTGAATGCCAGGATGTTCTGTTTCCTGGGAAAGGAGCTGTATTTTCTTCTATTTTGCAAAGTCTTGAAGGTCAAAAGAAAAGAAGTCTGAAGGGTATTGTGAACCATTCTTTTGAAATCTTCCATAAAATTTCTTGTCTCTTAGGGTGGTTTTTTTCAAACCTCAGGTTATGACCTGTAATGAAATCAAGTAATGAAATCAATTAGGAGATTGTAACTAACACTTTCTTTGTGTGCACAGGATTGTAATATAAAATGTATTTCTTTTTTTTAGTGTTTTATTTATTTTTGATAGAGAGACAGAGCATGAGAGGGGAGGAAGCAGGCTCCAGTCTCTGAGCTAGCTGTCAGCCCAGAGCCTGACATGGGGCTCGAGCCCACGAACGTGAGATCTGACCTGAGCCTAAGTCGGAGGCTTAACCAACTGAGCCACCCAGGCACCCCTGTATTTCTTTTTTTTAAGGTTTATTTATTTTTGAGAGAGAGAGAGAGCGCGCGCACACAAGTGGGGTAGGAATGGAGAGAGAGGGAGAGAGAGAATCCCAAGCAAGCTCCCTGTTGGCAGTGCAGAGCCCAACATGGGGTTCGATCCTGTGAACCTTGAGATCATGACTTGAGCTAAAATCAAGAATTGGATGCTTAACCGGCTGAGCCACCCCAGCGCCCCTCAAATGTATTTCTTAACATGGTTTCTGGTCAGATCTGCTTGAAAAGTCATGGTCAAGGTTTCTTTTCTGGCCAATAATGACTAAAATCTTTTAAAATACAAGAAACATTATGGTTAAGGGACCTTGAAAAGGTTTGTGGTAATTGAAACAAAGAGCTGCATGTTTTTCTTGTCATTTCTCCCGCCTACTTTGCCGCTTAGGTCGGTGCTAAATCCTTCTTGCTTTCTCTCAGGAGAGAGAGGAAGGAGGCAAGGTGGTGGTAAAGAAACAGTGCTGGGCATTTTCACACTGGGAAGAAGTGGGTGAAAATTAAGGTCATCCTGAGCCTTGCTAGAATACTAATAATAAGCATGCATGATGTTTCTGCAGTACTGTGTCTTTTTCAGGAATTTATTTATTTATTTTTTTGACATTTATTATTGAGAGAGAGCAAGCAGGGGAAGGAAACAGAGAAAGGGGGAGAGAGGATCCAAAGCAGGCTTTGCACTGAGAGCCGTGAGCCAATGTAGGGCTCGTGCTCATAAACCTTGATATCATGCCCTGAACCAAAGCTGACACTCAACTAACTGAGCCACCCAAGCAGCCCTCTTTTCAGCATTTTAATGCCTGTTCTCATTCAGTTTCAGGGAGATCCTACAAGATAAGTGGGGAAGGTGTTATTATCCAGTTTTCCTACCACTCCATTAGATATGCCCTATACTCAACTGTAATTATTTATGGTTTTGTTTGTTTGTTTGTTTGTGATCCTAAGACTTGTGCGTGGTGGAATACCTCCCCCCTTATTCTGTCTGGGAAACCCCCTTTCATCTTGTAAGACTCAACTCAAGGGCCTGTCTTCTCTGAATCTTTCCTTGCCCTACCGAGGTAAATCTACTTACTACGACCTTTGGACCATCTCTCTATTTTGTCCATAATTTAGTCAATCCACTTAATTGTCCCATACCTTCATGTCGGACTAGAGTATGCCTTCTTTAAGTCAGGGATTGTACCTTAGTTATCTATCTTTGCATATCAAACACTGGAACATATTTGTTGAGTTTGTGATAGAATGAGTGGGGGTGCCTGGGCGGCTCAGTCTGTCGAGCGTCTGACTTCAGCTCAGGTCATGATCTCACAGTTTGTGAGTTTGAGCCCCACATCAGGCTCTGTGCTAATGGCTTGGGGCCTGGAGCCTGCTTCGGAGGCACAGAATCTTTCTCAGAAGCAAATCTCTCTCTCCCAAAAATAAGTAAACATTTAAAAAATTATAATAGAATGAGTGAATGAATGAGGAGATTGGAGTTAGGGGAAGTTCAGTGGCTTCCTAAGAGCTAGAACTAAAAGTAGAAACCAGGTTTCCTCAGATCCAGGCTGGCCTTGGGCAGGCTCTGACTATGATGTGCCTGTGAGCTGGACAGTGGCCGGGGAATGGATGGGTCTCCCATCTTATAATATGGGAAACCAGGGTCTTAGAAGTTTGAGTGGTAGTGCCATCTTGGGAAGAGGAAAGCAAACAAATACGTTTTGGGCGCCTACTGTTGGGAAGCCTACGTGTTACATGCTTTGAGGATTTGATTTCTCTTACCCTCATAACAGTGCTGTGCAGATCTGTTTTGTTGATAAGGACATTTGGATGGATGGACTTCGGCTTCTTGCCCAGAGACCCATGGTTCAGAGTCCATGTTCTGTTCCATTTAATCTTCATGACAGCTCTTTGAGGGAAGTCCTGTTATTATTACTAATTGAGAAAACTTCGGCTTCTTGCCCAGAGACCCATGGTTCAGAGTCTATGTTCTGTTCCATTTAATCTTCATGACAGCTCCTTGAGGGAAGTCCTGTTATTATTACTAATTGAGAAAACTGAGGCCCAGGATGTTCAGTGTCTTGGCTAAGATTAGTAGCAGAGCCCAGATGCAAGTTCAAGTGGATTGGCTCTAGAACCCCACTCTTCAGTGTTAATTAGCTTTGCATAAGTGATAGGACAACATTGACCCTATTGATGAGGTTTGTAACTTGCATCTCACTCTTGATTTCTACTAAAGACTTGGCCATATGACAGTGACAGTTATGACATCTCTGGGGGAAGGACAGCTGCACACTCTTGAAACATTATACAGGATGCAGACGGCAAGCCCAGGGGCCTGGGAATAGGGAGGGAACCAGACTGAAATCCTGGATCTGCCCCTTCCAAGTTCTGTGACCCTGAGCAATTTACACAATATGTGGGACTTGGTTTCTTACACATGGGGATGGCATCAGTGCCTCTGGCATGACAGGGTTTTGAGGATGCAATGAGATAAGGTACAGACGAGCACCTAGCATAGTGCTTGGCACATAGTACGTGCTAAATAAATATTGGCTACTCTGCTGAGGCCTTAGTTTGACTCTGAAGTGCCTGGCCCTGCATTTAAGCAGAGCACCCTTTTCCCCAGGAATGTCACAGGTACTGTGGGAGGGAGACCAGATGCCTGTTGTTAGTGCCATGGTGATAGCAGGTTTGATGCTATGGACAAGGAGTTGGGAGGAAGTTGACTGGGTATGCTCTTCCCAGAAGCTGCCTGACTGCTGGCACATCGCACCCGCTCAGTTCCTGGAGACTAAGGCCAACTTGAACATGAGGTCACCGCAGAACAGAAAGGCTCTGAATTTGCATTACTGGTCCCTGTAAACACTGACCCCCACCATGAAATGCTGCTAACGATTCCTGTCTCTGACAGATGATCTTTGCATTAATAATTCATTTCACTTTTGCAACATTTATAAATAAAACATCCTAAGTGAGACCCTGACCATTAAGTGTTAGCATAATAAGAATCCTGTAATATAGCACCAATATCTTTGTGTGCGATCTAGAAGACATTCCTCATAAGAAACAGTCCCGTCTCACTAATGAATCCTACCAGGATGCTTTGTTAGTCAAGTACTATTCCCGCCTCTACTAGTGCTGGGACATTTGCTCTTTGTCTGAAAAGAGCTGAGACCAGAACCTAGGCCTTTTGATATTATCGGTTTCATCAGTGAAACATCCCTGCTCCATTAAAAAAAAATAGTATATCTGTCCCTTCCCTGCTTCATACTCTCTCTTCCCTGCTCTCAAAAATAAATAAAAAAATTTTTTAAAGTGTACATTTGTTTTCAGCATTAGTAGCCTTACCGTGGTTTCTGCATCACAGAAGCCTGCTCTCAATGTTGGCTGCCTTGCATGCCTGAGTTATCAGTTATCTGTTGAAAGAAAAGTTAAACCTTTGCTTTAAGAAATGCTGAAATGATCAGATTGTTGGCACGCAGGAGCCCTCTTGTTGCTGTGAAGTCATATCAGACAGAGAGTGACTAAGTCTTTTCAGAGTCACGCCATTCAGGCACCAATCCTTAGTACACTGAGCCCAGGGGTGTTCAAACCTGTGTTTTAAAACAGCTGATCCAAGGAGCACCTCTTTTGCAGAGACTTTGTCAGTGTGCTTCATGGTATTGCCTCAGGTGCCTTTGGGAGAGAGGCATTTGCTTCCTGGGCAAGCTGTAAGCCATCTGGTGGCACTTGGGCGTTTCCTTCCACGATACCGTTTGCCCCACCCACTGCCGGGGGCATGGTGATGGGGAAGACCTCTCTGTGTGATGTTACAAGGAAGACAGCTTCAAGTTAAGCCCCGTCCTTGTATGTCACTTAATTCCACTCCATCCCATCTTTTGATTGTCTCTATTTCTTTTTTCTCTTCTTTTTTAAAACAGCCTCTTTTTTATTAATGTTTATTATTTTTGAGGGCTATAGAGAGAGAGTGAGAGCAAGTGGGGGAGGGGCAGAGAGAGGGAGACACAGAATCCAAATCAGGCTCCAGGCTCTGAGCTGTCAGCACAGAGCCCCGTGCAGGGCTTGAACTCACGAACCATGAGATCATGATCTGAGCCAAAGTCGGACGCTCGACTGACTGAGCCACCCAGGTGCCCCAGAGCCACCCAGGTGCCCCAGATTGCCTTCATTTCTTAAGACCCTTTCCACTGAGACACATTTAGGACTCTGTCTGTGTAGCTGTTTGTTATCTCAAGTTTGGCTCTGGTTCTTTCTTTCTTTCTTTATTTTACCTCCTTCTTGCCTGCTTCAGATGCCTTCCTCTGCAGTCAGATTAGAAGTCATTTTTCCAAATCATTGTTCTCATTTCCAGTATAATCAGTGCCCTGCCTTCTTTCTTCCAGTTCTTCCACACACCCCTTCAGCTTTGTTACACCAAATACACTTCGCGTCTTGTGTTCTCCTCTAACACTTCCTCATTTACAACGGTTTTGCTGGCTTTTTTTTTTTTTTTGGAAGAAAACTGACACCTTCCTCTTCAGCTGGAACAAGCAATTATTAAGTATTTCCTGAGTGCCAGGTACACTTCTCACTTCTCAAATTCTACCTTTGTGTTTTCTTCCAACTTTATTGAGAAATAATTGACAAATAAAGCTGGATGTGTTTAAAGTATCTGATGTAATGACTTGATATTCATATACTCTGTGGAATGATTACCAAGATCAAGATAATTTATACATCCATTTCCTTAAAGAGTTAGATTTAAAAGAAATTTTTTTTTTTGGTTGATTTAGTTTTGAGACAGAAAGAGAAAGAGTACGAGTGGAGGAGGGGCAGAGAGAGAGGGAGACACAGACTCTGGATCAGGCTGCAGGCTCTGAGCTGTGAGCACAGAACCCGATGTGGAGCTCAAACCTGCAGACTGTAAGATCATGACCTGAGCTGAAGTCGGACGCTCAGCTGACTGAGCCACCCAGGCGCTCTAGATTTCTTTTTTATTTTTGGCAGTGAGAATGCTTAAGGTCTACTCTCAACAACTTTGAAGTACACGATACCGAATTATTAACTATGGTTATCATGGTGTGTGTGAGATCCTTAGAACTTAAAATTCTCATAACTGAATATTTTTGCCCTTTGACCTCCATCTCCTCATGTCCCCTCCCCCTGATAACCACCATTTTAGTCTCTGTTTCTATGAAATAAGCTTCCTTTCTTCTTCTTTTTTCCTTAAGATTCCACATATAACTGATCGCATATAGTACTTGTCTTTCTCTTGCTTATTTCACTTAGCAGAGATGTTCCATTACCCACCTACATCCAGCACTCCTGCCGGCACCCAGCCAGCCTCCTAGAAGGTTTAGACTTCCAGATCTCAGTAATGCCTTCTCTTAAGGCTTCGATTTCTGCCAAAGGAGAATGTGGCCATTGCCTGTTACCCACGTGTCACACCAGTGGGCTGACACCTGGAATAGCATGGTGTGTACTGACCCATGGTTGAATTTTATCAAGTGCATGTTAACATGGTTTGTATTTTTAGAATTTCAGCTGGGGCCACTGCATTCAGTGTGTAGCTAAAGCAAACAGGTTGGGTGGGAATTGGGAGTAAAGGTATTTGCTGGAATCATGGCCTGTCAGACCTTGGAAGCAACATAGAACTGGGCTAAAGGGTGGGTGGACTGGAAGTATTGGCTGGGGGAGACCACAGGTGAGCAGGCCTTCCACCTGCTCTGACAGCTGACCCTCTATTCCAGCCGTCCACTCTCTCTCACCACCAGGTTCTGGGTGTAACTGCAGAGTGTGAGAAGGAAAGACCCTGTTACCTTGAAGAATCAGTATCTGTTGAGAGATTGTCCAAGTTCACCTTGTAAATCATTGCTGGTATTATGGCCAGAGCTCTGGACTTCCTAGCTTCTGAGTCTCCTGATGGGTCTCCCTTCTTGCCTTGGTGAAAATACCTGTCCTTGGATGCCTGAGTTACCGTGATACACTCCAAGAGTTGTTCATTTTCATCAAGTCAGAGGGTCCATGGCCCAATATGGGGCCTGTTTTATTCTTTTGGTTTTCTGAACAGGAAGAGATTTCTGGTTTTTATATTTTCTCATTGTGAACATTTACTAAGCACCTATCAGGCTTTAGGCAGGATACTACCCCAAGACATGGCCTCAGCCCTAAAGGCACTACGAATCTGTGCTTGCTCTGATGTTTTATGGTTGTCAGGAGGTGACCAGGGTTTATGAACCGACAGTTGGGTCATGTGTGAGATAAATTACACAGAGGCAGATCTGTTCTGTTAGCTTTTGTATGTAAGACCTAAAGGGAACCCTGTTTAAAGGCTGTTCTGGGGAAACAGGAAGGTTACCCCCCAAAAAGATAATTTATGGGGTAACTGAAGGAGCAAAGAAATACACAAAAGGGCCCAATGAGGGAGTACGAGCAAAAAAAATGCTATGGGTTTGGATGGTCCATGGAAGCTTCCTTGAAAAGGTGGACTCTGAGTCAGATCTCAGTATGACAGGTGGGGAAGAGAGGGCAAAGCATTGCAGATAGGTGGGATGGCAAGATGGAAGACAGGCATATCTAGATCTCTAGATCTCTCTCTCTGTCTCTATCTCTGTCTCCTTGGAAACCATACTGGGGCCAGGCGTGGTAAGGAGGGCAGAGCAGACAAAGTTCTAGAATAAGGGGTTTGCATAGTAATCCCAGGCCGATTTGAGAGGCATATTGGAGTCAGAGTGGAAGGCCTTGAATCTTAAGATAGTGTGGACTTTATTGTCAAATGTCTACAGAGGCCAGTAAGATGATATTGGTTTGTGGACTGGGCTTAGGGTGGGTGCAAGGCATTAGGGAGGGGTTGACACCTGTGGCTAACTGGACAGATTCCACTTCTGTTAAAGGACTCCACAGGTCTGTGGCCACAGCTACACTGCTTTATCTGGCGATGGAGAGCCCTTGAAGAGTCTTGAAGGCATTGATGGGTTGAGAAGAAGGTGGGAGTTGCCAGATACAGAGGTTTAGAAAGATAGGAGATGGTTGAAGAGTGGGAAATCATTTAGGAGATTGCTGGAATTGGCCAGAGGCTCTGTGGGTGGTAAGTAGCTCAGAGGCCACAGAGAAGGCAGAGCTGGTCCCTTCCAGAGCAGGGGCTCCGCTGTCGGCAGCAAGGCCAGGTGTGTGCGGGCCAGGAGGAAGCCCAGCAAGGAGAGCAGAAGGGGAGCAGACCAGCAGAGCATGAGCTTGCAGGCAGAAATCCAGTAAGCAGATGGCCAAGGTCGGAGAAACGTGGAAGCAGGAAGCAGAGATCCATCCTGGAAACTAAAATTCAGGGGCAGGAATTCATCCTGGACACTAAGACTTCTTAAAGCCTTTGCCCTTTGCCCTTTCTCCACTCCCAGCCAACCTCACCTTCCTTGCTGCCTTTTAACCAAGAAGATAGAAGTCATCTGACATGAATGCTCCTTTTACCATGCTCCTTCCGCCATCTTAGCCAACCCGCAAAGACCTCCATTCTTGCCTTCTAACTTTCTACGAGAACCCATTACTTCCAGCCTCCCCAGGAGCCAATTCTCATAAGTCTTGCTCTTCTGTGTATTTGACCATTAAAAATTATAGTCCCTGACCTTGTATCTCCTTTCTAACTACAGTACTGCTAGTCTTCTTCCATTTTTATGCTATTTTCTTACTGCCTCCAGCTGTGGCAAGCCAGCTTTGCCCCTACTAAGATTGTGCCAATGAAGCCACCGTTGCCCTCCAAATGCCAGTTGCAGTGATCTGACTGGAACTCCTTATTGTCCAGCTGCCTGCCTCACGCCACCCTTTGATGGTTTCTTCCCCTCTCAGGTCTGCCTGTCTCTTGGCAGCCCCTCCCATCTTTGGCCATCCCTGAGATGCTCTTTGTTCCTGTGGCTTCCCAGGTTCTCTTAAGATGACCTTCCTTCTGTGGCACGGACTAACACCTTTCTGTGAATGGCACCCAGAGCGGTGTCTCCATCCTTAGGGCCTCTCTCAGGAGATCCAGATCTCTCTCTCCAGCTGCCAGTCCTGCACACGCCCAGGTGCCCCGCAGGCATGGCAGACTTCTTGTTTTCCTCTAAACCTGCTCCACGGGTCGCACTTGGTGTTTATGGTGGAGGTCCCATCTGCCTTGCCTCCCAACCAGGAACCCTTAGTATGGCCATCTTTCCCACCATCTAGAGCCCACTTGTCACCAAACCTGCCTCAGTCGTGTCTCAGATCTTATTACATCCCCTTGGACTGAGCCTCCCCATCCTGCTTAGCAGCATCTCTGTCTGGATTCCTTCCTCTCAGCTTTGCCTGCCCCAGGCCTTCCTACATACCACCAGCTGAGGCATCATCCTAAAAATCACAATGTCTAATCGTTTCTTGGCCCTTCTTGCATTCCAGATAAAGCCCCAAATTCCTGGGCTGGAATTGTGAAGCCACTTTCACAGTTCTGGTCCCAACCTTCTTTTCTGAACACCTCACTCCCACACAGCCCAGGCTTCTGTTGTGTCCAGCTTCTCACCGTTCTGCAGGTGGGCAGGTCTGCTTGATGCTCCTTTTGGGTAATCTTTCTTTTTTTTTTGTTTTTTAAAATATGGGTGCTAGAGATAAACTCCATCCATTTTTTAAATTCTTTTTAATTTTATTACTTAACTAATTTTTTAAAAATGTTTATTTATTTTTGAGAGAAAAGGAGAGAGAGAGAGCACGAGCAGGGGAGGGACAGAGAGAGAGGGAGACACAGAATCTGAAGCAGGCTCCAGGCTCTGAGCTGTCAGTGCAGAGCCTGATGTAGGGCTTGAACTCACAAACCGTGAGATCATGCCCTGAACTGAAGCTGAATGCTTAACCGACTGAGCCACTCAGGCACTCCATTTCTCTTTCTATTCAGAGTAATCTCTACACCCAACATGGGGCTCAAACCCACAACCTTGAGATCAAGAATCACATGCTTTACCAGCTGAGCCAGCCAGGTGCCCCTCTTGGATATTGTTAGCATGGCAAACTCCTGTCTATCTTTTGAGATCCTCGCTGACACTTTTTGATTTTTCAGACTCGATTATCCAGTGCTTCTATAGCATGCTAGTTATATATGTAGAAGTTTTACTATAATTTATTTGCTGAATGCCCGTCTCTTTTACTAGATTCAGCTTGTCAAGGACAGGACTGTGTCTGTCTTCATTTCTGTGGTGCCTGGTACACAGTAGTTACTCAACAGATGTTTATAGAATGATCTAACAGACATGTTCACCAGATGGGTCCTGACACAGGACCTGAGCTGCTGCCCCGGCCTCCATCCTTGTCCTCGTCATAACCATGGGGATGGTCCTACTGCCACCTGGGTTCCTTCTTATCCTATGGTATCATGACATGATTTGCTTTCTGGAAAGCAGGTGCCCAGTGTTCTAGTTCTTACCAGTGGTCTTTTTGAGCTGGGGGTGAGTTTGAAGAGGGTACTGAGTAAATCTTAAGGGAGTTACTCAAGGCATGAAAAGGAGATCTTTTTGGTAGAAATGGGATGAGAGGTAGAGAAGTCTCCAGAGAGCCATATGGTCTTTACATCTTTAATTCCATCCTTCAAGGGTTAGCTGGTGACTTGGGAGGCTGTTACTTCAGGGCTGCTGACAGGACTGGCTACACGATTTGTGGGCCCCTTATAAAGGCAGGAAAAAAGTGCCACTTACAGGCACTAAGATCTAAAGCTCTTTCCTTTCTTCTGGACGTCTCTGCTCACACTCATTCTCTGTTGTCCCGTCAGGCATCACTTAGAAACAACACGTTCAGAGGTGAGCTTGTGGAGGATTTCAAGATGGAGACAGCAGATTCTGGAACAGAGCTCAGGGCCCTGGTGAGCGCAGGCTGTGTGTGACGGTGCGGGCCGCACACACACGAGGCTAGTGCAGCTGCTGAGTATAACCTCCTGACCTTACCTAGCCCCCAGGACCACTTGCAAACACTTAGGTCTCATTGGATTTATCCTCCCCCAGGATTATGAGCACCAGCCTTGCGTATTGTCTCGTGATCCATCTCCCCAGTGGTGAGCGGTGTTTTCTTAGAAGCTTCCTTGTCAGGTGACTGTTTCTAGGGCTCCTTATCACAACCTTTGAGTCCTGACAGGTGAAGTAGACGAGCTGTGTGGCTGAGACCATCCCAGAAGCTCTCCTATCCGGCTCATATGTTACTGGGCTCTTAGAACTAGACTCCCTAATGAAGCAAGGACAGTCTGTTCCTACCCTGGATCTGTTCCCAGTTGGTCCAAGACAAGGCCTGTAAGTGTTTTATCCAGAACAGTCCCCCTCATGACTGGGCTCACCTACAGAATACCACAAATGGGCCTCATATGAAAGGTTAGAACTTTCTGTGTGACTTGCACCATTCCTCTGTGGAGTATCAGTGTTTTCCTTCCCCGGATATGTTCCTGGGTCCTAGGACTCCTTATAGTCAGGCCTGATGTTCTTGTTCTGGGCTCCAATAGTGAGTTTACTTTGACTGGAAGACATGTGAAAGTTCCTGGGATCTGCGTGGCCACTCGGATATCCTGCTACGACTCCAGGGACACACAGCAAACTTGGGAAGCCCTCTGAGTGGAGTTCAGTGCTCTCTACTGCGGACAGGGCATACTGAGGATACTGAGGCCGCATAGCAGAAGCAAGTGGTTGTGGGCTCTAAGTGAGTCTCTGTGGCTAAGAAGCTAAGACCCTGTCTCTTCAGTAGCATGGAATGGCCCCTCAGAAGGACATAGAGGTGGTCCCACAAGAGGTTAGTGCTCATTTATGGGGTAGTAACTGGATTCTCCTCCATTTGCTCTAACTTGGAAGGGAAATATTGTTCCTTTTTTTTTTTCTAAGGTTTATTTATTTTTGAAGGAGAGAGACAGAGCATGAGGAGGAAAGGGGCAGAGGAAGAGGGAGACACAGAATTCGAAGCAGGCTCCAGGCTGTGAGCTGTCAGCACAGAGCCAACACAGGGCTCAGATTCATGAGTCTTGAGATAGTGACTGAGCTGACGTCAGTCACTCAACCCACTGAACCACCCAGGCACCCCTGGTCCCTTTGTTTTAAGGCACCCTGCACTTTAGAGAGGTAGCATTCACATGAGCCCAGAGAATCTTGAGGCTTCCTGATTCTTCTTTGCTTGTGTTTATATAAGGGATCATGTGGACCCTTCTGACTGGCACAGTCTCTCTGGATGTGGTCAGAGGGGGACAATGCCAAGACCAGCCACTGGATTCTGGACTTCTGTCATTGAGGGGGAGGACAGTGCTAGCCTGGGGGTCCTGCAGGGACAGTATGGAAGTTCTTAAGTTGAGGGCTTTCTTGAATTCCCTTAAGTTTAGGAAGGGGAGGTAAGATAGGGGCCTCAGTGATTGCAGAGTAGAGGGACTGTGGTCTTCAGGATCTACACAGAAAGTTGGGGCTCTCTGGGCTAGAAGTTCTCTGGGACTTGGCTCTGAAGCCTTGGGCCACTCTCTGGGGACCTGGGGACCTCAGGAGAGGGTGGCCATCTTGGATCATTCAGAGACTGGTGTGACCAGGCACTGGACGTTCAGAGAACATAGCCAGCACATGTGGGCCTCATGAGCCAGAGGCAGCCTTGACAACAGAAAAGAGGGTAAACTAGGGCCCGAGGGTTCTGTGAGAGAGGCCTCATTCTCTTAAGATCATTTGAAGACATATTGGAGGATATTGATGCATGTTCCATAGTTATCAGTTGGGGAGCTGAGACAACCCTTTATTTAGTAAATGGGAAAGGTTAGATGCACTTATGTCTCCACAAGAGATACAGGTCTCTAACCTCCCTGGGCTCCTCTTGAGTTTCCTAGAAAGCTTTCTGGGTATTCACTTCAAGTGGAAACCTAAGGGGACAGCAGCCCACTGGTCTCTTGGCCCCCTGGGTGGAGCTCCTCCAACATCTGCAGACCAGGAAAGGGTCCCAAGGTGATGACAGGAAGTAGTGCAGGTGGGAGTTGCCGCATTTGGATGGAAAGCACGTGTTCCCTTCGAGCTGCCACTGTCGAAGGTCTGTGGCAGGTGGAAGGTGGAGTGGCTGCCGGGCTGGGGCCAGGGCTGTCAGCTGATGCAGGGGAGGCAAGGAGCCGGCTGATCTGCAGGCTCACAAAGGCCCGTGCCTGCTGTATAAGGCATTGCTGAGGGAGTGCCACAGACAGATCAGGGTAAAAGTGGCAGGTCCTACATGACAGCACAGTACCACAGGCCCTAGAGTAGTGCCAGGAGCCACAAAGGAAGGGTTGGGCCCCAGGCAAGAGAGCTGGAGACAACAGACGCCACTTCCTCCAACACCAGGTATAGAAGCCACCTTTAAATCAGTGGTTGGAAGTCTGGGAGGCTTGACTGCAGGTATTGGGAACCTGGTCATTGAACTGGGCCAAGCCAGGGCTCAGGATGTGTGCAGATGCATCCTCTGGAGGGATGCGGGTCTCTGTGAGACTAATAGGAGTTGGGGAGAGACCCGGCCTCACAGACCTGGAGTACCGGGCAGGGTACCATGGAGACCTAATTAGTGGGACTAGAGTATAAAGCAGAGACCAGGAATGTGGCCCAACTGAGGCTGGGAGCCCCTCAGACTCTTCCTGATCAGAGGTGGGCTCTAACTGGCTCCCGGTGCTTGGTTGAGGGGGCTGCAGAAAGAGGGCCCAGACTCCTAGAGAAATGGGGGTTCAGGAGGTGATGTGGTGGGTTGTAGCAGGACCCCCGGGCAGTGTTTTCAGCACATAGCCAAGCTCTCCCTTTCCTCCTGCACACGCTTGCTGGTTTCTGCCTCAGTGAACTGCTGGTCGAGCCCTGACCTGTATGTTCCGAAGAAACTACCCAGGTCCCGTACAGAAACACTTCACAGGCAAGGTAACTATGGTGGTAGTGAGAAAACAGGAAAAACAGATTTAAAAGACATTAAAAGGATAGATGCCTCAGGGAGGGGAGGCATATCGGGTGTGAGGAGAGCAGCAAGAAGGATGAACCCAGATCCAGAGCTTTACTCGGATAACTGGAAGAACGACAACAAAAAATGGTGAATCATAAACAAATGAAGGTCAGTGAACAGACCCAAAGCAGAATCTCTGATATTCCTAGAGAACATAAAATAGTATTTTTAAGAAACATTTGGAAAATACTCCCCAGTCCCAGTCTCTAGGAGAATAGACTACAGGGTGTTCCCTCAGAAGTTGGAGATTGCACACTCAAGTGGCATAATTTTCTCTGTGGGGACCCATCTATTTAACACAGTTCTCTCCTACCTCTACGTCATAGAGAGACTTAACAATTTTTTTGTCATTGTCGTGTTCTTTCAGTTATTAGGAATAAACTATTTTGTTAGGTTGAAATTAGCCAGCTTGAATTTGTATCAGATCTCATTTGCTCTGACACAAACAATCCCTTTGTGGGTAATGAAAACAATTTAATGGTGTGGTCTGAAGGAGAAAACAGTATTACTCAAGCTGTTAACACCAGGGGACTTCTCACTGACCTCTCAGAATGACCTGCAAACCGTGCTTCCAATATTATGGCACCCCTGAGGAAGCACGGAATGAAATCTTGCCCCAAAATGTTTTAGAGGGCACTTCATGTGAGAAATTCATAGAAGGAAGGGAGGTAGGAAGGGAGGGAGGGAGGGAGGGAATGAGGGAGGAAGAGGGGAGTGAAGAAGGGAGAAAGAGAAAGGAAAGAAGAAGGGAAGGGAGGGAGGGAGGGGGGAAGCAGGCAGAGAAAGAAAAGTAGCTATAAAAGAGAAGGGAGACAGGCTTCTAACATGAACCTGATGACAAGGTTTACTAGCTCCAGCGACACATCTTCAATGTCAGTGTCGAAACTGAGCACAGGAGCTGCTATGGCAATATCTTGAAAAGAAAAATCACGGGTTCATATTGTGTTTTGAGATTCTCTAATAGGACTGGAACTTTCAAAGAAGTGCAAACTAGGCATAGATTGTCTAACCTTAATTCTTTGTGCTAGGCCACCCTCTGTAGAGCAGGGACTGCTGCATCTCATTTGTGTTTATACTGCACGAGGCACTGCACACAGTGGGACTCAAGTATTAAGCAGAGAAGTCTCTAAGAAGACAGTTTTTTACTGCTATGAAATATCAGTTATTCTTTAAAAATAATATCTAGGAGCAGTATAATCAGTAGTCTAGTGTTCAGTCACATAGCTGAAACATCTTTAAAATGCCCTTTTTTTAAAAAAAATAAAGGAACATTGATCTGGGAATGCTTTGATGGTCTTTGATGACCAATAAACCTACTATCTTGAATTTGCTTATTATATTACTAGACCCATGCTAGTGCTGGGAAATTGATAGAACCTTGTAATGACGAACTAAAATTTGCTTGCCAAGGGGTGCCTGGGGGGCTCAGTTGGTTGAGCACCTGTCTTCAGCTCAGGTCATGATCTTATGGTTCCTGAGTTTGAGCCCTGTGTCAGGCTCTGTGCTGACAGCTCAGAACCTGGAAACTGATTCTTTGTCTCCCTCTCTCTCTCTGCCCCTCCTCTGCTCGCACTCTGTCTCTCCCTCTCTCTGTCAAAAATAAATGAACATTAATTTTTTTTTTAATTTTTTAAAATTTGCTTGCCTGAGGCTGAGGGAATTGGAGCCCACACACCTTATTTAGAAATGACAAGGGCAATAAATAACTTTGAGGCTCCGGGCTGCATGGAACTGGAAGAATATGTTGTCTTGGCCTCTTGTTCGTATATAATGGTAATATTGCCATAACAAGCAAACTTTTAGGAACTTCCCAGTGGATGAAGTATCCCTTTTCCATAGTTTGGTAAAGCCACTATTCCTGCTTTTTTCTAAAAGCCTCATTTTTCCTCCAAGGGAAGGCATATTTGTTTTAGCAAAGCCTACATTTTCTCTTTTTCTTCTTAAAAATCTTGACTACTTATTCTGAAGAGGTTTTCCTAAACTATTATGGTGTGGGGTATATAAAAGTATTTATTGGAGCATAATTAATAAGGGGTTAATTGGCCTTGGACCAACACATTTGCAAGATAAGAAGCATATAGTTTTTTCACTGCAGTTTTATTTCATTTTATAGTTTCCAAGGGTGCCTGTTCTGTTCCTGATTGTTCTAGTTCCTTTCATCTGGGAGGGGTCGTGGTCTGCAGAGCCCGGTCCTCTAGCTCCTGTCTGGGTAAACCTGGGATAGAATGAAGGTTTAAAGATGACATAGGATTCTTTTTTTTTAAGTAGTTCATTGTCAAATTAGTTTCCATACAACACCCAGTGCTCTTCCCCACAAGTGCCCTCCTCCATCACCACCACCTCTTTTCCCCCCTCCCCCTTCCCCTTCAACTCTCAGTTAGTTTTCAGTATTCAATAGTCTCTCAGGTTTTGTGTCCCTCTCTCTCCCCAACTCTCTTTCCCTCTTCCCC
>NC_043707.1:72838792-72846984 GCF_006229205.1 Suricata suricatta
AAATCCCTACCAGTGCTATTGCTGGGTCATAAGGGAGTTTTATGGATAGTTTTTTGAGGAACCTCCACATTGTTTTCCAGGGCAGCTGCACCAGTTTACATTCCCACCAACAGTGTAGGAGGGTGCCCGTCTCTCCACACCCTCGCCAGAATCTATGGTCTCTTGATTTGTTCATTTTAGCCACTCTGACTGGAGTGAGGTGGTATCTCAGTGTGGTTTTGATTTATTTGTGTTTCCCTGATGATGAGTGATGTTGAGCATCGTTTCATGTGCCTGTAGGCCATAAAGATGGCATAGGATTCTAATTCTGCTGTCCGAGGGAGAAATTTCATTTCTCTTCATGCATTTTCTCACCTGTAAAAGTCCTAACACAAATCTCTCCTGCAGTGTATTCTTAGGAGCAGATGAAATACATTGGTAACAAGGAGCTTCAACAATCATATACATAGTGGCTTCTTGAATTGACTTGGTGATTTCAATGTTTTCAAAACTCACCCTGTGAATTTGATTTAGCTACCCAATAACCCCAAGCAGCAGACAGAAAGAAATTCCTAGCCTCACTTTATGGCTCAGGAAGAAATAAAGTCTAGAGAAGTGACAGAACTTGTTAATCTGAATGTGGAGACTGGAGCTCAGAATGTAGATAGTTTTATAAATATTGAAGTGCTCTGGCTCCAGAATTACTAAGTATGTTTAAAGCCTTTATTATTGTTGTGATGATGAAAGTAGTCCTTGCTGGTTGCTGAAATTTACACATTATAGAAACTTAATGATTTAGGAGGTAGAAGTCACCCTCAGTCCTCTCGTTTAGAAAGGTCAGAACCACTGTTAACAGTTTGATGTGTCATTTTGTAGACCCTTTCCTGGCAAATAATAAGTAAGTGTGTGTGTGTGTGTGTGTGTGTGTGTGTGTGTGTGTGTACATACACACATCATAATGATTTTTGTACAGAAATGTGTTAATATTTATAATAGTTTGCCAGCTTTTATCATTTGACAATATATCTTGGGTTTTTTTTCATGTCAGTATCAACATATTTAATTCTCTTCAGCAAGTATATAAGATTATATAGTATTCCACATCGAATTTATGACATTTTATGGGCTATTCTGATTTTTCATCCTCACAAATAATGCTGCAGTGAGCATCCTTATAGGTACATCTCTGAGCATTTAATGGAGCTATTTTTGTGGGCTATATTATTTGAGAATTAGTAAGTCAAGAAAATACTCTTTTAAAATTTTGTCAGATATTTCTAAATTACCCAGGAGATTATCTCCGTCCTCACTCCCACACACAGTGCAGTGTCTTTATCCTTACACTTTCTGTCAACCCAGGTTTTTATAACTCCTCTACCTTTAATCGAAGTATTTCTGCTTTAGCACAAGACATTCGAAAGGGTGAAGCTCTCCACCTATCAACCCTTGTCAGCAAACCAAGCGCAGAAAGCAGAGAGGAGTAAATGAAAGCCGAGCGGGAGATGAGCATATATTATGCTAGAAATGGAGATAGTTGACTTCCATTTCTATTCATTGGTTCATTCATTCATTTATTGAAATAGTGTTTGGCCAGGTTCCATTCAGGTTCTGGGAACAGAGAGATGAATAAGACAAAGTCGCTGCCTTCGTGAGCTTATATACTCTCGTGGGTGAACCATAAGCAGATCAATTAGAATATAATGTCAAGTAGTGTTAAGATCTCTGATGAAAAATAAAGCAGGGACAGGGATAAACAGTGGCAGGGCAGAGACAGGGGAAGGGTAGGCTACTTTAGGGTGGGTGGTCCTAGAGATTTCTCTGCTGATGTGACACCTGGATAGAAGCCCACGTTCAGTAAGCCCAGTGATGATGGGGGACAGTTCCATATAGGCAGGGCTGGTGACAGCAAGAGCAGAGGCCCTGAGAGAGGAGTGATTTGGCAGATTCTGTGGCCTCAAAGCCTCACTGACTTTTGATCTGCCACCAGAGGATAACTGGGCCATTTAGTTTTCTTTGTAGAAGGCCAGGTTCAAGTGAATGAACTGGTGAAATGCCTTCATGTCTTTAGGAGGGTGGTGCTATTAGTGTTGACTAGCCTTCAAAGTCTCTGCCAGTGTCCAGCAGATGTGGAGATCTACAGAACCTCTTTCCCTAGCAAGAAGACCGCCTGTGTGAGATTGATTAAAATATGACCCAGGCCCACAGCACCTCCAGCATGGAGCAGCTTAGGCCAGCACGCTCATGATCGACGGGTTCTTCTTCCTACTTCTTTGCTTCCTAACAACCTAGTTCACTATTAAATGTGTCTTAACACACTGAAGAGAAAAACCATAACTGAGAACTAAGTTTGTTGGAAGGTAGTCACAGAGAGGAGCTCTTCACTCCCTCCTGTGTCTGAGAATAGATCACCACCCACTTTCCCTCCCAATCAGGGACTCCAGCATCGGCTGAGAGCAGCGGCCGCGGGACTGAGGAATAGCTGTGTGGAGAAGCGAGGATATGCTAAAAGAAGGCAGTTTTAAATGTGAGGGCAGGGAAAGCAGTTAGAATTTTCTGCAGTCTAGAGCCTCCACAGGCATTGAACTTTGGGCTCAGCCCTGTCACCCATGCAGGCTTGCTTGCGTTTCCACAATGTGAAGACCAAGATGGCAGTTTACAGTTTCCTCAGTGCTTGCCCCCCCCCCCCTTTTGACCTCATCATGTAAGGAAAGGATGGAATTGCCTTGCTGTTCAGCTTACAAAGGCTGAAGCATTGCTTCTTGGGTGTTTTATGTTTCTGTGCACTAATTTCTTCATGTCACAACACGTAGTGAATCTTTTTTTCTTTGCTCTCCTCCAAGAATCTTATGCAAGAGGGCTCAAACAAGAAAAACCTCCTTGTGAACAAAACAGCACCCCTGGAAGACTTTGAAATCCATGCCAAATATGATACTGAACTTGAAATTAAAACATAGGACTGTTATTATCTTTTGCTTCTAAAAGGATCTCCCAAATTTACCTACATAAAGAAAAAAATGTGCTGACTCATAAGTACTTTAACAGATAATTTTTTTAAGTGATGATTTTTAGGAGGGCAATGAATAAGCAGACTGATGAGATTTATAATCTGCATGAATAGCTTACATTTTATCAAAGTGAAAACTAACCTACTTAAGTGCATTTCTTTAAAATATCTCTTCAAAGTTCTAACTTAGGAGGCTAAAGGAAATGTAACGAAAATGATTTCTACTAATTCACTTACACCGTTAAAAGCACTTGTGTAGCCATGCATTCTGGGGTTTTTTTCTTTTTGTTTTTGTTTTTCTGTTTTTAAACTCTCTGGGAACTTTTTGGCTTTTGACAATGGACTGAACTCCTTTTGTCTAAGACTCTAAAATTACAGCAAACGATCTGATAACTGTCTTTTTCAGTTTGGGGCCCTGTACTTAAATTTGGAGTTCTGCTGGTATATTAACTATCCTTTTGATTATAAAAACAGGAACCAACTTTTGTCATTTAGGTGAAAAAGAACAAAAGGCCATAGAACCCTAGGGTGTGTAGATAAACATGCCTAAGGAATAGCCTGGAACCAGAGGTTGGAAAGCCCTGTGCTATCCAGGAAAGTCTATTCGTTTTTCATCGTGGTTTCTCCTATGTGCTTATTTTAGTCTTACCTCCTTCTGCAAACTGCTTTTCTTCACCTCCATCCCCGTCACTCGCTACTTCTGTTTATAATGTACAAAACATGGCAGTCAATAGTTTCTCCGTGTATGTATCAAAGTCTCTTTCTTTCTCATCTTCACAAATTTTCTGGGAAGGGACTCAGTGTCCCCAGACTGGAATCAGATGCCAACCTTTAGGCCGTTCACATCTGGCCAGAAGATGCAGTCTAGGAAAGGGATTTTAATTAGCCCTTTATGGATCTGGTGCTTTATAGAAACTAATTTTGGTCAGGAATGGAATCATATATGCCAGGAGCCTCACCTGTATAGCCATGTGGCTGGAGGGTGAGTGTGTATGATAGAGAGACAAAGACAGTGAGAGACAAGGGATGTGAGAGAGAGAGAGACCCAAGAAATTGAGAGGGTTGTGCCACTAGAAGGAGTCATCAGACCAGAGGAATCTGACTTGTTGGTGTCCATTTTAATCCCAAAGCATGAAGCCATGCACACCCAGTGACATCACAGTGTAGAGGTATAAGCTTGGCGAATGACAGAGCCATTGAGAATTTTCTAGAATCTCATTGTGGCTTCATCCATTTTTCTTTTCCACTAAAGATCAAATTATTCTTCAGTGAAATCCAGGGGTTCTCCAGATTTTTAGTCGCAATGGGGTTTCATTGTCTCAAAATTTAAAAAATCAAAGTAACGAGTAAAGCAAACACCATTTGTCATGAGGTAGGTACCGTTGGCTGTTCTTGCAAACCTCTCAGGAAATAAAAATTTTCATGATTTTGCTGGTTTTTTAAGTAGGATTTAATCTCTGTCACAAAAATGGGAAATGGAGTTTTAGGAATTCATTTTTGACATGTGATTTAGAAAGAAAAGATATGAACATCAATGAATATTTTACTATTTTCACTGCCAGTCATTGTCAAGGGAGGGATTACTGCTCAGAACCAAGGGATAGCGTTAGAGTCAAAGTTCTAGCTGCTGTTTCTTCTCTAGGAAATTCCTGTGAGCATTTAAATGGGTTATAGGCATGAGCACCAAGGCTTTGGATTGTTCAGCAAAGGGTCAACTCTGAATAAAACTTTCCTCCATGTCTGTGTCTCCTTTGGTGAAAACTAAGCTTCTGTTTTCAGCAAATGGAGCCTTCATTTCAGTAACTTCTGAGCAAAGACAATGTTCCTTACAAGGAATGCAATACTTTGTTTCACAAAATTCTGTCATGGTGTTTATTTCTTTGGTTCTATCTTTTCTTAGAATTTTTTGTCTTAAAAAGACATCGGCTTTGCTTTTAAGAGCACACAACTAATTCCCTTGTCAAGGTCAGAGGATGCAGGTTTTTTCACTGTCAGTAATTTGTTCAAGGAATTTTTTCCATAAAACAGAGCTGCTTTGGTCCTAAACATGCTCACAAATCTGAGACGGTCCTGTTAGTCTTACGAAACATTTCCTTGTCACTTTCTTCTAAATTTGGCCCTCCCATGTAGGAGTTTCTCCTTTATATAACGAAGTGGCGTGCTCTGAAAGTTCTGGATCATTTTCTCTTTAGACTTGGTTAGGAGACTCCACATGTACTGTTGTCATTGCTGTTTTTTAAAAGCCTACTGATGGTTTGTTTTGTAAGGAATCCTTCCACTCTGTCTCCAATGCATTGTAACAAGTCTTTGGATGGTGATATTTAATTTTAGAGTTAGCATATATTTGAGGATTGTCACTTGATCTTAGTCGGCTCCTCTTGCCTGTAAACTTGAGCTAATGATATTCATTCCATTTTACAAGTGGTTTTAGGTCCTTCATTAACATGAATGCTAATAATGGCAAACACTTACATAATCACTGTATATGCCAGGAACTCATTGGAGCACTCAACAGATATTAACTTATTTAACTCTTATATGAAGTATATGTTATCATTATCCCCATTCTGGGCAGAGGCGTTAAACAACTTACTCAAGGTCATACAGTTAGTAACTGTAAGAGCTGAAATTGGAATGCAGGCAAGTTGGTTCTAGAATGTATTCCCACCCCGAATACCATATTGCTGGGCATGGTCATCATTTATTACTTTGGCAGACATTTATTGAACTTCATCTAGGAGACCACTAACAATCAGACATGTCTCTTTCCTTTGGGACCTGCAGTCTGTGGTACAGAAAACTGGGGAAATACATAATAGTAAGTTTTATGATAAACACCGGGGGCTCAGGGAGCTCTTAGAAGTACATAATGCAGCTTTGAGAGATCATACAAGCTCATCTCTAAAAGGGGAACATGTTAATACCTACTTCAAAGGGTTGATGGAAGATTAAATAACTAAGTGAATAAAAATGTTCTGAACATAACCCCTCACATTGCATCTAAGCTGCTATATTTGCTCAGCCAAGTGCTGGAAGCCGGGGAATTTTGTGAAGAACTGGCTTATGGGTCTGTAGAGCACGTGAAGGCAGAGGAGGCCATGAGGACAAAGACCCAGAAATGAAAGACGGCACGGCCAGCTCAGGGCACTGCACGTAATACAGAGGACAAAATAAAGGGTCAGAGGGGCAAGGAGGGGGGCGGGTTGGTCAGGGTGAGGTCATGAAGGACCTACCTGTCAAGGCTGTGGACTTTGCCCTTGTTCTGAAGACTTTTAAGCAGGGAGGTGGCTTCATCAGACTTGTGTTATATACAGATCGCTCATCACATTTTGGAGAATGGATTAGAGAGGGTAAAGACTGGAGGTGGAAGGACCATCTGGAAAGCTAGTAAATTAATCCAAGCCACAGATGATGGTGATCTGATGTAAGATGTTTGGAAAGAAATTAATGGAATAAGGGACATCAATGAGGTGATGAGAATTGACAATACTTAGTAACTGTTGCCATGTGTTCCATGAGAGGGGGAAGTCAAGGATGACACCCCAATTTCTGTCCTGGACAATTGAGAGGAAAGTGATCCTGTTACCTGTAGCTTGGAGCATGTAACTTGTATATATGAGTGCAGATTCTGGAATCATTGAGAATGAGACCACGAAAGATGATGTACTTTACAGTGAAAGAGGGTGATCTATAAAGGAATCCATGGCATATCTGATGTCAACACCAGGTGGCACAGATTTCTTAGCATTTGTGCAGAGAAGCTAATAACCAGACAGTCTGGTGGCAACAAAAATCCTTATCCATAGGTATCTTTTGCTCCAAGGATCCCCATCTTGTCCTCTAGCTCCAGGGTCTGCCCTGGAGGGAAATGAGTACAACTTGTTTCTCCAGGAGTTGGCCTGATGCTCTTTATACCCCAGTATGTATTAGACCTGTGTTATACAGAGCTCTGGTGTTCTAGGGAGATTTTTAAAAATCACATCATACTGTATCAGGGGGGACCTTAGAGGCCATCTTGTTCAGTCATCCCAGGATGGCATTTCACAAGTAAACATGATAGTACAAACTAATGTGTGTTGTAAGGGTACCATTCCGGAATCATTTTCTTCTAGCTCCAAATAATACTTTGTTCACCCTAGTTCTTGTGCAAATAAGAATGCAAGTTTCTAACCTTTGATTTTGCTGTGGCCCAGCAAAAATGTGGTATGTAAAGCCTCACTACCCTCCTGTTTCCATATCTCATTATGACTATTAATATTTCACCCTTTTTCCATGACAGCTGATTGATGAGTTGTGTGTATGTGCGTGTGTGTGTAATGTATATGTAATAATAACTTTACTAATGAATCATATTTCCATGTTTCATGATGAGAAACTCCTGCCTAAGTTTGGCATGTCATATATTTTCTTTTGACTCCATCAGAGTTAATGTCACCTTGTTTTTTTTCTAGAATGGGAAAGGACCCCAGTTTCTCTTTGCTGGCCCAAAGCTAGCTCAGAATCTGCAGGGAAGCACATCTGCTTCCTGTGGAATCAGCCTAGGGGAATGTTCTGTCTTTCTTTAAGTAACTGATGTGCTGTGTTCATATAAAGTGAGTTTTCAAATTAGTAATTGATAGAGTGTTTTTCTTTCAATGATAGAATTACCTTTTTCTTAAGAATATAGTTATTTTAAATTTCAGGGCAGGTCAGCCTTAATTATATTATTTGCTAATAAGATTTACTTAACCTATCTGTGTTTTTCAGTTTTCTCATCTATAAAATGAGGCCATTAGAAAGCACAGAAATGGCTGTTAATTTTGAGACATATGGTTTTAGGATTTTCTAATTTTTTTTTACACATTTAGTTTTATTGTAACAAAGCAACTTGTACACTTTTAATGTTTAAAACTGAGCATCTTTCCTTTCCAGTGAAACAAAAAGAAAATTTAAAAATAAACAGGAACAAAATTACAAGAGAATGTCAATTCCAAATAAGATCCTACAGGTTCTGCTGATTCTCCCATCGAATGGCAGGGCTCAAGTCATCATTAGGAGAGAATTTTATTTTAAAAGTGTCATCTTCAACTGCAAGGATGTCCGTGAAACATCACAATTAAACATGCCAAAGGAGAAGCCATGTTGTCAAAATGCCCACTTAACCCACCCAAACATCTCAAACCCACCCTTTGCTGACCTTCTATAACCCCATTTTTTTAAGTTTTTTTTC
>NC_043707.1:72847084-72909246 GCF_006229205.1 Suricata suricatta
TAGGAGAGAATTTTATTTTAAAAGTGTCATCTTCAACTGCAAGGATGTCCGTGAAACATCACAATTAAACATGCCAAAGGAGAAGCCATGTTGTCAAAATGCCCACTTAACCCACCCAAACATCTCAAACCCACCCTTTGCTGACCTTCTATAACCCCATTTTTTTAAGTTTTTTTTCTTTTTTTTAAACAAGAGAAAGACAGATACATGTTGGTAAATGCTAACTGTCCATATTCACATAGAGTACCATGTAAGTGGGGTGCCTGGCTAGCTCAGTCAGTGCTGCACCCAACTCTTGATCTTGGGGTTGTAAGTTTGAACCCTATGTTGGGTGTAGAGATTACTTTAAAAAGTATCATGTAAGCTATTACAGTGATTGAAAATGAAATGTTATTATTCTTTCTCAGGACACAATGTATATGGTAAAAAAAAATATAACAGTTGTGAACTTTAAATTTCATTTTTGAACTATGGTTGGAGATTTTGTAATATTTTATAAATGTGAGTGATTTTTGTATGAATTCAGAAAATAAGTCATGAATTTATATTGCTTAACTCCTTTACTGTTTGATGAAGAATCACATGGTCAGCAAATTGTAGAATGGATTTTTAACTTAAAAAAAAAGTATTCATAAGACCCACATCAATGAAATAACAAATTAACCCATGGAACAAATGGAACACATGGCAATTTGTGTACATTTTGTGAAAAGATTGCCAGGTGAATAAAGAGACTGCTGTCGGTGGTATGTATGTGGATGTTAAGAAGGCCTTTGATAATTGGACATAATATTCTGATTATGAAGAACTGTGAGCAGGATGACAGAACAGTTAGGCGATTCCCCAGTAACTGAACAATTGCATCTCAAGCATGGGGATTAAAAGACAGGATTGAGGGGTGCCTGGGTGCCTGGGTTAAGCGTCCAGCTTCAGCTCAGGTCATGATCTCGTGATTTGTCGGTTCTAGACCCACATCAGGCTCTGGACTCAGAGCCTGGAGCCTGCTTCACATTCTCTGTGTCCATCTCTCTCTGACCCTCCCCCACTCACACTCTGCCAGCCTCTCTCTCAAAAATAAATACACATTAAAAAAAAATTAAAAGACGGGATTGATATCAACCTGGCAAGGATCTTAAGGACTGCCAGAATTCTTGCACGTGGTCTATATCCCCAGCAAAATAGCAATGACTTAGAGAAGATCTAAAAAGCATTATTTGCATACATGGCAAAGCAAGGGAAGAATAGCTAATATGTTAGGGAAGAGATTCCAGATTTAAATAGCTGTCAGCAGAGTAGAATGATATGCCCCAACAAACAAGAACAGCATTTTATAAGAATAGATCTGGTCATTAGGTTTGAATAGAACACATACATGCGCACATTGTTTGCAACTACATAGCCACAGGGGTAAGAAGACCTCCTTTAAAAAATAGTGCATGTTTGGGGAAAAAAGGAGAAAGACACGAGGTTTTCTACTGACCAGAAATGCCATCATGTAGAGGACATGATGCTGTGTGGTTGCCCAATAGGGAATATGGCCACAGGCATGTTAATCAAATGTGAAAAATCCAGTTAGAGAAGAAATTGTCCTGCTTTCTCTGGATACGAGTAAGTCCCCGGAGGCGCCATAAGGCCAGTCCCAGACCTCACATTTGGAGAGGAATATTGTCAGTGTCGTCCTGCCTGTAGGAAGGTGATGGGGGTTTTGAAGGATCCAGAACAGATGAAGAAATTGGGGGAATGTCATCACACAGAGAGAAGGGGGGCAGCGCTGTTACCTTAAAATATTTTAAGAATTGTTAGCTGGAAAGTAAATTCTATTTCTGAGGTTTGGAAGTTACAACTAGGGTCAAGGGTAAAAATTACAGAAAGGATATTTTTAGCCATTACCGGAAGAACTTTATAAAAAGTCAAGCTGTTCTCCAATGGCACTGGCTGCCTAGTGCACTGAGGCAAGCTCCCTCTTTTTGGAAGTGGTAGGTAAGTGTTAGGTGACCCTCATGTCTGGTGTTACCTAGGGATTCTTTCACTGCACAGGAGGTTAGATAGACCAACTTTCAGAATTCTTGGGACACCTGGGTGGCTCAGTCGGTTGAGCATCCGACTTCAGGTCTGGTCATGATTTCACAGCTTGTGAGTTTGAGCCCCGCGTCAGGCTCTATGCAGACAGTTTAGAGCCTGGAGCCTGCTTCAGATTCTATGTCTCCCTCTTTGTCTGCCCCTCCTCCACTCATGGTCTGTCTCTCTCTTCTCAAAAATAAATAAACATTAAAAAATTAAAAAACAAGAATTCTTGCAAGTCTCAGTCTATGACTCTGAAAATTTTTATTATATTTACGGACTGTTGAGATTTTGTTTCATAAGTATGGGATGATAACTTGATCTCGTTTGAAGTAGGCACAGGTATTAACTACTTTAGTTGCATGGCTATGTATCATTTGCAAAAAACAAAACCATCTTGCCAAAGGCGCTGTGCAATCCAGTAGCTCGGGATGGGCTAATTAGAATAGCCAAGCCAACGAGATGATTCATAATAAAACCCCCATACAATTAAAACTAGAAACTGTGAAATTGGAGTTCCAGGATATAGGAACGTTACACCTGTTCATTTATCTTCTCCCTTGCTATTGCCTCCCTCCTAGTGATCCAAGAGTCCAGTTTGGCTCTTTTCATATTAAAAAGGCTTCTGAAGGAACCTCTGTACTGTTTTCCACAGTGGCTACACCAAGTTACATTCTCATGAACAGGGTTCATTTTTCTCCATGTACTTACCAACATCGATTGCTTCTTGTCTTTGATTTTAGAATGATTGTGTTGTGTGCATGAAACTAATGGAATATTTTGTGTCAACGATGCCCAAGTTAAAAAAAATATTAAAAAAAAAGGGGGTCTTCTTGCACTTGGGCAAATACCTACACCTATGGTTAGACCATTCTTGTATCCACTGATTTGATCATTCACTCATTAGTAAATACTAAGTGCCTACTTACGTCAGGCACTATGCTAAGAACTAGGGATACAGAAGTAAATTGGCTTAAATATATGGTCTACTAGAGAAAATGGGCAGGAAAACGGAAACAAATGTTTGCAGCGGTTCTGGTGCTGTGATAGAAATGTGCTGAGTAGTTGAGGGTTCAGCACACTACTCCTGTCATTCATGTCTTTTTCACTTGGTTCCTTCTGTACAGCTGTGTTCTAAAGGACTCACTTTATTTTATTTATTTTTTAATGATTATTTCTGAGAGAGAAAGTGAGCAGAGGAGGATTAGCGAGATAGGGAGACACAGAATCTGAAGCAGGCTCCAGGCTCTGAGCTGTCAGCACAGAGCCCAGCGTGGGGCTCAAACTCACAGACCACGAGATCATGTCCTAAGCCAAAGTTGGACGCCCAACCGACTGAGTCACCCAGGTGCGCCAAGACTCACTTTATTTTAAAATCCTCTGGGATTACTTAGGGAACAACAGGACCCTCTTGCATCTTACATAACTGTAGTACCTTAGTATTTTTTCACCTTTTCCAAGACTCTTGAGTGTGATTCTGACCATCTTTAAACCTAGAGAATAGGATCAGCAAAAGGCCAACACATCAAGTCTGACTCTGTGCCAAGCACTTACCTGCGTACTCTATGCCTAATCAGTCATTTGGCCCTTAGAGCAGCCGCAGAAGGTGGGATTCTTACTATCTTTGTTACAGGTAAGGGAGCTAAGGTACAAGCGGGTTAAACAGGTTTAATGAGAAAGTGTCCAAGGATTCCCAAAAGCAAGTGGTAGGTCTTAGATTTGAACCTAGCAGTCTATCTCTAGAGGCCAAGCTGTGAGACCACTATGTCGTATTACCCCTCTGAACATTGCCATGGTAGATTCTCCAAATATTAGATCACAAAAGGTCTTTTCTAGAGCAATAGAAAGAGATCATGATCATGACAATGACCCTGTGTTGCACTGAAAGGCCTTATATTCGTTCTTTCACTTGGGGCCTCACCAACCCCGTGATGGGTATTTTATGACCTCTGTTTTACAGATGAGGAAGCAGGGCTTAAGAGTTTAAGTAGATTATCCAAGTTTACCGAACTAGTAAATCCTTCAGTATATGTGTATCATTAGGTAACAACACCAAGTATTCATTGTACACAATAAGAAACACATTTGTTTCAGTAAAATAAAAAGGGATATGTTGAAAGGGGCAGCAGGTCATGTTTTTCCTGGGAATGGCTAAGGGATAAAGAGATGAGCCTTTTGTTATTTGAATATCATGATGCCTTTAGTTTCATAGTTTGAGTGAGACAGTTTCCTGGACTTTTTGTGTTTGCCACTTATTGAATTTAGTGTGTTTGATTAGTTTGTAAAGAGATGGTCTAATTCAAGGAGTCCTCTAAGCTTTGAACGATCTTTCTCATCTGTATTTCTGTGATTTAGATGTTTCTTCTTCACTGATCAACAATTTATAAATTATTTATTGTTGTTTACACATTTGGGCTTACTAATCTCATTTGATTATCAGGATAGTAAAAGAAGCTTTTTAAAGAGAGGGTCCTTGCAAACAGTGATGTAATGTGGCTTATATGGCTTACGTGAGTTTGATTAACTCAAATGTGGACAAACACGGGCTATAAGAAGAGCTGCACACTCCTCTGTTCTAGATTATAATAAACCATCCCAATTCAGAGGAGGAGACCTTGGCCTTCCAGGTACCTATGATAACATGGTTTACAGTTATTTTGGGTGAGATGCACCCTGGGAGTTGTCTCAACTTTCTGTTATTAAAGCACCAACGTGTCTGACCCCAAAGGTGTTTGGTGCATTTACATACTAGGCATTTAGTCAGAGGTTGGGGGACAAATTAAGAGTATTCTTCCTCTCTAATAATTTCTGCATTTTCATGACCCCCCCCCTTAAACCCTGTTCTCTCCATCAGGTCTTGAGTCACCTCAACATGTGGGGATTTCTTATCTGAGTTCCTGTACTATCTCCCCTTTCCATTCATCTGCCATGTGTCATTTATTGCCTTAATGGTCATTACTTGTATGTGCGTGCCCTTTTTGCCCTAGTAGAGAGCAAACACTTTAAGAGCAGGTACTGCATCTTGTTTGCCCAGCACTTGTTGCTGAAATTAATAAATGTGTTAATGACTCCAGGAAGACCTCAAGAAAGAAAAGAGAACCTTAGCATTTTGCGTAGGTGTTCTGAGATGAGGAGGAAGCACTTTCTGATTGGCAACACAGATGAGAACCGTGATCATCCCTGCCCATAGGAGGATTTGATCGTTAGGTAATAATCGCACTGTTAGCACAAATAGTCCTCACATTTAAGTTTGCTGCCTGCTCTCCAGGATAAAGTGATATAAACTAAGCTCAATCTAATTTCCTGTAGAAACAGTGTTTAAAGGGAACTGCATTCCCACCCAATGGCCTGGAATGTTCAGGCTTTCTCTAAAGGAAATTTTTACCAGCACTTTATCTTATCAATTCTGAATTAAATACTCATATATAACATAAAACAAATTATGTATTTAAAGTGTGCATGTATATGCATATGTCTATGTACATGTATTATATAGGGTAAATAGAGTAAGAAATTATATGTTTTAAGGTTTAGTTTATTTTCAAATACAGAGTATAAGAGGTATATGGAATCTGGGAAAGGAGTGAAGGGCCTTGCAGAAATAACCAGAAGAAACAGATACACCTCTGATCCCCTTTGTGGGAATTGGCGGGGCCTTAGGCGAGGCGAGGCTTACTGTTCTGGTGGAGACTATTGAGAGTTATTTCACACATTAGCAGGGTTAGAAAGGGTGTAACTGGTCAAGAATGAATCCATGAAACATCACTGCAAATCAAATTGCAGTAAGCCTGGTAAGAATTACCTAGGAAATGACCAACCGTGTATGAATGAAATGGGCTTTTATGAGTATTCAAAGCTACATATATCAGTTGTGCTCATGACAAAGTATATTATGAATTCCACCAGCAAACCCGCACAGTGAGGGAAAAGGCTAGTGAGTAAATTCCTAAGGAGAGTCTCCTGTGGTTCTGTAACTTTGAGCTTACCTTGATGGCACAGAAGCGTGATCAGGGCCGATTGCCCAGGAAATGTTCTGTCTGAAACCAGTACATGGGGCTGTCATTCTAAGTGAAAACCCAGCAGAGAGAATATTTACTTGTTCTCTTCTGTCGCCTCTGGTTACCATCTGTGACATTCCAGCTCTCCTCACTTGCATTCTTAAAAATTGAGCACCTGCTAAGCATCCAGTCTCGATCAGGTGTCGGGAATCCAAGGTGACTGTGGCAGCATTTCTCCCCTTCAGGTGCTCTCAGTCTCGCTGGCCGTGGAGGGACAAGCCCTTCGTGGTGTCTGATTTGACAGTAAGCATGTGGAAAGTGCCATGCAAACATTTGACTCAGCCTGTGGGGAGTGTCTGGGGAAAGCTGTGAAGAGCACTTGGTGACAGATGAGCTGGGCTTGAAAGAATAAGGAGGGGGTCAACTGGCAGTACAGGTGACAGAGGCAAGAATATGAACAACGCATAGGTGCCACTACCAATTTGCTTTCTTCCTTGCTCCCTGTGGCCTGCACTCTCTCTTAATTACCAAGAGGTTCAGACACTCAATACTTGGCAAGTCCAGTTACAGTCATAGACGGCCTTTTGCACAGAATCAAAACATTAGAGACCTCCCATCCACAGGAACAGACTGAGGTTGGCCAAGAACTTTTCTCCCTGGGAATTGCATAAGGTCTGTCTAGGCATCTCTGGCTCCAGTGACATTCTTTCTCCTGAGATGTTATTACCTTCAGTCAGATTTTAGTAAAGGTGTTGCAGGTCCACGGACCATATTATCTCTTCAATGTGACTTTGGTTTAGGGCTTAGTTCCAAGAGCAAGCATTTTTCTCCTATTTCCAGATTCTTACAGGATACCTTAATGACCTCTGCATGTATTTCTTGCAATGTCTGTCTTTCCTTTCAGGGTTCTCTTTCACACATATTCTACTTAGGTCCTCCTACCTAAGGCTGTATGCTAATGTGTATGCTTAATATACATAAGCCACAGAAGCGTGGCTTGTATTCCTTCTATCAGACTTTGCAGATTTGCTCAATGCAAACTAGGAATATGCTTCCAATTTTTTTCTTTTTCTGATGACATATGCTTTACCAACAATATTTTTTCTTGAATAGAAGACTGATAATGGTTTTTCATAAGCTCCTATAGGTCTATGCCATTCAGTATTACTGAATTATATTTCACATGACTCTACAGAATCTATCAGAATTAAAGACTTTTCCTTTCCAGCAGAAGGATCCCTAAGAAACCATTTTTTCAGTGGGATGGTCATCAAATTTTTGGATTGGTGGATTAGAGTTAAGACCTGGGTTTATATAAAATCCAACACTTCACACATTTGCTGTGCGTATGGGAATCCCTTGGAATACTTGGTAAACATTCAGCTCTTTGGGCCCCACTCCAGACTCCTAGAATCAGAACCTACAAAAAGGAACTAGAAAGTACTGGATACATGGAATATGCCTGCAGGTAAATTCAGTGGGCAAAGGCCCCACTTTCATTTTTACTTTCCAATTGGGGATGACGGGCAGTTAGTAAATCAGTCAACCAGCCAACCAATAAAGAAGATCACTGCAGAGAGTGATACGAGGAAACCAAGCAGAATAATATTTTAGGAATGGCTGGACTGTCACAAAGGAAGACCTCTCCGAAGGGCATACTTGGAGCTAACAACGAGAAGGAGCTGGTGAAGTCAGGACCTGGGAAAGAGCCCATGTCTATCTTGTTTACTTCTGTGTCCTGGGTAATTAACGCTAACATTGGCTCCTCTTGGAGCTCAATACATTTTTGTTGTAATACACACACACACACACACACACACACACACACACACACACACACGCTCTTGGAGAGAGGAGAAGTGATCATAGTGTGTCCTTCTTTCTTTACCTTGTGATTAATGTGCAACTAGCGGAGGATGTTTTTAATTAACACTGCAATGATAAACCTCACTTTTTACATAGTTGGTTTTTATTGATTCTACTTCACAGGTTATGACATGGTTTTGCCATTTCATGATTTTCTCAGACTCTTACTCTGCTTTTTTTCTATTTAGTAAACTATCTGTAGGTAACCTGGAGTAAAACCCCCATTAAGAGATTTGTTAGGAGAGGTGGTCTTGACCTTCTTGTTTTTCAGCTACCTAGGATCAGTCTTATGGTATTTCTCACAGTAGAAATCTACTGCATGCACATATATTTGTACCCAGAAAGAAACAAAAATAGCTTTAGTGAGAGCTTATTATAAAAAAGATATGCTCCTAGCAAAGAATTAAAGACAATCAATAATGAAAGATGTAAGGAAGAAGGTAAAAAGCACTTGCAGATTATATTTGCTAGGGTATTTGGAAATACTTTATATTTTGTGGTCTTTGCTAAGTGCACACATGTCCATACACAAATGCATGCTTAACTTATTATTAAAAAATTGTTTTTAACATTTATTTATTTTTGAGAGACAGAGCATAAGCAGGGGAGGGCAGAGAGGAGACAGAATCCAAAGCAGGCTGCAGGCTCCAAGCTGTCAGCTCAGAGCCCGACGCGGGGCTCAAACTCAACGAACCGCAAGATCATGACCTGATCCGAAATTGGCTGCTTAACCGACTGAGCCACTCAGGCGCTCCTTAACTTGTTCTTTTTAATCAGAATAGATTCCTTCTATACCCATAGTGTTTTGTAACTTTTTTTTTCTAAGTTCAACAATCTGTTAACATCTTCTACATTGGTAGTATTATTTTCAATACTATTATTGCTTATATCAATATTATTTTCAACTCTTCTGATGTTTCAATGATACTGTTTTTAATATATCAAAAATATTGTTTATATTGAAAATAACTTAATAATAGCTACACTGCCCCAGGGTATTCTTAACACTTCTGTCCCTTTAAAAACTGAATTCATGGTGACCCTGTAGAGAACAGTAATTTAACCTCTCAGGAAAATCATCAGGCAGTATGCTCTTACCGTATCTTGTGCACACCCTGCATGGTAATTATTTACTCCTGTCTCCTTTGGCTTGCTATTCCGAGGATTAGCGTAGTGATTAGCATAGTGCCTGACACTTAACAAATACTCACTGTACATCGATTGAATAAACATTGGTATCTGAGAGCATTCTGCACATCCCCACCCAGACACCATTTTCTGCTGGAATCATGTAAACTGCCTCTTAGATTTACCACAAAATTCTCTCTCACGTGGCACTGTAGAGAGCATCTGTATTTACTTTTCTGTTCAGTTACTGGGACTACGCATTGGCCATGACTGAAGGAAGCCCTGTGTGAAACTCAGCCCATCAAACGTGAGGGCCCAAAGGAACCTTGCAGGTCATTCTAGTCCAATTCCATTAACATACAGGTGAAGAAATTGGGAGCAGAGAAACATAATGACCTTTAAAAAGCATACTCTAGGGTCTGGTTTCAAATTGAGATCCTTTACTTCTTCATGAAGTAAGCTTTGGGTAAGTACTATTATCTGGTGCTTGGCTAAACACTGGATATCCCAAGTTGAATAAGATGCAAAAGGGATCTTCCTGAGAATGTGAATAGGACCGAGCATCATAAATTGTGTGTGCGTGAGTATGTGTGCACATGGGGGTGCACAACAGTGACTGAAGCATTGTACCAGATTGTGTTTATGAATTGCCTTAGGAAGCATAGCAAGGGAAATAAACAACACTATTTGAGCAATCAGAAGTACCATTTTCTGGGGAGTTTCTGTGTTGGACACGTGTGCATTAATTAGCTCCTTAAATTTTCACAAAAATCTTGTCAAGTCAGTATCATTATATAGCTTAGAAACTGGTAGGAGGCCCAGGAAGGTGAATGGATTTGCGCGTAGTCAACTCAGTGTCTGCTTCATCTCCAGCCTATGCTCTTTTTACTGTAACAGGATGGTTAAGTGGGTTTTGTCCCAAAGGCAAATTCCATCTGATGGCTAGAGGCAGCTTAGCGCTGTGCTGTGAAGGATTTAAGGCCATCTGTGGATTCAGAAGCAGGTATTGGGGTGGATTAATGATGGCAGCTGGGAGCACAGGATGGAGGGTGAAACTGCATCGTGACATTGTAGGTCCTGAGCTATAACATGCTGTGCTCTTCCAGGCCCAACTTTCTCTAGGTCAAGCGTACTCCTAATTCCTGTTCCCTTCCTCTGAATCTAGAATGGTATTTTGTGCCATCTGGTATTTCATCCAGAATCTCATATTGTATGCAAGCCAGTTTTTCTATGCAGTGTCCCATACTTTTGAAAATGTTCAACCCCATCAAAGATAACATCCCTTTAACATCCCCTCCCAACCGTGCTCTGTGCTAATGACCATTTACAAGATAAAATAGTATATGGCTACAGCTTAATATGTTAACATTTTTAGGTAGGATGCAACAGAGACCTTTCTAGTCCGAAGAAATGACTTCAGCAAGAATGTCAGACCTTTGGGCAGACTAGTTGGGATCTTTCCATCTTTAAAATTATACCAAGCAAATAGCGGTCACTGTCCCAATGCACACAGCTGACCTCACACCTTTTCTTAGATGTTAGAGAGTTCTTGATATAATAGTTAGTGAGGTTCTGAGGTATTGTTGGTCCATACATATTGTGCTTAAAGTAGAATCTGGACGTGGAGATGGTGTTCCTTATTCAGTTTATGATTCCCAGCTGTGGCCCAGAGTTAAACACTAGCATTAGGTCTAGGCTGTGGTTCTAGCTGGTATGCCTCTCCTTTAAATTTTATCTCATAACCCCTGGGCACTGAGATTTTCAGTTTTCCAAAGCTGGCCACAAATTTAAAGCAAGTGTCTAAAACCAGTTGTTAGAGTCAAAAGGCCCAGCAAAAGTGACCGTAGTGTTAAATGAATCATTTGTGGAATGCTTACCTGCTCATCTTCTATTTGAAGTGTCTTAGCATTTTCTTGCTTTCTGTAGTAAAAATAGGTTTACTTAAAGTATGTATTTTCATGCCTTTCACATATGTGACAATCTATTTTCTGAATTCTTGGATTTCTGAAACACTGCAGCTAAACAAATATGAATTTAAGAGTCAAACCACATCTGGAAGTGTTAGTTTAAAATTATCAAACAAATTATTTGGTGCCATGAAGAGTATTCACACTTAAATACTCTGTAATGCTTCTGACCAAGAATAGCATTTTACTTTAAAATTTTTACTTTTAAAGTTTCTTTTCAAATAACAGGAGAGCTTCCCTTGGATGAGGTTCGCAACCTGACTTTTATGTAGAGTTGTAATTTTCTATTTTAGTAAATCAGACAGCCCTGTGGCTTACTAGGTTAGCATTATTGCCTGTGCCTTGCCACTTTTTCCTGGACTAAAAACAAAGAATAACAGACTGAACATATTTAAAATGCATCCTCCTGTTTGATGAAAAGAGTAGTCCATGTGCCAGAGTGTGACGATTCGGTGTGAGTGATTGCTTTAATTGGTATAGATGTTTTATTTGTGTGCCACTCACATGTCAGGATTTATTTTAATTGCATGTGTGATTTTTTTAAATTTAATGTTTGTTTAGTTTTGAGAGGAGGAGGGCAGAGAGAGGGGGGGAGACACAGAATCTGAAGCAGGCTCCAGGCTCTGAGCTGTCAGCACAGAGCCCGACCAGGGACTCAACCCAAGAACCATGAGAACATGACCTGAGTTAAAGTCAGACACTTAACTGACTGAGCCACCTAGGTGTCCCTGCATGTGTGAATTTAAAAAAAAGAATTTTTAACATTTATTTATTTTTAAGAGATAGATATCATGAGCAGAGGAGGGGCAGAGAGAGAGGGAGACACAGAGTCGGAAACAGGTTCCAGGCTCTGAGCTGTCAGCACAGAGCCTGACACGGAGCTCGAAGCCACGAACTCTGTGAGATCCTAACCTGAGCCAAAGTGGGGCGCTAAACCAACTGAGCCACCCAGGCACCCTGTGAATTTTTAAACAGCTGAAAATATGGCTACAAGTGTGGCTAGTGGACTAGAAAAAAGTAGAGGTCTTGAAGAACAGGTATTGTGCAACTTGAAGTCTTTGTCTTCTGTACATCCTGTCTCCAAAATCCCAAGAATGTTGAACTATCTTAAATACATTCCAGTGAGAAGCCCTTCGTGGACTGGTCTTCTTCCTTCTGACTTCCTGTATACTGTGGGGGTAAAGTATTAACCAGAGGGTTTTTTGAGGTATTTTGAAAAGTTCCAAATAAGAGAGGAGGGCTTTTATAAACTGTCTAACAGGATATTGATTAGGGACTTGTGAAGATCTTTTATTTGACTTGTCACCAGTATTTTCATTTATAATTCTATCTTCTGAAGTGTTAGACATTCCTTAATTTGATATTTCTGATTACCTCAAATTGCAGTCATTAAATATCATTTCAGCACTGTAATTGCATAGTCTAGTATATGATTCACTGTACTTTAAAAATTAACATTGAACTCATGATACTGGTTTTTGAGTATGGCACTGAAACTAGTTTATTTAATTACCAGAGTAAAGCTCATTTATAGTCTAATTGGACAATTAGCGAGTCTCTTAAACAGGTACTGAAGGAACATAGTGCCTCACTGAAATAAAACCTAATTGCTTCTTGTCAATGTAACTGACCTGTCACTTGGCAATAGAAGGAAATTAGATTTGTTATCCAAATGTAATCATCATGAAAATGTTCACTCCTAGTAGCTGGCACATGGTAGGTGATTGCTTAGTAAATATTTATTAGTGGAACGACATATGGCCAGAGTTGCCACCTACTGCTGGTGACTCCCAAGTCAACATTTCAATGTGGAGCTCTCGGACCGCCGGCTGCCTTGTGCACGTCTCTGGCAGGTCATGTACACACTAGACACATGTAAAACTGAACACTGCCTCCTCCTAAGCCTGTCCCTCCACTGCCCCCTATGACCAGTTATCAGGGCCACATGTGACCCAGTCACCCAGATTCTTTCCTCTCCCTCTGTTCTCACATCCAGTTCTTATCAAGTCCTCCACTTTCCCCCTCCTTTTGGTCTGCTGGTAACTATCTGCTTCTGTCCATCTCTGCTGGCACTCATCTTCCCGTACTTTCCATTCTCACCTGAATTGTAGCCAGTCTTCAGTCGAGTCTCCCGGCCAGGCCAGTGGTTCTCACACTTGTTACACTAAAGCATTCCCCAGGGAGCTGACTCCACCTGAAGATGCCCAGGTCTTACTTTCATCAGATTCTCCCTTGGTAGGTGTGGGCAGAGCCCCTACCCTTGCTAGATTGCTCTGATACAGACTTTGAGCTCCACTTAACCTTTAGTCCATCCCAAGCACTGAAAGCTTTACTCTAAAATATAAGATGTATCCACACCCCTGGTTAAAAACCTTCAGGGAACGGCCATTCTGTGGCTGTAGTTGTCACACAGCGGTCAGAGGGGCCCCCAGGGCGCCTCAGCGTGTGTACGTGTGTGGAGCAGGGCTCTGCTGTGCAGGGCTCTACTCAACCCCCCTCACCTCCTCCTGCTCCCCAGCTCTTTCTTTAGAGAAGTTTGGATCTTGAACTTTGGCAAGAGATATCCTTTGGGAAGTGTTTCTCTACTTTTTCAAAAACTGACTTGAAAAACTGCTCATCTATAGAAGTGGGTTTTACTTTTTTTTCTTTTTGAAATCAGGACCCACAATAAGAAATAGCATGCATTCCGTATTATGGCCCAGTGCACATGCACATTTTTGTGTATAACTGAAACAAGTTTCATGAAACATACCCTTACTATACTTGATGCGCTCTGATGTTTTCTGTTCTGTGCTACTTCATCTTTTAGAAAATTGCTAGTTACAGCCCACTAAGTTGATTTCACAGCTCACTAATGAGTTGCAATGGAGTCTGAAAAACCTCTGATCTAGGCTTTCTCAATGGGATTCCTTTATGAACCACAGAAAGTAGAGATATTTCTAGTCTTTTCAAGGATGATATTTGACTCATACCGTTCTAGATGCTTGGGAGAGAAATTGGTTCATTACACACAACGGACACCAGAGAGTAAAGGCTTATGGGGTCTGCTCTCTAACGATAAATCTCAGCTCCTGAGTGTTGCTCGCAGGGCCCTTGCTCAGAGGTGCCTGGTGTGTGTATATGTGTGAGGGTAGGGGTGTGGTATGAAGATGACAGTAGGAAACATGGGTCTGTCCCGTGTCATCTTTGAGACTTTACCATACTTCCTCAATCACCCTTCTGGGTTAAAACCATTCTGAACTATCTGGAATTCTCCCAGTGCATCATGCTGTTTCTCACTTCTGCACTGCTGGTCTTGACCTTCAATACCCAGCTCAACTGGCTATCACTTCACCTGAGACTTTCCTTGATAACAGTCAGAATCATCACCAATAGCATCCAGGTTCCAGGACTATGTATACACTGTTCCCAACAGCAAATGCTACAGCTCATGCAGTCTCTGGCCCTGGGAGGGCTCTTCTTAAATTTCACTCACCTTCAACCTCCCTGCGACTGAGTGTGGGGCTCCATACTTAGTTCTGAGAGTACAGACTGTGGTAAGGCATATCCACATGCTTAGGGAGCATATAACAGGCCTGGGAAATAGGACATGCGTATTAAAGACTACCTCCAGGATAGCCCAGCCAAGGCCCAGGAGTTTGCATGAGGGAGTTAGCCCTGGGTTGAAATTATGACTCTTCTGTTTGCTGGCATCTGGGCCCAGGACAAATTCTTGAGCCACTCTAAACTTCAAATCACCGTATGTAAGCTTGGGATAACAGTAAGAGGGGCAACCTCGCAGGGCTGTGAGTGTTAAATGACCGCTGTGTGTTAAGCCCTGCGCACACTGCCTGGCCCAGAGCTCTCGGGAAATGTTGGCGTGCATGAAGCAGGCAACATGTTGGTGCCACGTGGGTGTCGGTAGAAAGTGCCACAGGAGTTGAGAGGGAGGAATGATCACTGCAGGCTGGGTGATGGGGGAGGTCCTGTGGAGGAGGCAGAATATGAGCTAAGCTTAGAGAGAAACGTGGACCTTGGATTAGTAGGCAGGAAGGCATTCCTGGTAGGACAAACCAGAGAGCCCACAGGGGCCAGTGGAGGACTGTGCATGCCTTGCCTGTAGTCCAGTTTTGCTACTAGTGTTTGTACATTTATGTACATGTATATGATGTGCTCAAACATTTTTCCAAGTAGAAGCTGAAGATATTCATGTCTAGAGGTGCTTATATGCTTATTGTAAAGAAATCTCCTTTTCAATGACTTTTTGCTAAGTATCTATGAAGTCTATGATTTTGCTCACGGGGTTGGCTTGATTAAACCATGTTGAGTCAGATCAACATAGAGAAATAGTTTGCAAAAACGGCTCTGCACCATTACCACCCAGGGAACTTTTTAGTCCTGTAGATTTCCACACCCCCACCACAGACGTTCTGACTGTTGGGTCTGATGTCAGACCAAGGAATCCACATTATCAAAAAACTGCCTTGGTAATTCGGATAACTGGACAGGTTTGGGAGCAGTTAGCTCAACGTCTTTATCTCCATAGTGTTTAGCCATACTGTCTGTCTGATCATTGTGTCCTGGAAATAAGTCAAATTTGTTTGAATTTTGTTGGGAGTTGAAATTCCTAGTCTTGTATAATATGGCAATTTTCTACTTGGAAAAGAGTTGAGAAGCCGCTTAACCCTCTCTCATTTAGGAAAAATCCCTTCCCTTTGTACATCTCAGGATGATGCAGGCAAAGGAGGTAGTCTGCTGAGGGAAGGTTCTCTGCTGACTGAACTACCAGTTCCCCAGCTAAACAGTGTCATTACGTAGAAAGAACTCATACATCCAAGTCTTGCCTCTCTGTACTTTTCCCTCTATTTCAGGGTGACCTTCTGCCATGGCCCAGGATAAGTCTGCACTTTCTTTTTCTACACGATGGCCTTCCAGGCTTTCTCCTCCAAGGGGAACATACTTGATTTTTTTTCCACTGGTTCCCAAATAGACACCTTGGATCCATTCCTATTTGTTAATGCCTGATTTAAAAAAAAAAAAAAAGTGCTTAGGATTTGTCATGACCTCTCTTTGAAAACTCTGCTTACTCCCAGCAGCCATGGTCTGAGCCTTGCTTGAGTCTAAATACTCAAAAGACATTTGCATTAGCTTTTTCTTCCAAAACTTCTTGGAACTTGAGAGGGGACTGACTGATATATATTTCCCAGGATCCATCATCATTTAAGAAATAGGCCAGGTGCCCATCTGCTTGCTCTTGATATCACCTTCATTCTCTAAGAATTCTCCAGGATTACAGATTCCCAAGGCCAAACCCATTCCCCACCTGTTCTTCTCCTTTTAAATTGTTTTTTGGGGGGGTGTCTCATAACTAGCTGTCGACACACATTAACCACCTCCCCCCGAAAGAATGAACTGTTAGATAAACCGTGCATCTTCTCTGAGATGTGTTTGGTGGGAGAACTTGGCTGCCAAGTGGAGGAGTCAGGAAGCGGTGTATTTCCCAGGGTCATTGCCGTGCGTGCAGCCATCACCACGGACGGCAGGCCAAAGCGCAGGCTCTCTCGCAGCTCAGGGTGACTCGGCTGCTCTGTCAAAGAAGACTTGTGTTCTGTTATTCTTGGAAACAGTATAAAGGAGAGGTCAGCAGATTTTTGTTGCTTCTTACTCCTACGGCCAGCCTATATTTTTGTTGGAATTCTTTCTGCCTTCTTCCCTCCCTCCCTCCCTTCTTCCTTCTCTCCCTTCCTTCCCTCCCTCCCCCCCTGCCTGCCTGCTAGAAAATCTTTATGTTAGCAAACCAGAGAATGACTTAATCGTGACATATGCAGCGTCACAGTCAGATATGACATACCATGAATGGAAGTTTACAGGCCAAAAGTACCCTTCTCCCTTCCCCATCAGTCACCTTAGTAATAAGAGTCTGTGTCCATTGCTGAACAGCCTAGCATGTGGATAAGAACACAGGCTCTGGCTGACAGGATACCTGGGTTCAATTCCTGAATCTTCCATTTATCAGCAGTGTGGCTTTGAACCCATGACCTTGCTTCTCTATGCTCCAGCTCCCTTATGTTTAAAATGAGAATAGCATTAATTTTTTTAGATAGTGTTAATAATACTCCTAGGGTTGCCATAAAGATTAAATGGTTAATTCATATAAAATTCTTAGAAATACAAAATTCTTATAATCATTGCTCAATGAAAGGTTTGGCAAGTATTGATTGAATGAATCATTTTATGCAGTTCAGTACAAAGGGGGAAAATAGATGAATTATTGCATTATGACAAGCAAGGCATCAATTTGGAGACTTATTTAGAGTGTTTAGGTCCCTTGACTAATCTAAACCAGAGTTTCATTCTGGGGGGAAAAAACTTTTATGATTTAAGAAGAATTCCATTTTAAAAACAGTTTTTAAGGGGTGCCCGGGTGGCTTAGTGGTTAAACATCATACTTCAGTGAGTTTCATGATCTCATGGCGGGTTCCAGCCCCACATCAAGCTCTGTGCTGACAGCTCAGAGCCGGGAGCCTGTTTCCCTTTCTGTGTCTCCCTCTCTCTCTGCCCCTCTCCCGCTCATACTTTGTCTCAAAAATAAAAAAAACATTAGGGAAAAAATGGGAAAATAAATAAATAAATAAAAAGTTTTTAGGAAAAGATGTTGGAAATTTACTTTTATCCTTTTTTGACAGGTATATGTGTTTGTGTGAAAAATATCATTCAGACTAAATTATATAAGATATATATACAGTACAAAGAATAACACTTAAAAGAATAAAAAACACTTTAAAAAATCTGTGTCCTTGCTACCTAATGTAAAAGAACATTACCAATATCTTTAGCGTGGCCTTTGTGCCCTACCCCCGTGACCCTCTTGCCTCTAGAAATAACCGTGTCCTAAATTTAATGTTAATCGTCCTGTTTTTTTCCCTTTTGGTTTTACTACATAAGGATGTAATATTAGACATCAGATTGTTTAGGCTCACCTGTTTTGAAAACCACAAGACCACAATTAACATTGAGTTTGACTATCAGTGTATTTGGATTTATTTCCAGTATCTTCTTTTGTTCTTTATTTGTCCTACTTTGCTATATTTGACCATATCCACCACCACTCCCCGTTTTTAATTGAGATCTTTTTTTCTTCCTTTCCTTTGGCTCCATTCTTCCCCTTCCATTGGTTTGGAAGTTATATACTCTATTAAATTTTGACATGCATATTTAACAAAGTATAAAGTTAATCAGATTTTTCCCCTTTCCCATTAACACAAGGACCTTGGAACTCTCCTACCGGAATTTCTTTGGAATTCTGCAATTTCACACAGAAAGGAGTCTCACATCAAAATTGGCAACCCCAGCTTTTGATGTCTTGTTTGTTTAGTTCTTGCCTCTTGACAACATAGTAACATTCTCTTGGGACTAGCTGAGAACAAAAATGTTACTGTTACGGGAAATAGAGACCACTGGAGCTGGTTGGGGCAGTAAAGATGATCTAAACTAACATTTTCCAAACTTTCTGACAAAGCCCAGCAGTAAGAAATAATAGTTTACTTCATAACACACATTAACATAGTAGATAAAATGGAAACAAAAATTGTGTGAAACAAAACTTCCTTTGGTCTGTACATATGCTCTGAGCTACTCCATTCCATTCTTTCATTTAAAAAATCCTCAAACGTGTCCAAATCCGTTATCACTAAGGTGTCTTGGCCCTAAATTTGAAAAACCCAAAACTTGCCCAGAGTCCTCACTTATAGCTTAGGAGGCCAAACCCCAGCCAGATGACAGGGGTCTCCAGAGTCGTAGGGGACGTTATGTTAGGACCCACTCTGGTCTCTTATCTCCACGGTCTTTATTCACATATGTCAGCCGGACCAGAAAGGATACAGAATGGAGTGAAAGGGGAAGCCCCAGTGAGCTGGAATTAGGAAATGGGGACTCAAACCCTCCTGGTAACTCCTGAACATCTAATCTGGCAGACGTCTTTGACAAAGCTCTCATGATAATCACTACTTGGTGAACCCAACTCTGAGTTGGGAACCACTTTTCACTACTTCTGACCCCTCGCAACCACCCCACACAGTCGGGAGTGCCTGTGCTTTTATAAATGAGGGGATAGGGGCTCGGAGAAGTACAGCGCTTTGCCTCATTCCTGGAGTTCATACAGTGAGGAGCCGGGCACACCTTTCTGACCCCAAGCTCCCGGCATTTCACAGCCTCCCACAGCCTTTTTTACAACTCTTGACCTGACTTGCTTATTATTGTATCTCTCGGAACAAAGATAAAGCGACAAGAGGGATACTGTCAGGGACTAATTCTAACCAGTAAGAATAACTAGCTGGTGATATGATTACAGCCTTGCTTGTTTATTCTGTCTCCCCACTAGCACTTTAGCTCCTGGAGTGCATGGTCTTTGCCTCATTCAGTGCCCAGACCAGTTCCTGGCACATTGTTAGCTCACGGTGAATGTCTATCGAACAGATAAGCAAGGGCATTTAGAAATGATAAGGAGCTGGGGAGAAAGAAACCATATGGAGAAAGACTGCCAAGGTTCACAATGAGATGTGTGCTGGTGAGCTCGTTACTTCTCTTGTGCCTCAGTTTCCCGGGGATGATAACAATGTCTGCCTCACAGTGTGGTTCTGTGAATTGAGGAAAAACATTTACACCAGTGCCTCCCTCATAGTAGGCATTGTACAAATGTGAGCTGTCACTGTTTTCCAAGGTGATGGCGACTCGGGGGAATATTGAACCTATGTCTCATATTTTAGGAAAACCATGTCAGAATGCTTAGTTAGTGGTAAGCTAAGTATGATCAGATATCCAGTGCCTCAGAAGAGATTACCCTTCATGTGCACATGGTTCTAAGTCTGTGCTAAATAAATAAATTGGCTACAAGCACATTTCTATGTCATCATGAAACGGGAAGATTTCTTTCTGACGACAAGAAGAACAAACACCCTAATCCAGAGCAGAGTATTAAGTAGATGGCCTACAAATATATCAAACAGCACACAGTGCTTTCAGACTATCAACACAGATTTATAAAGAATACAGTTTGTGGACAGGAGACTTCAGTTAAGAGCCTAGGAGAACGCCACAGATGCAGTGTGTCTCGTCAGCAAAGCAGAACATCTGATTTAAATGTTTAATGTGTATATATTTTTGAGAGAGAGAGACAGAGAGCACAAGTGGGGGAGAAACAAATTGAGGGGGAGACATAGAATCCGAGGCAGGCTCCAGGCTCTGAGCTGTCCGCACAGAGCCCCACGCAGGACTCGAACTCACAAACAGCGAGATCATGATCTGAGCTGAAGTCGGATGCCTACCTACTGAGCCACCCAGGTGACCCAGAACATCTGCTCTAGGGAACAGCAGAGCGTAGGGCTAACGGTGTGAGGCCTCTCCACGCCTACTCCTGGAGTGTGGCCTCGGTTTTCTCATCTGCAAAGCATGTGTAATGATTGTGGCAGCCTTCCCGTGTGGTTCAGAGAACTGACAGAGATAAGGTATGAGCCGTGCTTAGCAAGCGGGAGGTAAATAGGAGCCCCCAGTTGGAACCCCTGGGTAAGACGAGGAATGAAAGAGAACATAGTTACTAGGCAAGGACGTGCCCAGCTGTTTGCCTCTAAGGAGCCCAGGTCTCAAGTGCTCAGAGGAAGGGTGGAAGTTTGCTTTGCAGTTGTCAAAACAAATCCTTAAGGTCCCTTGATGCCACTGCCTGAAGGCCGGGGGGGAGAAGAAATCAAAATAAGCAGCCTGGCTTTCTCTTCTCTCCCTGCAGGGGCCTTCGTCGTGTGCTGGACCCCGGGCCTGGTGGCCCTGCTGCTGGACGGCCTGAACTGCACGCAGTGTGGCGTGCAGCACGTGAAAAGGTGGTTCCTGCTGCTGGCGCTGCTCAACTCCATCATGAACCCCATCATCTACTCCTACAAGGACGAGGACATGTACAGCACCATGAAGAAGATGATCTGCTGCTTCTCTCAGGAGAGGAACCCGGAGAGACGCCTCTCCAGCCTCCCCTCCACCATCCTCAGCAGGAGCGACACCAGCAGCCAGTGTAAGGAAGACAGTATCAGCCAAGGCACCGTCTGCAACAAGAGCAGTTCCTGAGCGGGGGTGTCCCTGTGCCCCCCAGGCCGCCTCTAGGAAAGGAGCTCTTGAAAATGGCTACCTGTCTGATGACACCCACCTACAGAGTTATTTGGGGTCTAAATTAATCACGGGCAGATTTTTTTTTTTTAATTATTTTACATAGTTTAGAAGCATGGGCCATAAAGTGGGGACATGGTGCATTTAGAGAAATGCACAAAAGAGGGAAGAAAGCGCAGCGGATTCCTGAGTCCTGTGAGCCACTTGGAGGACCATTCTGGGCCCCGCCGCCATCTTGTAGCCATTCTCTGTATTTTCCATGGATGTTGTTAGAGGGCTTAGACAAAGATAAATAATAATGTCACTTGAGCCACCTGCTATAGCCGCTTGGAAAGCCTGTGTCGTTCTTGCTGCATGCATTTACAGCGTTTAAAATGCTTCAGCTGTGTTTGTGCCCTCAAAGAAACCATGGCCAGTAGCGAGGTGTTCAGTGGGAATCTCAGAAAAATCAGTAAGGTCTCCAGATTAGACTTGATTTTTAACTGGAAGAACATTCTGAGGAAGAAGATTTACTTACAAACAAAAAAAATATAAGTGTTAGAAACTTCTCTGGGAGCAGAAAAAAAGGCCTTGATGTGATCGCCTAAGAGCACATGGGTGTGTATACACATCTGTGTGTTTACACATTTCTAATGTGTCTTTAAAGACCTCCAGGACAGTGATTGTGAAATGAATTCACTGGCCATCTAGACTTTTCAGTCTAGAACTATAGCTGTGGAAATGACCTGTTGTGCTCTAACAGAAAAGAGAAAGAGGTGGTTCATTTGCAAACAGATATACAGCAAAGAAAAAGGTATGTTGATAAGTGGGCTGAATTCCTTTCATAGAGGATCAAATATGAGCTTGACTTGCGTCCTTATTTTCAGTTATTTCCGTACTACTGATGACTTGTCAGATTTTAGTATACGGAATAATTTTCACATTTCATATTTTGCCCACAGTTATTGACCTATTTCCGGTACTTACATATGGACTGAATTTTGATCTGAGTTCTCTTTTAAAATTTTCTTCAAATATGTAAGCAACATGATAGGCAAGTCAGTAAGAAAAAAAAATGTTTCAGACACACAGGCTACTGACCAAAGTTTTTTTTATATAAAGCATTTAGAATATATTCTGATTTTAAAATAAGAATAACTTCAAGACAGCTATTATAATATTTATGTAGTTTGCAAAAGAAGTTTACATTTTTTTGCTATTGTGATGTAACATTTATGTGCAAGAACTACTTGTAATAAAAGGATTTGAAAAGTTCTGCTTTTAGATATAATGGCCTAAAGTAGAGAGTATTATGATTCAAAGGTGTAGATGTCACAAATTCCATGTAGTAAGTGGAGTATATCCGAAGCTTGTATCAAAAATACCTATAAAATAAAATAATTTGTTCTCTCTTGTTGAGGTGCATTATTGCTTTGTGTATTTTCTAAGTAAAAATATAGTCTGTGGTAACTATAACACGCATTTCTATTGCAGAAGAAAAATCAAATTTGCCATGAAGTACATACTCTCAGTGTTTTATGTAAGCATTTCGAATCTACAGCTGGCCAAAGGGCGGAGGATTGAAATTGAATTCCAGTCCCCGAATAGCTACTAAGGGATCTTTAAAGGTTTTATTTTGAGGAAAGTACCATTTTTAGTACCTTGCAGCAGAATGCAGTGTTCAGAATAGTGTCTGGAGGGGATCCAAGTGTGGGAAATTTGTGATGGAAGTATATAGCTTTTTTTATGTGCACACTCGTATCTCAGCGATGGTTCAAGAGTAGAGAAGTCATGTATGTTTGGAATTGACAAGTGGCAACAGTCACAGGGCTCACTGAGAGCATGGCAATGCGTCTCTTAGTTGGAGAAAAAAATAAAGAACACATTTCCCTCAAATCCTAGGACCCCAAGCTCACCCGCAAGTCATGGAGACAATGGTTTTAACAATTCGATCTAGACCTTTTCAGACCAACCCTTGATTCAAAGCCTGGGTTCCTCCCCAGCCAGCCAGAATTCAATTGCCTTAGATTTGTAGCACTGCCGCAGTGTTTGCATTTATGTGTGGGTGAGAGAATTTGGTTCATTGTGAAGACTGCCTGCTTGGAAAGAAAGAAGTTTTGGAAATAAATTGGTGACATTTTTGGTGAAATTTTTTAAAAAGTGAGTGGTAGACTTGGGGCGATAATGTTAGAAGCCTAAGTACTAAGATGATTATGGCCCCCATTTGTGTTGTTCCAAATACAAACAATACTAAACCATAGAATAAATGTAAGCCTCTAACAAAGCTTTAGTTGCCCTCACAATCAGCTCTTTGATGCATTTTGTAAATACCAACAATCAAAATTTAGAAATTTCAGTGCCCCTGTTTCACCGGGCATACTGAGCATGTGTATAGCCTGTGGTCGGATGACCCAGGATCCAGGATGAGGTGAAGTCAGTAGTATCAGTGTCAGGTGGTTGCGGGCAGGGGCGACATGGGAGCAGGTGGCACAGCTGTGTTCATCTGCTGATGCCACCCCACGTCCTACAGGGCATGCCATGCCCCAGGTCTGTAGACTAATGTCATGAGGTTGAAAGTGTTTTGTGCTCATTAGCCCATTAATTCTTTAACCATTCAGGGTGGGGGAGAAGAGTGCTTGACCCTCTTTTAATTGACTGGATAACCGTAATGATGTGAAGCCCATGAAAACACCGTGAAGGTGACTTAGTGAAAATCTCAAGCCCTATTAGAACCTGGAGTAAAAATAACCAAAGTGTCATTTTGCAGGATGATCCATCTCACTGTGGACTAAAAAAGAACTTAAAACTTGCAAACATGTATCTGACTTCCAAGATGCTTATCAAGGAGTTATATCCCCTTGGTAGACAACTGAACGTGATATTAAATTGGAACCCCCTAGGGCTCCTTCCAGTTTTACAAATTGTCCTTGAGCCATAGGCATAGGGGTTAGAACCACTTAAAGACCTGAAATACTTTTTAAGTAAGAGGAGCTGCATTTTGTGTGAGTGGTGCTCTCCTGAACACATGACTTAATTTAAAACACTCATAATTTAAGACAAGTTTTCACTGAAGAATAGTGTTTGGATGGGAAATGCTGTTCCTGTGGGGGTTGGGGGTTGGGGGCCCTAATGCTGTATTTTATTTTCATAGCATTCTCTCCATTGCATTACAAAAATTTTTTTATGTTTATTTTTGAGAGAGAGAGCATGAGCAGCAGAGGAAGAGAGAGAGGGGAGATACAGAATCCAAAGCAGGCTCCAGGCCCTGAGCTGTCAGCACAGAGCTTGATGCGGGGCTTGAACACACGAACTGAGATCATGACCTGAGCCCAAGTCAGACGCTTAACCGACTGAACCACCCAGGTGCCCCTCTCCATTGCATTTTAGAGTGTGCTGTCTCCTAAATTAATAGATGGTAAACTATTAATGGCAATAATGAGTTCAGAGTGTGTTATCGTGTATTACTTCTGAGTTAAAGGTTTGTGAGCAATTGTATTATGGTCGCCATAATCCACGTGGAGGTCCCAGTGGCCATCGATCGCTAAGAGCCTGGGTCACACTGTACTACGTATATAATGCAGTGCCTTTGCATGCCCATCTGTGAACACCATTTGCAGTTCACTGGGTCAGCCAGTCTTGGAATATGCAGTTCTTGCCAGCTCTCTAGAGAGTTGCAATTTTGTACAACAAAACTTTATAAAAATTTTCTCTACCAGCAACTTCATGTTTGCACAATTCAAATTTGTATAAACTATCTGTGTTGTATTTGTTACAGATTAGAGCCTGTACATTCTATGTTAGTGATAGGGTTCTATTGAAAAAGGTAGGAAGGGGGGCAGGCTGCCCGCCACAAGCCCAGGTTACATCTTTGTGCATAGTAGAAAATGCTGTCCCTTCCTCACGATACTCAACTTGCATCTAATGGAAAATCATCTGATATCCTAATTTTGTTAGAACTTTACTACTATCAGGAAACTGTACTAATATATATGCAGGTCCACAGCATGGTTGGCACACTTAGAGTTCTTCAGTTCCCCATGCTCACGAATGTACATGACAACCATCTTAAAGCACTAGACGGAGATTCAGAATTCCTGGGTTCCAATTTCTGCTCTGCCCTAAATGGTCAATGAAACGCTATAGGATTGCCGATTTACCAAATGAGGCACTTCAATGACCCATAACGACATTTTTTGCTCTGAAATTTGTGATTCTATACATCACCTCCCAGATATGAATCATGGAAAGAACCCTAAGTCTTTGGATTCTTTGGATTTTAGTCCTTGTGTGGGGATTTCCACAAGAAGGAGCTCCGATTTCATTTATTACAGTGGTTCTCAAGGTTAAGTGCATGTAACAATCACCTAGGGAGATTGTCTAAAATCTATGAGATTAAGGTAGGCAGGTGTGAAATGTGTAATTGTAAATCTATCAATATGGAGGGAGAGGGGAAGGATTTCTGGAATAAAATCGAACTGCTTATCAAAATAGAGAAACTTAGAGAACTGATGGCCTGCTTATGTGTGCTAAAGTGAAGCTAAATGTGAAATGTGGGAGCTGGTGTTTACTCCAAGGCAAATAGAAACCCACATATTTATTATTACATATATATGTAAATGCTTAACATCTTTGAGCATTTCTTAGATGCTAGGGAACAAATAAAGAGTCCTACCCTTAAAAGAATTAACAAAATCAGGGGTGCCCGAGTGGCTCAATTGGTTAAGTGTCTCTTTTTTTTAATTTGACAAACATATTTAGTGTGAAATGATTACCACAACATGGCAAGTCACACAGCCATCACCTCACAGTTACTTATTTGTGAATGTGGTGAGAATATTGAAGATCAACTCTCAGCAACTTTCAAATATACAATATAGTATTTTTTAAATGTTTATTTGTTTTGAGAGAGAGCACAAGTGGGAGAGGTACAGAGAGAGAGAGGGAGAGGGAAAGAGAGAGAGAGAGGGAATCCAAGCAGGCTCTGTGTTGTCAGAGCAGAGCCCAATGCAGGACTTGATCTCACAATCAAGTGAGATCATGATCTGAGCCAGTCAGGAGTCAGATGCTTAACTGACTGACCAACCCAGGTGCCCCCAACAATACAGTACTGCTAACTATAGTCACCATTCATGTTGTATGCTAGATCCCTAGAACTTATTCATCTGACATTTGTATCTTTTGACCAATATCTCTTCATTTCCCCCAATCACTGCCCCAGGGAACCACCATTCTGCTCTTTGTTTCTATGAATTTAGCATTTTTAGATTTTACATATAAATGAGGTCATATGGTATCTGTCTTTCTCTTCCTGACTTATTTCACTTAGCATAATGTTCTCAAAGTTCATCTGTATTGTTGCATAAGGCAAGATTTCCTTTTTTGTGGTTGAATAATATTCCATTGCATATATATGTATATATGTGTATAAGTGTCTGACTCTTGACTTCAGCTCTGGTCATGACCTCTTGGTTCACATGTTTGAGCCCCCTATCAGGCTCTGTGCTGATGGCCTGGAGCCTGTTTGGGATTCTTTACCTCCCTCTCTGCCCCTCCCTTGCTCATGCTCTTTCTCTCTCCCTCTCAAAATAAATAAACTTAAAAAAAAAGAATTAACAAAGTCATAAACATATATGCAAATAAGCCAAGGGGAATCAAGTGAGAGGGAGCTGAAAATGCTAAGGAGAGACGTGAATGGATGTAGTCATCCTCAAGGTATCACTTTGAAACATTGGTGATATTGGTGTTATATTTTCAGGATCTTGCCTCTGTTGTATAATTCTTGATATAGAATTCCCCAAGACCTGGGGGAATAAAAGGAAATCACACAAAGGGGCTACTTAAAATCAGTTTACAATTTGTGGGTTAGGGATCTGGTACTGGTAATCTGAATTAGACTTGTGTTTCTCATAGGTGAATGCCTGATCACAGGTTTATATAAATCGGGAGATGCGACGTATCAGTCAAGCTTCGGTTAAGGAAATAGAAACTGTTCTGAGTACTTAAAGCAGGAAGGTATTTAAAATAGGCGGTTAGGAGCTTCTAAAACAGCTGGAAGGGCTAGAGGAGAAGAGGGAAGGGAAGCCAAGTCCATGACTGGCTCTCAGGTTTGCAGCTAACTTTCTGGGAATTGCTGCCACACTGGTCAGGAACTTTTGGAAATGCCTCTTGAGGCAGGTAATTTGGGAAAGGACACACAGAGGCCAATGCAAAATCTACTGCTGCTAGAGGAAGAATGTGGCTTCAGCTTCCCTTCTGCCTTCCTCATCTCTCATAACCATCTGGGATAGGCAGAATCTAGGTTGGGGTATTCGCTGGCTTTGTATTCTGGGAAGTATAGTTCCCAGACTTCCAACCTTTCAGATTCAGGGGAGATTTGCAGTCAGAAAAAGATTTGCAAACCACCAATCCAACACATGGAGAAAGGAAAATAGAAGTCGGGGGGGGGGGGCGCTACTTAGCTTCTGAGAATTTCCTGTTTCTGAAATATGGACCTGTTAGTTTTTTCTTGACTGAGGGCAGTAGATAATAATATAGCTAGTTCCAGAATAAGAGGTGAAAATTTGCTAAAACATCAAGTGTTGGGTACATATAATTTACAGATTCCACATTATAGTATATGGATCTTCTGAAGGCTGAATGGGAAGGAGACCTCCCCCCAAAAAAACCATAAAAGCAGAGTTCACTTATTATTGGCTCTTTATTATCCAAACCTATGATATCAAAGTTAAGACTCGAACATGAGAAAGAAAATATTTGTGTCACAGTTGATATACAAACATGACAGCTGTAGCTCTATTTAATTTCTCCTTCAGGTCCAGATGGTGTGGATAGAAGAGGATCTTGAAACAAGAAGAAGTCAGCCAAAGTAGGTGTAAGACTCAGATCTGCGAAGTCATTTAAAAGTCAGAACTCTGTGTCTGAATAGATGGGAATGGATCAAACCCTTTCTGGACTAGAACAGTCCCAGCTCGACTGCAGAGTCTGTGGTTTGCTTGACAGAAAGTAACACTACCTTTTCTCTTTTTGACAGAACTAAAGGCCCAATATAGGCATCTTTGTGAGGAATTTGTAACCTAGGGATTATCTTGATCTTACAAATGGGGAAACCGAAGACCACAAGATTGAATGAGTATGTAAGATACACAGTGACTAAATCAAGAATCCAACTTAGCTATTTAAAGTTCTTCTTTAGCTTTTCTTCCCTATTCTGAAAATATTCCTTTATAACTGTATGACTTCAGAGTCAAACAGCCAATGTTAATTGATAATAGGTTAGCCATTTTAGAGATTAAGAATGTTTATGCTCTTTGAGCAGTTCAGCTTCTGAGAATGCATGCTGAAGAAATGGTTCTAAATTAGGAAAAGGCTTTGTGCACAAAGGTGAGCAAAACAACATTTACAATGCTGGAAACTTCTAAACACTTTATGTAGTAAATGTAAAGCATTGTGGTCAAGCACACGGACTCTGGAATCCTATTGCCAAGGTATATCAGCTTTTTCATTCGCTAGCCATGTGACTTTTGGCAAGTTCCTCTTTGGACAATTCCACCCATCACAGGCTTGTTAGGGAGATGAAAGAAGTTATACGTCGAGCATTTAACATAGTGCCCGGTTCTGTGTATGTGTGTTTATTGTTCTGTATGCATTGCTGTTTATTTTTTAGAGAGAGAGAGCAAGAGCACATGAGCATGTGTGAGCAGGGGAGCAAGGCAAAGGGAGAGGGGGAGGATTTCAAGCAGGCTCCACACTCAGCACTGAGCCAGAGGTGGGGCTCGATCCCAGCCCTGGAATCATGACCTGAGCTGAAATCAAGACTGGGACACTCAACAGTGTCATCCAGGTGCCCCAAGAAAGTACCAGTTATGAGTTTGGCTAATTTAATATTGAAAGCCATGTATGATGGTTATTAGCTGGTGGACTGAATATGGTAACAAGAGACAGGTCTTGAGACTTCTCGTGTTTGGGTCTGAACACTACAAAAATAGAATTTCTTTAAAAAATTTTTTTAAATGTTTATTTTTGAGAGAGAGAGAGAGACAGAGCATGAGTTGGGGAGGGGCAGAGAGAGAGAAAGGGAGACAGAGAATCCAAAGCAGGCTCCAGGCTATGAGCTGTCCACATAGAGCCCAACGTGGGGCTCAAACCCACAAACCACAAGATCATGACTTGAGACCAAGTTGGATGTTTAACCAACCAAGCCCCCAGGTGCCCCTTTTTATTTCTTTTTAGACAACAGTTTTATTGATAGTTGGGAGCAGAGCTCCCTCCCCTCTGGGTCAGTCCTGGCCACGTGGGCCTCAGGGTCCACATTCAGGTCCTACAGGCAGAACACGAGCACATGCAGTAGGGTCAGAGCAGTGGTGCGTGTTGAGGACTGGTTCTCCACTCCACACAGTGGGCAATGAGGTAAGGTTCCCAGCAGCCAAAGCCACAGGTGATTTTCCACCAACGCCGACCAACCCCCAGCTACCACCCAGGGAAGCATCAGGCAAGGGGCTCAGGGCACAAGTAGTGCACCTGGCCACAGCCTCCAAAAGTAGAATTTGTTTTTACTGAGATGGAGAGGTTGGTAGGAACAGAAGATTTGGGGATTGGTGGGAATCAGAAATTCAATGGTAAAGTGGACATTTGACAATGAGAAACAAAACCAGATGGAGACGTCAGGAAGGTAACTGGAGAAACAAACCTGTCCAGGCTGGAGATGGCAATCTTGGAGTCACCAGTATATGAATGACACTTAAAGCCATGGGGTTAAACTAAATCACATAGACAGTGAGTATGGATAAAGTTGAAAAAAAAAAAAGTCCAAGAACTGACTCCTGGGGATTTGCAATGGTCACTTCAGAGAAATGAAGAGTCTGTTAAGAAGGAGCAGCCAGTCACGTAGGAAGAGAACCCAGTGACAGTGAAGACCCAGAGTGCTCAGCTGTGTCAGATGCTGTAGTGTGAGGCTTTGGCCTTGGAGGGTTTGGTCACCTTGACAGAGGTGTTTCAGTGCAGCTGTGGGGATGAAAGCCTGGTGTTTAAGGGAGCCTGGAAGAAAAGCACTGGAGACAAGTGAAGACTAGCTAGTTTCCCTAAAAAGGGACCAGCGAAGTGGGGCCGTGGCTGGAGGAACATGTGTAGTAATCGGGGAGCTTTAAGATGGAAGTTATTACAGCAGGTAGTTGCTGGTGCAGATGATCCAGTAGAGAGGGAGTCCCTGATGGTCTGGGAGAGTCGTGGTGATGATTGCTGGAAGGAATAAGCTCCAGGGTCTACGTGAAGGATCTGATCTTTCATAGCAACAGGGACATTCACAGACTCTTTTTTTTATTTTTTATAATGCAAAACCAATTTATTTACTTGTACAACAGTGAAGATTGGGATCCTAGATAGAAAGGAAAGCAGTCTTCTGTCAAATAGAAATCACGATTCTTAAGTAGCTGCTTTTGAAACCACTTACAGTGGAAGACTTGCCGTGTTGCCTTCAGATGTTTAAGCCTCTTTATTTGATGGTTAACCAAGACTTTCAGGTGTGACTTCCTTCTGAGTCAGCCTATCTAATTCCTTCTGATAGCTACGTTGGTATTCCAGATAATTTATGTTCCTTTTCTGTTTATCCGGGAACTTTTTCAGGAACTTTAGGAGATCAGTTTCACTGTTCTGAGAAGCCAAGCTCATCAAGTCTTGCAGGAGCTTGCTTAATGTCTTTTCCAACTGCAGAGCATCCTTGATAGCTTGAATGCCAGTTCCCCAGTTTTCTATGTCAAACCTCTTAATCACCGGAAGGCAGATTTTACTCTGATGCTCTCTTAGAAATGTTATAAACTGCTTTGCATGTTCTTTCTTCACCTCAACTTGGTCTTCAAAGAAGGGGACATAAAGAGGTGCTTCTGGATCTTCATCATAGTAAAAGGACATAGTTAAATAAGCGTCACTGACATTCAGCTCATAAGATGCTATATAATTAACAGCAACCCTACAGGCCTCAGCAAGAGGTCTTCGAGGAGAGAAAGCAGTGTTTGCACGCAAGGACTTGGGACATGTGCTGATGGAGTGTGTTCACGGGTTTCCCCCTATCTCACCAGGGAATGCTCCAGATCCTTAGCAGAGGGCCATGATAAGGCAAGAGAAGTTGGGGGGTTGTGGGAAGAAGAGGAAGTGAGAAGTTGAGGGCCATAGGACAGTAAGTGGACCAGAGAATTCAGTCGGGCTGCCAGACCAAGGCCCACCTAGTGAGCCCAGATTTAAGACCATTCAGAAAGTTCATGTATTTCCCTTCGGCCTGTCTAGCGGCTCAGCTGCATTCACGGTGCAGACAGAGAGTTGAATTGTCTGTCAATCGATGTCTGGGCTTCATCCCAACCAATTAAATCAGAATCTCTGGGGCTTGGGCCCAACCACAGTGTATATGTGAAGTGATTGCCATGTGCAGGCAGGGTTCAGAACCATGGATTAAAGCAAGAAGGTAAACGGAAGGTTCACAGAAGAACCTGAGATCCAGGACATTCTGCTGTGAAAAATTCAGTGTCTGTTTAATTATTTAAGTGTGGACTGAAGAGTTAACTGAGAAAAGGAGCCCAAGACAGGAGACTAGCATTGACAGAGTGGCTACAATGGGTTAGAAATTGTGCTGTGCACTTCACAGGCTTGGTCCTGAATAAGATAAGAATTAGATAAGACTCTTGGAGATAAGAATTTTAGCCTCTTCTTTATAGTAAATGAGCTGCAACTCAGACAGGTGATGTTGAGTTGCCCTTAGCTCCCCTACTAATAAGCAGTAAAAGCCAGGGTTTGGATCTGGACCAATCTGCTCCCAAGTTTTTGTGAAAGATTTTGCGAAAGATGTGAGACTTAAGCTGTGTGTTCAAGTAGGAGGAGCGTTTTGACTTTGGATGTGCACGAGGGCCTCCCAGCTAGAAGGACATTCTGAGAAAAATGACCTGGAGGCAAGAAAGAACATGATGAATACAAGAAATATTCAGGGAGATGACGCCTCCTGGAGCAGGTGGGTTGAAGTAAATAGGAGAACAAATGACTCCACCAACCCACAGATAAATGAGTTGGGGGAGTGTCTGTCCTCCACGGCCAGAGCGCTGGGCAGCCTGCCAACGTACTTGGGGCCCAAGGAAGCTGCACTGCAGAATTGCTAAGCAAATGTTCTCTGCATTGTTTGTACAATTCATTATTTTTAAAAAACGATAGCTGTTGGGCTCCATTGAGATAAAAGATGGCCTCTGAGTATAATCTCATTATCATCTGTCACCATGGCCGGGAGCTTTCTGTGTCCGCAGAATCTCAGAATCTATATTTCTCCAGCTTTAATCTCAGGGTCGATATCCCAACACAGCACTGCTCATAATAAATAGCTCGTAGTAAATGATAAAGTAGGCTACTGTGTTTTATTTTATTTGGGTTTCAAGCCAATCAATTTTATAGCTGTCTGTTCGAGGGCTGGAAAAAAATTCTGGAGACAGCAAAGAATCATATGAAAAACTAGAACACACTGACAAAATGAATCTTTATCTCCCCAGCTTCTCCCATGGAAAGAGCCCCTAGGTAGACTGTTGATTATGCATCTAATAAGGCAACTGCTCATGGAAATGATCCTTGTGATTGGTTTGCAGGCTAACTCTGTTTTATGCTCCTTTGGCCAGTGATATAGCTTCTCATATACACTCGTGTGGTATATTCACTGATGACATTGGTTTGCTTGCCTTCTGTCAGCGATATTTTTTTACTTTGAGAATATGGAAAATCGTAATTCCTGAAATGATAGCAAAAGAGAGAAAGAGAGAGAGAGAGAGTTATGAAAAATAGAATAGCATCTGTCCTCAACAGTACTGCTAATTAAAAAGCTGAATCTACCCTCTTTCTGCCTTTTCTGCCCTTCTCTTCTTGGAAATACATATGGTTCAAATAAGGTGGAAAATGTCTTCCCTCTCCTGGGGTAGAAAGCGTATACTTTTGAAATTTCATGTTACATGGGGGGAAAAAAAGAAATATAAATTATCCAGTAAAGAATATGCCATATATCCTCCAAAAAAGGCAACTTCTATGTATAATTGCTATGCTTGTCCGCGTTTTGGTTTCTGACCAAGAAAGTCTGTTAGGTTTAAATTGTTCATCAATACAGCAAGCACTTGATTCATTCATTCCCTGAAGAAACCTTTATAGGATATCTACTGTGAGCCAGACAGTGTGCTGGGTGTTGAGAAGGATGTCAAGGGCAAGAAGATGGACCCTGAGTTCAAACCAACTTACACTAATGACTAAGGCTCTTCTAATAGGTATTCACGTGACAAGGAAAAGGCTAATGCTCAGAGGTTGCCGACACTGTCCAAAATGTATGACCAGAGTTGTGACTATTCAAAGTGCCATTTGGATTGTCTGTGTACAACTGGCACCATGTGATATAAATCCACTACTGCCATGGGACCCAAGGAATTTTCCTAAGAACCAATGAATGCAAGGGCGTTTGCATGTGATGTGTATATTTTATGTAGCTTATGTGAATGAGTTATAAGCATATTTTTAAAAATCTCATTGCTATCCTGAGATGTATTTCTTGATTTTTGTTTCCTTTACTCTTTTTTAATTTGATTCCCCTGTGGACATCTATGCAGAAAGGCAAAAAATGTTTAGCAAGACAGGACGAGTCAGGGGAAACAGGGAGAGCTACAGCAGATGTAACCTAGACCGCTAGGGGCTCCCTGTCATCCTGTGGAGGACATTCCCAGAGTTAAATACACTGGGGCACCATGAAGGACACAGCTCCTTCGCTTCCAAGGCAACACATTCTCTTCATTGCCCTTTCTCAGTCTCATCTGCCGGTTTTCACTTTTCTCCCTGGCATCTTAATCATGGCGGGTTCACCGCTGGTCCAGCTCTCTTTTCCTTCTTCCTTCACCCTTGGTCATATCAAGTTACATGGCTCTGAATATCATCTTTATACTGGTAACTCCCAAATGTGTATCTATACCCAGGACCTCTCTCTCTCTCTCTCCCCTTCTCTCTCTCTCTCAGACTCCAAACTCATATATTAAATTCCCCTTCAATGTCTAGTAGTCACTCCTTCTCCCAAACTTGCCCCACCCACAGCTCTCCCCTTCTCAGTTGATGGTAACACAGTCCTTCAGGTTGTTCAGGTCAAAAATCTGAACATCTTCTTTCACCTCTCTTTTCCTCACAACCCACACCCAAGAAATCAACAAATAGTGCTTTTCATCATAAAAGCAAAATCTGCCCACTTCTTACCACCTCCAGTACTCTGTCCTGGTCTGAGCTCCCTTTGTCTTTGGTCTGGATTCCTGCATACCCTCTGATTGGTCTCCCTGCGCCTCCCCTTCCCCTCCTACTATCTATTCACACTGTAGCCAGAATGGTCCTTTTAAAATCCAAGTCAAATCACATCATTCCTCTGCTCTTGGCCTGGCAATGGCCTCCTGTCTTATTAAAGTGATGCCAGTGACCTGTCACCTTTCTATTTTTTCCCCTTCTACTCCCCACCTCACTCACAGAACTCCAGTTGCACTGTTATCTGCTTGTCCATGAACGTGTCCACGATGCTCCCACCTCAGGGCCTTTGCACTGTTGCTTCTTCTGCCTGAAATGCTGTCTTGCATATATCTACATATAGCTTACTCCCTCACCTCCTTTAAGTCTTTACTCCAATGTCCCCTTCTTCATGAGATCCGTCTGACCACCCTATCCAGTTTTCAAACTTCTGCACTCCTGGCACTGCCCTGCCCCCTTTCTCTGCTCCTAAGTTTCCCCCCACTAGAACTTAAGCTCCATGAAACAGGAATTATTGCCTCTCTTGTTAGAACTGTGCCTGGAAAATAGTAGGCACTTAATAAATATTTGAATATAAATAAAAATGAATATATGATATGCACAGAGGAACCTTGTTTTAAGGAATATTTCTAACTATACCAAATACCAAATTTGTGTCCAAGTAGTCCCTAACAGAACATGAAAACACTCTTCTGAGCAGTTATCAGACACACAAATTCTAGTATTCCAGTGATGAGCACTTTTGGCATGTATGTTATAAACAGGGCACTGTGAAAATATTCTACAGGCACCATCTCTTTTAGCACTCACAACCCAGTGAGTAACTTGGAATGGTGTTACATCCATTTTATCTGCAGGGCTGCACCAGCTCAAAAGGACTACGGAGTTTTCCCAAGCCACCCAGCTTACACAAAGAAGAGTTTCTTTACCACTCTACAGTGCCACCTCCTTTAAGTCAAGACCTAGTGTCGAATTGGTTCTTTGAGATTTATTTTTCAACAGTTTGATCACAGTTCTCAGAGAATTCCTAACCAATTCTTTGAAAGTGGCAGTGGAAAGACCTGAGGCATATGACCAACTAGCCAGACGGAACCATAAGAGACAAACAAGACTTCAGTGGGATCCTGTTTTAATAACCCTAGATGTTGATGATGCCAACAGAGTGGAAGGAGATGAAAAGAATCCAGGATTTTATCAAGTATAAATGTCTTCAGAGATAACCCGACCATATATTTATATATGTTAAGAATCAATAAATGCAAAACCTAATCAACTAAAGTGTATAGTCCGGGTGGGAGGAGGGTTAGTGCAGAATTCTGGGAGGAGGTCAAGAAATCCAGTAACACAGAATGTGAACACAGGGCTGTGAACTATGGACCAGCTCAGCTGAAAGGCACTTACACAGCCTTGAACTAGAGCTACTCTGTCCCAGTGCTGCTGCTGGAGGGTCACTCAGCAACCACCTCTGGGTGCTCCCAGGATTCACTGGAATGGCGGCCCCTTTGTGTATAGAGTAGGTTGAATGGTGCCCTCCCAAATATGTCCACATCCAAATCCTTGGAACTTATGTTCCCTTCTTTCGAAAAAGGATCTTTGCAGATGAAATACAATTAAAGATCTTGAAAAAGACCTTCTCCCAGTGGGTCCTAAATCCAATGATAAATGTCCTTATAAGAGAGAGGAGAGAAGACACACAGAGAAGGTGATGTGAGGCTGGAGGCAGAGGCTGGAGTGCCTCTCCCAGGGAGACAAGGAATGCCTGGGGCCACCCAACGTGGAAGGGGCAGGCAGGGATTCTCCTCTGAAGCCTCCAGAGGGAGCAAGGCCCTGCTGACGCTTTGATGTCAGACTGCCAGCCTCCAGATTGAAGGGGGAACAAGCTTCTGTTGTTTTAAGCCTCTCAGTTTGTAATAGTTTGTCACGGCAGCCCTAGGGAGCCAGTAAAGTACTTAAGTATCATTCAGCTCCGGGCTGGTTTAGATATAAGAACAGCCGTGTTTAAGGAAGTCAACCTGTTCTGTGTTAATATTTCATGCAAGGATGATGCATGTGTTTGGTAGGTCATGTGCTTGTAATGTTTCAGAAAATTTGACTTAATGTTGAAATGAAGAGAATTTAAACTTTACTCAATAATGTATGAATAATTACCTTATATTTTTAAGTTATACTTTTACTAAGTTTGTATCTATGGTATTGAAATACTTAGAGAAGTTAAGCTTAGCCCTCCTTGTAAGTTTGACTCACTAGTGTTCGGTGTTATTTGAGTGCTCAGGAAGTTATAGGAGTTCAATCAAAACATTGAAGAAATTTAAAAAAATAGAATGCATTGATTTATAAATGCAATTTAAAATGCTAGAAGGTGTTAGCTTAGAAATAGGATCATATGCTATTCAAAGGCCTTTAACATAGTTCCGACATGTATGATGGGCTATCTATACTGTACACAGAACAGTAAGATTTGATGCAGAACTTAAAAGCCTCAGGAAAAATTAGCTTTTTTAATCTGTAACCTTAATAAATTGAATATTAATTTTTAAAAGCCGTATTAACCTCTGAATAGTTTTTACTGCCTCAGAACCACTCGAGGGCACCAAAAAGCTCACATTTAATAGAAGCAGCATAAAAGAAACTTTCTAAGTGTGCCATCCTTCAGGAGCAGGGCCAGGAGCCAGTCAGCAGGAATGAATCAGTGTCCAGACGGTGTGAAGGTGACCTGTGCCCTGGTGGGAGCAGCACAAGGCCGTGAACTTGGCCACTGAGTGCCTTTGTTCTGAGTCCAAGCGTTCCTTGGCTCGCGGAGGAACATCAGGTCCAAAGGCCTTCAGTGACTGAACAGATAACGTGAGTTCCACCAAAGCTCGGCTTTACTCATCCCTGCCTCTCCTCCCCATGACAGTGCAGTGAGTGTGGCGTACAGGGAAGCATCTGATGTTCTCATTTTTATTAGTTTAATTTGAGGAACCAACCCTGTCCCTGCAGAGAAAACTCTAGAATGATCATCTTGAAATGGTAGCGGTTTCTGGGTTTGGTACTTAAATTCCCACTCATTGCTGCCTGTGTCATTGGTTTCCTTGCATGTGATTGCTGGTCCTAACATTACCATCTGCTTCCATGTTGGGCCTTTGGTCAGGTCTGAGTGGCAGAGGCCTATTGTGAACCAAGATACGTGGTGTTGGTCTTCACTTTATCCGTAGTCTGAAGAATCACAGTGGATGACTGAAGGCCTGTAACATGGAAACCATAAAGAAACAGAAATGATATATTTAAAAAAAATTTTTTTAATTTATCTATTCTTGAGAGAGAGAGAGAGCACAAACAGGGGAGGGGCAGAGAGAAAGAGAGAGACACAGAATCTGAAGCAGGCTCCAGGCTCTGAGCTAGCTGTCAGCACAGAACCCAGTGCAGGGCTCGAACTCACAAACTGTGAGATCATGGCCTGGGTTGAAATCAATGCTCAACCAACTGAGCCACCCGGGTGCCTCAGAAACAGAAATGATTTTATAGGAAGAAACTGAAAGGGGACTTGAGAATGATCTTAAATGTATAACAGTTTTAAGACTATCCTTAGTTCTGTCCAGTTCTATCTTATATTCACTTCAACGCTCTTGGGGTGCTCTCGGGGCTTGTTAGAGGATGGCATGGTGGGGAGGAGCCTGGGGCTCACAGAGCTGTCAGCAAGCCCTGCAGAGAGGCCGTCTTCGGCGCTGGACTGACTTGGACTCCAGGAAGCTTAGCATGCTTTCTCTGCTCTGGCCTCTCTTTGCCAATTCCAGAAAAATAGGAAACATTCTGCTTGCCAGCTTCCACTACCATATGAAGAGAACAAGAACACTGGTTTTTGGGTTTAAACCAGCAGGGTGTTTTTGTTTTTATCTCCATGGAGATGACTCAGTAGGAAATCAAAGCACAGTAGACCAAGATTTTCATTAGATCTCACTGGAAGTTGTTCCTGAAGTCTCTTTTTAAAAGTTGAGTGTCCAGCTCTAGCTGAGTGATGAAGAGAGCATACATGTGCCGTCTCTGTGAAGTCTTCCCCATAAGCTAGTTTTGCCTCTTCCTTCCCCCCACCCCCACTTTCTTCCATTGATTTGACCAACATCTTTCTTCCGTTGATTTGACCAACACTAGTTTGGCACTTGGTATACTGGGGATATAAGAATAGAAGTGTGAATCTCTGACTTCAAGAAGCTTTTAGTAAAGAGAGAAAAAAGCCAAACAGATCATCAATGAAATAAGAAAGAAACATAATTCAGTAGAAGCAGCAGGGCTGCTGTGTATCGTGATGCAAGGTGTGCACTGCACAACCCTGGATGGGGGCAGGGTGCCTTTCGCGTTGCAGTCAGGTGAATGCACAGCCACATGTAATCGCTCTGGAGACACATAGGAGGGGCAGCTAATCCGAGCAGAGGAAGAAGAACAAAAGACAGGCAGACTCTACAGCGGTGCCTGTACTTGGCATCTCCTGTGTTCATATCTTTCTGTAACCCCTTCTGCCCAGAGTGTGGGCATACCTGTGACTTCATTTTAACTGATATAACTCAGCCAAGGTGATAGGAGGTCCCTTCTAGATTGTCACATAGAGTATAGTGCCCCTCTTGCTACAGTGCCTCTCCTTGGCCGGCTTTCAGGCTGCCTGTGATGAGCTTCCCCACAGAGGAGGGCCACTGGCAGGAAATTGCAGACACCAAGAAACTGAGGCCTTCAGCCTGACAGCCCACAAGGAGCTGACTGCTGTCAACAACTACAGGAGCCTGGAAGTCTTCAGATGAGAACGCAGCCCTAGCCGATGGAGCGGCTGCAGCCTGGCGGGAGACCTGGAAGCAGGATCAATCCAGCCACACCGGGCCTGGCCTTCCACAGCTGTGAGAAAATAAGTGTGTGTTGTCTGAAGCTGCTAATTGGGTGGTGATACTGCTATGCAGCAAGAGATAGCTCATACAGAGGGTCTCAGGTCTTCCATGGTGCTTTGGAAAATACTTTAAAAAGTGGATTGCGAATGTCCACCTTCCCTCTTGAAGCCATAGACATGGTCTTAGTCACCTCTGAGTTTCCTCATCTATAAAACAGGATAATAATAGTACTTACTACCTAGGGCTCCAAATTAGATAACTTACACAATATTATTAACACATTGCCTGTCTTAGTAAGTGCTCATTTAATATGACTTCTAACTCTCCAGAGCTTCGTACAGCACCCAGTGCATGCTTTCTAAATGTTTATTGCATGAATGGTTCGACGCAAGAACTGATGGAGAAAGTCAGAATATCAGTACCTTTTGGCGGTAGGAAAAGTGTCAGCAGTTTGGCCATGGTCCCTCAGGAGTTTGGCCATGGTCCCTCAGGGTCAGCCAGAAGGAACCAGAGATGTATAAAACAGTGGTGTCAGGGTGACTAATCAAACCAGGCAGGGACAGGCCTGGTTAAGGTAGCCTCTGTCAGGAGCTGCTTTTTGGTTCTGCCTACTCCAGACACCAGATTCTTGACCGGAATAGATGTGTGGGTTTCAACCAGGAGTTCCTTGGTTCAGGTTTTATGGATCTATACTTTGTATCAAGAGCCATAAACAGCTTACATACTTGTGTATAGGCATACCTCATTTTATTGTACTCGGCTTCATTGTAGATACTGTAGTTTCTCTGATTACAAATGGAAGGTTTGCGACAACCCTGTGTTGAGCAAGTCTGTCAGCACAAATTTTCCAACAACATTGCTCACGTCGTGTCCTAGTGTCACATCTTGGTAATTCTCACAATATTTCAAACGTTTTCACTATTACTTTCTTCATTAGGTGATCTGTGATCAGTGATGATGACTCACTGAAAGCTCAGATAAGGGTGAGCATTTCTTAAGTGATAAGATATTTTTTAATTAAGACATGCACATTGTTGTTTTAGACATAATGCTACCGCACACCTCGTGGACTGCAGTATGGTGTCAGAATAACTTTTGTGTGCACTAGAAAAGCCACAAAATTATGTGACTTGCTTTGTCGCAAAATTCACTTCATTGCTGTGGTCTGGAACCAAACCTGCGCTATCTCTGAGGTGTGCCTGGACAAGAAATATAGGAGGATCAGAAATAAAGGAGGCTTTTTAATTCCTCCTTTCTACGGATCTGATAATAATCTTTAATACTCCCTTTGCTACTTCTTTCATTCATTATGCATTCATGTATTCCACCCACAAACATTTATTGAGGACAGCTCCATGCCAGTCTTCGGGTTAAGCACTGGGAATACAACTGTGAGCCAAACAGCTGCTCACGGTCCTGGGGCCCATTAATGGCACATCTGGTTGGTACGTTTTGAGCACACGTACCCTACACCCTTGCTGTTTGTGCTATGCCGGTGTGTCCTACCTTTACTTGGGGATCCTTAGTCTTCTCTGTGGTCTTTACCGTTTGCTTATGCACTTGCTTCAAGAAGAGTCTTTATGTATTGAGTCTTCATCAATTACATTCTGTGGAAGGTTCTTCTCCCTCCAGTTAGCTTCTCCCCATGGGACTAGGGAAGTGATTTTGCAACTAATAACCTCTTTAGTCTGGATGTTCTCTGTGATCTCTTTCCTGATGTTTCCTCTGAGGAACTGGGGAGATAAGAAGGCCCTTTGATGGTTAAAAGCTCTTTTATGGCTTGGAACATGAGCTTAAAGTGGGTCATGCATTGCATAACACCCCACACTTGCAGACACTATGGAAAGAAGATGGTGGGGAACCCTACCTAACTGAGCCGAACCGCTCTCTTTAGCTGTAGGACGGGAGTGAAGTAGTCGCCAACAGGAGTGTGGTGAGCCTAAGGAGAAAGCCCAGCCGCCAGAAAGTTGATGTCTCTTCAGGTGGTCACGGAGGATCAGCACCTGACCGCTCAGTCTCCCTATGGTTGATTTTTTAGCAAAAGCTTTGGATCCACCAGGTGGAATTATGAACAGTGGCAGACTTGCTTTAAAGTTTGTTGTCTGCTTTTAAAAAAACCAAACAAACCATAAAACGAGCAGCCGTGAACCCACCACACAAACAAAGAAATAGAATGTTAAAAATGTCATTGAAGCTTCCTGTGAGTAGGGTTGCCGGATTTAGCCACAAACAAGCGACAACAATAAAATACACTCTATTCATTTTAAATTTCAGATAAATAATAAATAATTTTTAGTATAAATATGTCCCATGCAGTATCTGGGATAAGTTATACCAAAAACATAATTCATTATTTAAATTCAAGGTTACCTGAGCCCCACTATTTTTAAAAAAGTTTTTTAATGTTTTTTTTTAATTTATTTTTTTGAGAGACAGAGTGAGTAGGGGAGGGTCAGAGAGAGAGGGAGATACAGAATTCAAAGCAGGCTTCAGGCTCTGAGCTAACCATCAGCACAGAGCCTGACACAGGGCTCGAACCCACAAACCATGAGATCATGACCTGAGCTGAAGCCAGACGCTTAACCGACTGAGCCACCCAGGCGCCCCAAGCCCCACTATTTTTATCTGCCAAAACTATCTTGCCTATCACAGCCCCACAGCCCCTCCCCGACAGATCATCATTGCTTTTAAATTTGGCTTTATCATCCCTTTACTTGCAGAGTTTCTAGCTTACCATATACATATATATATATATATATCCCTAAACAAAATATTGCTTTGCTTGTTTTCCAAGTTTATTAAAATGTCACATTTCGTGTATTCTGTTCCTCTCTACATTCGATTTCTGAAAGCCAGGTGTGTCGTTGATTCATTTTTACCATTCCAATCCTTTTATGAATATACCACAATTGATATGTCTCTTCTCCTGTTGAGTTGTGTTCAATTTTTTGTTACTATAAACTGTGCTGCCTCGAAATGTCACCTGGCGCTCACATGGGAAAGCTCTTCTAAGGCGCAGTCCTAGGAATGGGAGGGGCTGTGCTGTCTCAACTAGACTAGACAGAACTGTTCCTCTTCCCATCGTTGTATCACCCAGTTCAAGGACTTTGAAGCCCTCTCTGGACTACTTAATATCATCAGGCTTTTTCCAGTCTGGTTGGTATAAAAATATCTCTCACTGTGACTTCATTTTGCTTTTCCTTGACTACTAATGAAATGAAGCTACATTTTGTATATTCATTGGCCATTCATGTTTCCTCTCCTGGCTTTTCATTCCTGTTGCTTATATTCTATTGGGTTCCTTGTGGGTTTTTTGCTGATTTTTAAATCTTCTTTCTGGATTCTGTATACTAACTTTTAGTTGACTATATGCATGGCAAATGTACCTTCTCAATTTTTAGTTTGTCTTTTTACTCTCTTTACAGTGTTTTTTGATAAAAGGAAATTCCTAATTTGAATTTCTCTAATTTATCAATCTTTTCCTTTATGGTTTATATTTTCTGGGTGTTATTTAACAAATACTTCCTTACCTAAAGTCAAAATATTTTTCTGGGGTGCCTGGATGGCTCAGTTGGTTAAATGTCCAACTCTTGATTTTGGCTCAGGTCATGATCTCATGGTTCATGGGATTGAGCTCTGCATTGGGCCCTGTGCTGACCACATGGAGGCTGCTTGGGATTCTCTCTCTCTCTCTCTCTCTCTCCTTCCCTCCCTCCCTCCCTCCCTCTGCTCACATTCACATACTATCTCTCAAAATAAACATTAAAAAATATTTTTAAATATTGACACATACATTTTTTAAGTTTAATTATTTTGAGAGAGAGTGTGAGCAGGGGAGGAGCATAGAGAAAGGGAGAGAGAGAACCCCAAGCAGGCTCTGCCCACTGAGCACAGAGCACGACACAGGGCTTGATCCCACCACCCATGAGATCATGACCTGAGCCCAAACCAGGAATTGGATGCTTGACCACCTGATCCACTCAGGTACCCGACACATGGTATTTTTAAGGTTTTTCTTTTCACATTTAAATCTTCAGGTCACCTGGGTTTTATTTTATATATGATCTGAGGGAGGAATCGAATATATCTCTTTTTTCCAACATGGATAAACTCTTGTTCCCACACTATTTATTGAACACTTCATTCCCTGCCATCCCCTGTACCCCTGCCTAGCGCTCTAGAGCACGAGTAAATCAGTCTTCATATGTTTATGTATCCATTTCTGGGCTCACCATTCTCTCCTGTGGTCTACTTGTCTATCCCTCTTCTAATATCACATTGTCTTATTTAAATAGATACATCAATCTTGCTATTTGGCAGGGCCACCCCCTCTTACACACACACACACACACACACACACACACACACACGATGTACATAACCTTATTCTTCAAGAGTATATGAGTATTTTGACTATTCGTGGGGCTTTACTCTTCTGTGTACATTTGAGAATCAGATTAATGAGGTCTATGATAAACTGTTGAGATACTGATTTGAACTGCATCGAGTCTGGGGAAGGTCTATGTATTTATACTGAGTCTCTCTACTTATGAACATGGTATATCCCTCCATTAGTTTTGGTCTTCTTTAATGTTTTTCTCCATAAAGGTCCCTTTATTTTATTACAGTTTTGTTTCTATTGTAATGGTATCTTTTAAATTCTATTACTATAATTTTTATGGCTGCTGTCTAGAAATGCAGTTGGTTTTATATACTTAGCCACTTTGCTAAATTATCTCCTCAATTCTCATAATTTGACTTCAGATTCTTTTGAATATTCTCTATAGACAATCATATCAATCTGCTAATAATGATTTTTCCTTCTTTTCCAATTTGTGTACCTTTTATTTCTTTTCCTTTTTACATTTTAGTCATGAAAATCACTAGAATAATGTTGAATATAATAATGATCTTGAGCATCTTCAACTTGCTCCTGATTTAAAGGGAAGGCTTGTAAGTTTTACCATGAAGAATGATGTCTGCCGTACATGTTTGTTTTTGGCTTTTATCCTGTTAAAAAGTTACCTTCCTCATTATAATCTTCAGAGTTTCTGTCACAAATTAGGATGCTTTTACTCAAATGCCTTTTCCTGCATTTACTGAGCTGGTCAAATGTGTTTTAATCATCTGATCTGTTAATGTAATAAATTAAATTGTTTTTGTAATATTACCCCAACTTTGCATTCTTGGGATAAACCTAACTTAGTCTGCTGTGCTCTGCTGGATGGTAATAGTTTGTTTAGGATAGTTTGCTTTTTGAAATTTTACTTATGAGTAAGATTAACCTATAATTTTCCTTTCTAGTTCTGTTTTGTTTGATTTTAGGGTCACTGTTACACTAATCTCATAAGACGAAGAGCCTGAAGAGGGCTCGGACCCACAAACTGTGAGATCATGACCTGAGCTGAAGTCAGACGCTTAACCGACTGAGGCACCCAGGCGCCCCTATTTTTTATTCACGTATTCAATCTTTTCAGGGGTTAGTCTCTTCAAAAACCCAGCCTTTGGTTTTGTAGATCATCATTATTATATCTGTTATCTGCCTCTTTAGGGTTATATTTCCTCCTTTTTACTTTCTTTGGGAATATTCTTATTTCGTCTCTTCCTTCTTAATTTCATGCATTTCTTATTCATTTTAAACCCTTCTCCTTTTTCCAAAGAAACATTTAAAGTTATGCATTTCCCTTTATGTGACTTCAGAGACCTCATCCCATCCTCTGTCACAGCTTGTTCACCCTGATCTGTCGTAGTTCACTACTTACTGTAAACTTTGAGTGTAGTATCATGCCATTCTTATTTTTCAAACTTTATGTATGATTTATTTTAGTCGATGTTTTTCATTCATCAATTCTTCATTGAAGTACAATACAGAAAATATAAACATATATACATATTATACAGAAAAAGGTACATGTCATAGGTATATAGCTTGAAAAAGTTTCACAGACTCTGCACACCCATGTATCCATTGATTAGGATTTAAACACAGAGATAGTGAGCACTTTATTTACTGAGTTGGAAATTCATATAAAGATAACCAAATTGAGGTGTGCCTGGGTGGCTCAGTCAGTTAAGCAGCGAACTTCAGTCCAGGTCATGATCTAGCGGATTGTGAGTTTGAGCCCCGTGTTGGGCTCTGTGCTGACAGCTCAGAGCCTGGAGCCTGCTTCGGATTCTGTGTCTCCCCCTCTCTCTGCCTCTCCCATGCTCATGCTCTATCTCTCTCTATCTCTCAATAATAAATAAAAACATTAGAAAAAATTTTTAAAAAGATAACCAAATTGAAGTGTACAATTTAGTACACTCACGATGTGTGCAACTATCACCTCCTCTCTCTCGTTCTGACACATTTTCTTTTTTTTTATAGTTTATTGTCAAGTTGGTTTCCATGTAACACCCAGTGTTCATCCCGACAAGTGCCCTCCTCCATGCCCATCACCCCTCTCCCCTCTCCCTCACTCCCATCAGCCCTCAGTTTGATCTCAGTATTCAAGAGTCTCTCATGGTTTGCCTCCCTCCCTCTCCCCAACTATTTTCCCCTCCCCATGGTCCTCTGTTAAGTTTCTCCTGTTCCACTTATGAGTTAAAACATATGGTATATGTCCTTCTCTGCCTGACTTATTTCACTTAGCATAACACCCTCGAGTTCTATCCACATTGCTACAAATGGCCAGATTTCACTCTTTCTCATTGCCATGTGGTATTCCATTGTGTATATACACCACATCTTCTTGATCCACTCATCAGGTGATGGACATTTAGGCTCTTTCCATGATTTGGCTATTGTTGACAGTGCCGCTATGAACATTGGGGTACATGTGCCCCTATGCATCAGCACTTCTGTATCCCCTGAGTAAATCCCTAGCAGTGCTATTGCTGGGTCACAGGGGAGTTCTATTGATGGTTTTTTGAGGAACCTCCACACTGTTTTCCAGAGCAGCTGCACCAGTTTACATTCCCACCAAAAGTGTAGGAGGGTGCCCGTCTCTCCACACCCTCGCCAGCATCTATGGTCTCTTGATTTGTTCATTTTAGCCACTCTGACTGGCGTGAGGTGGTATCTCAGTGTGGTTTTGATTTGTGTTTCCCTGATGATGAGTGACACTGAGCATCATTTCATGCCGACACCTTTTCATTACCCCCAAAGAAAACCCCATACCCATTAAATAAATAGTCCCTTCCCATTCCCCTGTCTTTCCAGCTCTTGGCAACCACAGTCTGCTTTCTAGCTCTGGATTTTAATTGTGCTTTTAAATTTCTAAATATGTAGAGACTTTAAGTTATAAGTTTTACTGATTTCTAACCTAATTGTGTTGCAATGTTATGGTCCTGGTTCTTTGAAATTTGTTGAAATAAGATACTTGCCTTATGCCCTAAAGCATCATCCATTTTCATAAATGTAGCATGTGATTTGGAAAAGGAGTGTGTTCTCCAGTGTTTGAGCACAGTGCTCTATATAAGTCCTTTACATCAACTTGCTAATTATGTTGTTTAAAATCTTTGTAATTATACTGAATATTTTTGGCTGTTTGATCTATCAGTTACTAAGAGATGTGTGTTAAATCTCTCACTCTAATCAAGGAATTGTCAATTACTCCTTGAAGTACTGTCAGTTTTTGCTTTCGCGATAGACTTTTCAGATAACACAGAGAGGCACTAATCAAAGCAGAAACTTCAAATGTGCTACATTTGCAAAAAGACGATCAGCTGCCTCAGTCTGTTTTGCCATATTAACCCAATTTGGTCGACGTCTTCCCAGAACAAGGTGGCCCTTGCTGTCACTCTATGTCCCACCCCCTCTCCTTTCCTTCCTGCCATTCCAGAAATGCATTTATTTAAAAAGCAAAAGAAAAGCAGATGAAGTTGAATAGAAACATTCCAGATCCTTAGGGTTTCCTTATTTCATTTCAGCAACAAAGTTAAAAATGTCTCAGATTGTTGTTCCGCTAACCACCATAGGACCTCATGGCTTGTCGTTTCCCACCAGGGTCACTGTGAACCAAAGGCGGTGTCACTAGACAGAGCGTGGGACATGCAGCGTCAGCCCCTCACCTCCGCAGATCCTCCAGGGTTGTGCTATCTCTTCGCAGGGCAGCGAGTGAGGGACTGGGAGTCTGTCCACACTGGGTGGGGGCAGCCTCTATCACCCCCCAGCTGAACTCACCCTGTTCATTTGCTACCTTGGAACAGGAAAGAGAAACATTGTAGCGAGTCATTGGGCTGGGTCCAGCATCTTTATTCCTCATTACCTTCTACATCGAATACAATTGCTAATTGAAATAATTACTGTCTTGACCTGGTAGCAGCATTCGCTGTTGCTTCTAAACAGGCTGACTGATGTGCTTTGAAACCAGCAGCAAGGCCTCTTTCGCTGAGCTTGGATTCATTTCCCTTAGCAGATGATTTCAATAACTTCACATCATTTTTCATCTGGCAAGTCAAGGGAAGCCAAGTTCTGAGAGAAATAGAGCTTGTTCCTTGGAGTGGAACCGTGCCAGGGAAGGTGAAACAACTTCATTTTCCACGCAGACATGTGGGCCCTTCTAGCTTTTGCGCCGAGAGCTGCCTGGATTTGCTCAAATCAACTTGTGGTGCTCATACTAATTGGTTGTTCGAAACGGGCCGTCCAGCTGGCAGCTGTTTGGGCCGCTAGAATGGCCCTGGGGTTGCTGATTCACTTCTCTCCCCGAGACTGAATGGCCTATTATTTGAAAGGGAGGATGGAGCCAACCCAGTTTGCCCCGGCTTGCTGCGGGTGAACTAGGAGGGAGACCGCCTCTCCAGGGTCTCTCCTGAACATCGAAGAAGTCGTTTGCACCTTAGTGCCAGAAACTAGTGCCACATCTGGTGCCCTTGAGCCTGGAGGTCAGAGACGATCAGGAGCTCTGCAGGGACAGTGTAGAGTGTGAGGAAGAGACCCAAGGAGAAGCCGAGGTGTATGAGCCGGTGAGCCGGCATAGTTTCCAGTCTTCTGGATTTGCTGCCTCACCCAGGACCCTCCTCCTACTCATTTTCCTGAGCTAAGAAGCAGTGGCAAAGAAAGGCACCATGGAGCAGATGATGCCAACTATCGTGTTAATTAACACTTTAATATCCATTTGTAGAGCCTTGCATACATCTAGCCAATCGGTGCATCTAGATATATTTACTGGGTGTCTCCTACCCGCAAGGAACGGTGCTACGTGCTGTAAGGGAAATAAAATAGAAATCTAAGGTCACTGCCCTCAAACTCCTTTTAGTCTAATTAGGGGAGCCCAGATATAAACACAAAACATTAGAGAACAATACAAGAGTTTAGTGAGACCAAAGTAATATACATTAAGAAAATGCCAAGCTTATTTCTCACAGCAGATAAATTTCTCCGGAGATATAATGGCTTGAGTCTTCAGAAGAACTATCTCTGTTAATAATAGTGAACACAGGCAGCATTGCTGAGGGCTTACCATACGTAGAACACGTGTAAGCAATTTACCCTTTATTTTATATCACCTTTAGAAAAATCATTAAAATGTAGCAAAAATCTTTTTTTTTAAATTTTTTAAAAGTTCGTTTATTTTTGAGAGAAACAGCATGAGCAAGGGAGGGGCAGAAAGAGAGGGAGACACAGAATCTGAAGCAGGCTCCAGGCTCTGAGCTGTCAGCACAGAGCTGAACTTGAGGCCTGAGCCCACAGACCGTGAGATCATGACCTGAAGTCAGACACTTAACCGACTGAACCACCCAGGGCCCCCAAAATGGAGCAAAAATCTTAAAAGTGAAACATGATTCAGGTTTCAAAGTAGATGTTGCAATAAACATGTTGAACTTCAGCCTTGACCCAATTTAGGTCAAAGCCTGGAACTAAGATTCTTCTTTATGTTGTGACAGGATTCATGTTGCATCTGAGAAGCTGATCCAGGTCCAGGCCGTCATTGGGATATCGGCCCATACATGTACAAATAGGACTATGTCCTCCGAGCTGGGGCATGTTCCCAGGTTTGGCACTGCATCCTAGGGGGCTAAGGGCAGGGGACAGCAACAAACCCTTGTTAATAGGAACGCTTCATGGAACAGAAAGCATTTCAAGAGAAGTAAAACTCTATTTACAGATTAGGAACTAAGGTAGAGATCGAAAGTTTCGCCCTATAAACCTTCGACCCTATATCTCAAGATTAGGTATCCATTATCAAGTTCATTTAACAAAGGAGCAACTTGAATCTAATATTGCCAGGAACATCTTGGAATATCAGAGTGTAAAACTACGATCTTTATAAAGGCTCAACTTCCCAGGAGGCTTTCCCTGGGGTCTTACTGGAAGGAGCAAATAAGATATAAAACTGAACCCATTCATTACCTGTTTGCTTCAGACTCTCGTCCTTCATGATCAAGGCAGGCCCCATCTCCTTCAGGAAGCCAGGGCTAGGTTACACCCCCCCCCCCCCCGTGCTTCCAGTCATTGTACTTGTGTTTCTGTGTGTGACTGAGTCCCTAGAGTCTATGCTCTCTAAGGGTAGAGACACGTCTTATTCATTTTGTATCCCAAGTGCTTGACATGGAGGTTGGCACATAATAGGCGCTCAGTAGATGCTTGTTGAACTGAAGAGGAAAGGTTGGCTGGGTCCCAAGTGAGGGTCTTATGTTCAGGTTCCCCTGGGAGAGGCAGAAGTAGGGTAAAGTGGGGCTATGTGTGTGAAGTGACTCCCAGGGAGGAGTTTGGTGTATCACAGATTGCTTGACCTTCCTTCCATGGGAATCTCTGCTCTCTGTGGACTAACCTCCATGTCCTGCTCTAGAGAGAGTGTGTAGACCGAGGCCAGCCCTCTCCCACATACTGGGGGAGGATAACAATGAGAGCAGGTGTTACTGACCTACGTGGGTCAAAGATGAGGATGGGGAAAGAGGGAGGTCGGAGGTCTAAGTCACGATCCAGGATGCTGTGGCTGCTTCTGACCACCTGTCCAGCAAATATCGTGGGGAAGCCCAGTGTGGAAATGGTGGGACAGAACCCCTGAAATCCTGTGCCCGCTGTCTGCCAGCAGTTAACAGTAAGGATTGTAATGAGAATCATAAACGTTTATAGAGGGCTTACTACTAGGGAGGTATTGTTTTAAGCACATTATTTATTTACTAGGAAGAGCTGGGGAAGAAGAGGTCCAGGTCCATGAAAGGGGTCTTCTGAAACTTGCTCTCTTCTCAGAGAAGGAATTGGTACAGTTTCAAAAATCTCCACGGGGGAGGTAAAGATTAGAGTGAAGAGGGCACACGTGACACTGAGGTTGGCCTCAAAGAATTAGAGAAGCCACCGACCTGTGCCCCTAACCTGACAGCTAAGCCTCCAGTAGGGACGCCTTTGGGGACCTTTTCTGCCAGGCATCCCTGGGAGCTTAGGGCGACTGCTTTGCAGGGGCTCAGCCGAGCTCTGGCCCCTGGAATCTGCTTGTCAGGATTAAGCAGCGGCTGGGAGAGTATAAATATGGACAGAGCATGGCTTCTTTCAACATTGTACAAGAGCAAAGGGACAACCAGGTCCAAATGATAATATTTTGAAAAGCCACAGGGAGCCTCTGCTGCTGTTGAGTTAGAATCGCTCCTCTTTCATGTGATTAAAGAAACCCTTGTGGGTTTTTTCTTTTCCTTAGAGACGTAGCAGGGTTTCCCCCTCCTACGACAGCCCTGAACGATTTCTAAGGTTTCTCAGTGCGCTGCATTTACATTTACTACTCGTTCGTTCTCTAAATGAAAGGCAGGCTGAAACACATTAATGAGCCTCCTGATTACTGCAGCCCTTGAGAAATTAATTAACGACAATGCAGCCTGCACTTAACATCCCTCCTCCTCTCTGGGGCCGGAGCGGCGCTTTCATCTGCACCCAACCAAGAGTCACCGCGCATCTTCAGCCACGGAACGGCCTTTCCTGGCACACTTTGGATCGCTTTCCCTGGGAATGCCGGTCCCAGGATAATTAAGTGATAGCATCTTTCTCATGGCCTGGAATTTTCCTCCCTAAACCTGGTCCCTTCCTTATAATAATGGCCAACGCTTAAATGTTGCTTAATTTGTCAGGGACTACTGTGTGTGTGTGTGTGTTTGCATGTGTGTGTGTGTACACATTGCTTATTAAATTTCATAACAATGTGCTATTCTCCATTTTACAAAGGGTGAAATAAAGGTACAGAGGTGGCAATTAAGTCACTTAAAGTTTTACAGCTACTAAGTGGCAGAGCCACCACCCAAATTCAAAGGGATTGGCTTAAAATCTATACTGTAATCACTCATCACATTACAGCTACCCCGTGGGTATTTGTAGTTGGGGTCATTTGGGGCTTCTTAAATCCAAAATGCATTTCTTAAGATGGTTTCTCACTCATCTTGATGCAGGGTGCTTTTATTTCTACTTCTGCCTTTTTAAAAATTATCATTTAAAAAAATGTTTATAGTTTATTTATTTATTTTGAGAGAGCGAGAAAGAGCACAAGCAGGGGAGGGGCAGAGAGAGAGGGAGAGAGAGGATCCCAAGCAGGTTCCACACTGTCAGTGCAGAGCTCAATCCCACGAACTGTGAGACCATGACCTGAGCCAAAACCAAGAGTCAGATGCTTAACTGAGCCACCCAGGTGCCTCTGGAAAGATATCTTTCAGTGACCTTGCTTTGCCTCCCCAGGACAGTAGAAGAGCCAACACACAAAACTACTGTTGGGCATGGACGAATTCCAGGGCCATTTTATAGCATGCAGGCTTTTCACATCTAGGACATAGGAAGTGAGCTCTGCACCCCTGTTCAAAGGACAGCCCGGTCAGCAGACCTTCCCTGGCCGCCCCACCAGAGCAGCTCACAGCCTTCCCTTTTGCCTTATGCCTTCCATGGCACAGACCACTACCAGCTGCTGTATTATATATCAGTGTGTTTATTTGTTTATTGTCTGGCTGTTTCCATACAAACATCAGCCCCTTGGTGATGGCGACGGTGTTGGGTTCACTGATGAGGTCTCGGTGCCTAGACAGGTGTGTGCTGTGCGCAGGGGACCCCATCAATGCATAATGCAGGCAGCTGAGTACCAGGCATCTCTTCTGAATAGATTAGGATTCTATATAATGATGCGGCGTAAAACCAGATGGCAGGCGCGGGAGCCGGGCTCCACCTGGGAGAGCCTCCAGCAGCACGCCCGAGAAGCCTGGCCCACGGAGGTGCCGAGCTGCGGTCCAGGGAGCCTCGTGGCCCCGAAGAGCAGAGCAATCACCAGCCAGACGGGAGGGGATCTGAACCGGCTCAGCCATTTTCTTTGCTTGGAAAGTCAGAGCCCGAAGTGACTGCCTGCCATGGGAGACCCCCTCCCCGGTCCGCTTCCCACCCTCCTCCCTCCCACTCTCCCTCCAGGAATCCTCACTGACTAGTGCGACTTCCTCAACGAAGAAGAGCGTGTCGTACAAGTAACCTGTGGCCATGGGTAGCTTACTGCTTTTAAACGTGTGAATTAGTTTTTAATGGCAGTTCACAGCTCAGATCGGGGCGTTGAGTAAGTAAAAGCAAAAGAGGGTTTTGCTCCTGGCTCTGCCTGGTGGCTGCTGAGCTGGAGCTACCTGTGTCCCTCAGGTTATGGCCCCGTGGTTGGCACCTGCTGGGAAAGGTGAGGGGAGCTGCTGCTCGGGGAGGCCAGAGCGACCTAGGGGCTGTGAGCACCGAGCCTCCCCCACGGCCCCTCCAAGCCTTCACACATTCCACTGAGATCCAGACAGTGAGCGAACCGGACAGAAGGAGGCACCTCAGACCCACCAGCGGAGCCTGATTCAGTGGCTCCTCAAAAGGGCATGGAGTCTCACCAGAGTGCAAGGCTTGTAAGTGCTTTTGGAGATTGAAAGGAGCAGACCTGTGCTTCCCAAAGCCCGCAGAGAGCAGGGACATCAAGCTAGCGGAAAGAATAAGTTAAATAAAATAACAAATGCTGAACCTGAACCGGAGAGCATGTTCCATGAACTCTGTTTGACCTTGCAATCCTGATACTTCGTGTTAGAACGGAGTTTCTCTGTATCCACAGTGAGCAGGGAGACTGGCCAGATAGGATTCTGGAAGCTGCCTGTGGACCTTCGCTGTGAATTACTGTCTCTGAGGCAGACATTTTTCTCCATGTTAAGATATAAGCTGTGTAATGTAACTGCAGTGACTCTCCTGGACAGGGTGCGTGAATGCGTGCAATCATGAAGAACCATAATACCCCCAAATCATGCTTTTGGGTGCAGGGAGAACCCAGGCCGTCACTGGCGATGTGGGGGAGGCCCAGAAGTGCTCAGGGCACGTGTTCGTCCTTGGCCATGCCAGGTAAAATCACCAGTCTGTGGCCCACTGGCAGACCTAGCTGGATTTCCTGGACCTTGTTCAGGGCCGTGGCTAGGGATGGGTTGCCTCTTCTTCTTCTTTTTATGTATTTATTTATCGTAGCCTGAACTTGGAGTGTTTCTTAAACATAGCTCTTCTTGAAGAAAACATCTATTGGGGATTTCCTGGGCAAGGCTGTGCCAGAGGAGTGGCCTTTCTTCAGACAGCTGGACTCTCGTGTGGACAAATATAGCTCCCACTGTGGGAAATCAGGCTGCGGACGATCTGTTGTCCTAACCGTCTCCTTGGAGCTTGGAGAACTTGCCCCACGCCGCAGATGCTGGTCCCCACCAGGCTGGGCAGCCAGACACCCGTGACCACGAGGGGTGAAGTCCGGCAAGCAGATCTAAGAGTACACAGAAGAGTTCCACGTTGTAACTTCCATTCGGCACAACGACTGCAGGTAGGGCAGGCCCCCCCACCGTCTCCTGGCCCCCAGAGGAAGTACTGGCTCCTGCTTTGTGCCCTCCCCACGGGACACAAGAATTACCTGTAATATTTTATACTGATGCCCCCTGCCCCCATATTCAAAGTCCTCTTGAGGACCCACAGGGCTCCCTGAGCCTGGCACAGTGCCCGGAACATAGTGCTCAATAAAAGGTTGATCACTTAGTTGTCTGAGGTCCCTACCTCCTGAGGGTGGCAGGGGTATTTATATGCCCAGGGACAGCCTCTGCCTGGCAATAAGATGCAGAGCAATGGATGATAGAAGGCCAGGTGTATAAAGAACTCTGACACGGTCGCTTGGATCAGGAATCCTCACAAAAACGCGCATATCCAATCTCGAGGGTAAGGATGTGGGGATTCAGCTTAGCCTGAACAACGGAGTGTTTGCTCCTCTCCCGTGAGGGCCTCTGTGGAATCCGTGGAGACAGAAACTTAGGGCCATGTCCCAGCCCGTGGATAATGAGTTCACCTTTGACAGAAACTTAAAGTCCCTTAGGACCCAAATTATGTTCGGTTACTAACCCGGTGGTGATAATTCTGCTACGGAAATCAGCACACTGTGTTGCAGGCTTCTGGCCCCTTGGGGCTTCCTCGATTGAGGGGTATGAACTGATGGTGGCAAAGAAAGGACTCGTCTTGCTGGAGAAAGACAAGGCACTTTGGAGCATGAGTAACAAATAGGTTTCTTTTATTATTGGGTTTCTTTTATTATTGGATTTCTTGGCCAGTCAGCCTCAGGGCCTGTGAAGGCTGTTACTTTGTGAGATCAGAGTCGGGTGGGAGCTCGGTGAGTCCTGCATTTGAACTAAGGAGGATCCTAGATGTCGGAGGCGCTGACCTTCAGGCATAATGCTCCAGGAACCCAGGCCTTTCCCAAACCTGAAACCAGGACCCAGAGTCCCTTTTCTAAAGGCTCTGAGACTTGGGTTTGGTTATAATTCCTCACTGTGGAGTTGCCTGCCTGCAAAGGGGGGAGGAGTGTGTTGGGGGCAGTCCCATCTACACTATGAGCCAGGCCCAGACTTTCCCTGGAGACGGTTCATGGCCCACAGAGCTTGAAGAATTCCTCCCTAAGCAGCACGTCTTTTTACCTGGGACTTTGGCAATGTGGATGCTTTTTTAAAGGGTGGATTGATTTCATTGCGAACAAAAGGGCATTCAGGCCCAGGGCTGGGATGGCAAGGGGAAGGGGGGGTGCCCACCCGCAGCCTCCTATGCCTGGAGGCAGGCCGCCTTCACCCTCCTCCCTCCGGGGCCCTGTGGGGAGGCTCCATGCACAGCTCAGGACAGGTGGGCTGCCTCCCAGCCGAGAAAGAGGGACAGAGCCCCGCAGGTCAGGCTGCTCCGTGGGAACCGAAAGCCCAGGCATCCGCTCAGGGCAGAAGCTCCAGGGTGCCCTGGGAGGAGGCCGTCAGGGCCCTTGGTGTGCAGTCAGGGGAGGCTGATAGGCTGAGTGCTCGCCCCCAGCCAAGGCACACAGAATGTTCCTTCACAGTACAGCAGGTCCATCTGGGCGGGAACCCTCCACAGCCGGCCTCACCGAGACCGTGCCTTTGTCATTTGGAAGGCCACAAGCCATCACTGCTCGCTCAGCTGCCCCTCTGTGAGGCCGAGAAGGCTGGCGCTGTTGTCCCCCTGCCCTCCACTCCCTTGTACCCTCCCACCTGCGGCCTAGGATCCTCTCTGCCTGCTACCTGTCACTTGTGCAAGGCATTATCTTTTAGGAGTCTCTCTTGGGACTGGCCAGGAGGAGAAAGAAGGATATGGAGCTTTGGAGCCCTTATGAAAGGCACCTGGCTAATCTCCCGTCAAGTGTTAAGCTTTTCTCTCCTGCGGAAAGAACGAGACACATCTATGGAGTACACACAACTGCCCAGGCAGAGTCTGCGGCCACAGCCATTAAAGTCATCATCATCAAAGAGCATCTTCTAAGCACTCGATGGCCATGACAACCAATAAGGAGGGAGACGTGGGTGAGAAGTAGCTGAACTTGAAGGGAAGAGGCCTGGATTCCCATCCCAGCTTTGCTTCCAAGTAGCTCTGGGCACAAGGGGCGTCCTTCCCCTTGTCCCCAAATCCGATATTGCTATCGCCGAAACAGCTCTTACCGTCCACGTTTCCCAGCCCAGGCCCACTGCGCACGTGGCTAGTCAATCACTGTCCCGTGGAGCCTTAGAACACGGACTCAGAAACCTTCCCACAGAGCTCCCGGCAGCCATCGGGCACTGATTTGAAGGGCGCTCGAGAGGAAACCTATTTGCCAGCGCTGCCCAAAACGAACTCATAACCTGGGGATGGAATTCTGTACCAAGAACAGGCCAGGTCACTCAGAAAAACAAAAACAAAAACAAACAAGAAAATCTTAAAAATCAATAAAGCAACAAACCCACCTGAACAATCCGGACTAGCCAGGTGACTGATACTTAGTTACTCGGCAAAGATAACCTCACTGAGTTGTTTTATCTGGATAGATCCAGGGTTAAAGATATTGATACACACCCAAGTCAGACATGTTCCCTCTTTATTTCCCAGACAAGGAAATGAAAGTGTCAGTGGTTGTGACTTCCTAGGCGCCCCGGCTTGGCGGTGGCCACATCAGAAACCCAGCTTTTCTGATCCCCAGCCCAACACTCTCTCTGCCTTCTGACCACATTGTCTTGCTTGGCAAAAGAAACACGTGCACACACTGCTATTTAAGGTACAGGCAATTAATGGTTCTCAATAGTGTTTGTGGTGAAAATTAATGAACCAGTGGCCCTTTATTGAGACCATAAAAAACAAAGTTCCAAACACTGCAGAATTGAACAGGGAGTCCGAACCCCTTTGTTTTATTGTAACCCCACCACTCCCTATTTGCATAGCGGGGGAGAGTCACGTAACACATTTTTGTCCTTGCTTTTCTTGCCGGTGTGATGGGCACCAACCATGCTGTTTGTACCTGCCTCACCAGGATATAGAAACTACAAGCAAAAGATCTGGAGCTTTCGGCTCCCGAGGACCTGCAGTTATCGTGAGAGCAGCGGTGAGCAATCAGGTGGTGGCTGTCATTCTGGGATTAATGGCAACATTTGAGAAATGCCAAGATGTGTGGGATAAATGTACCACAGCCCGAGGATGACTCAGGCGATTTGGACTGGGGTCAGGCTGACTTCACAAGTGATCTGTTTTGAGATGAGAATGTCAGGCAAAGGGAAATTCCAGAGGGAGCTTCCAAATAGGAAGGATTGTTCTAGGTCAGGAGGAGACCCCAGGGGTCCTTCCCTCCTCTTTCTGCTGCAGATGTCTGGAGGAGGGTTCTGACAGCAGGACCAAGGCTCAGGAAGGAAGCACTACATGCAAGGCTTAATGAGTGTTAACTGGGGAGCAGCGAAAGCATAAGGACCAGTGTGTAACAGATTAGCACACAGGAAGCGGCTCAAACACATTGCCTCCCGATTGCATTTATCAGGGCACCTCGCTGGGTGTTCCAGACATCAGGAGCCTGGCTTTGTAACCACATGCCCACCACACCAGTCTTTGCCATAGGAAGGAGCTGTGTGTTCGCACAAACTATCTGCCTAGTACATGAATTAAATATGTGTTTCTCCCAGTCTGGCAATTTGCTGCACTCCTGCAAAGGAAGAAGGGTAGAACCTGCTTTGTTCTCTTGCTTCAAAAGAGGCGAGACCTGAAAGCAGAAGACATTTTAGGAGAAAGAGTCCTCTGAGTTGGCCACTAGATGGCGCCAGAGTTCTACCCATGAGCCTGGGGATGCCCAAGGCCCTTTTAGGTAAATTCAGAAGGAGGATGGGCATTAGGGGTCATCTAGTCCGACCCGACCCTATCATTTTAAGACCAGGTAAGGGAAGCTGAAAGAGAGCAAAGATCTTGCCTGGTGTAAACAACCAGTTAGTGCAAATCTGGGGTTAGAAATCAGATCTGCTGCCTCTGGATCAATCTCATTCAGTCAAACCACCATGTTTTCTTTCTTTACTTATGTTGTCTTGGATTCTTAGCCACTACTGACTGAAGCAGGAAGTGGTTTCAGTATTGAGGATTAAACACAGGAGGGACAGAAAGAGAGTAGAGTTGCTAGGTCTCTTCCCAGCAGTGTAGAAAGGCCACTCAGATGGCCCAAGGGCCTGGGTCACAAGGTACAGAGAATTCTTCTGTGGTCCTGTCAACTCAGGCTCATTGTCTGGGGATACTGTCATCTTGCCTGGTCAGATCATGACACTAAAGGCAGGTGGAATCCAGCCTGAAGACCTCAATTCTAGCTCTACTCAGTTTGCCAAACTCAGGTTCCTATTCCTAAGCCTCAGTTTCCTGGCTTACTAAAGCAACATGGCAAAAAGAGGGTAAACCCCACCAACACGTTTCCATCCAACACCATGGGGATCCAAAAAGTGAACCTGCCCTTGAATTTTTTTTCTATGTTCTTTATTACTTTACGTAGCCCCTACCATTTTCCAGAAAGGAATTAAAGCACAATGAATGGTAGGATATTTCACAGAGACCAAGAAATATTTGATGATAATGATGACTAACTCAACAAAGTCAACCCCAAAACACTTAGGGGATGCTAACTTTGTTTTTATATATAAATCTACTTTATATGACATTCCATCAACCCAAAATCACATTTATCTGCCACATCTCCACTTTTTTCCCCCAACAAGTAATTCATATTTTTACTTTTAAATTTTTTTAATGTTTATTTATTCTTGAGAGAGAGAGAGAGAGACAGAGTCTGAGGGGGAAAGGGGCAGAAATAGAAGGAGACACAGAATCAGAAGTGGCCTCCAGGCTCTGCGCTGTCAGCCTGATGCGGGTCTCGAACCCACAAACCGTGAGACCATGACCTGGGTCGAAGCCAGACGTTCAACTGACTGAGCCACCCAGGCGCCCCAATTCATATTTTTAATAAATGAGGCATTTACACTAGTGGAGAGGCTCAGAATGCAGGATCTGCCCTGTGTAACACTGGGAATCATGTAACCTCAGGAATCCCCATGCTTCTCATCTCTAAAATGGAATCATATTTCAAGTCTAAATTATCTTATAATGATGGGGAGTGCCACCAGCATCCAGATCTTGTTTTCCAAAACCATTCTCCAGTAAAGGAGCCAGGGCCCTTTGGAACAGTGGTGGGTCGTAGAACCGAATTAGGGGAAATAATGGAAAAATCCGGAGCTTTTGGGTGGTGCCAGGAGAAAGGAAGTAACCTCAAAAGGACACTGGCCTGTCAAAAGGGCACAGAAGCTAACATGAAGAAACTCCCAATAGCCAGAGCTGTAACAATTTGAGCAGCAAAGTAAATAATGGTAATATTGGCCTATAATTCATAGAACTAAATAAATGTGAGTTAATACAGGTATAAATAAATAGTTGAATAAATTGGGAAGGGGCAAATCTCTGCAGAAGAATTACAATTAATAAATGAGGGACGTATAAAATCACCTTGAAACACCACAGCCAAGATACACAGATGGATGCTAGAATTACATGCGGAAGTTTAAGGGGAAACATTATTTGAATAGTCTCGAAATATCTCTGCCAAGACACTTACTGCTGACATCACCTTCACCAAAGGATCATGGTCAGTATTGCTAGTATTAAGACCTACCCATATCATGTGCCCCCTAGAATGATTGACGGAGAAGGACAAATCACTGTTTAAAAGAACGTATTTATTTAAATGCAAGTTAGTTAACATACAGTGTGGTATTGATTTCAGTAGAACCCAGTGATCCATCACTTACATATAACCCCCAGTGCTCATTCCAGTAAGTGCCCTCCTTACTGCCCGTCACTCATTTAGCCCATCCCCCCACCTCCACTCTAGCAAGCCTTAGTTTGTTCTCTGTCTTTAAGAGTCTCTTATGGTTTGCCTCTCTATCTGTTTCTATATTATTTTTCCTTCCCTTCCCTATGTTCATCTGTTTTAGTTCTTAAATTCCACATATGAGTGAAATCATATGATATCTGTCTTTTTCTGACTGACTCATTTCACTTAGCGCACTACATTCCAGTTCCATCCACATTGCGCAAATTGCAAGATTTCATTCTTTTGATCGCCAGGTAATATTCTGTTGTATATTATGCCACATCTTCTTTATCCATTCATCTGTTGATGGACATTTTGGCTTTTTCCATCATTTGGCTATTATTGATAGTGCTGTTATAAACATTGGGGTGCATGTGCTCCTTCGAATGAGCATTTTTGTATCCTTTCAATAAATACCTAGCTCTGCAATTGCTGGGTCCTAGGGTAGTTCTATTTTGAACTTTTTGAGGAAACTCCATACTGTTTTCCAGAGTGGCTGCACCAGTTTGCATTCCCACCAACAGTGCAAAAGGGTCCCTTTTCTCTCCACCTTCCTAATATCTGTTATTGCCTGAGTTGTTAATTTAGCCATTCTGACAGGTATGAGGTGGTATTTCATTGTGGTTTTGATTTGCATTTTCCAATGGTGAGTGATGTTGAGTATTCTTTTCATGTGTCTGTTAGCCTCTGGGTGTCTTCTTTGGAAAAGTGTCTATTCATGTGTTCTGCCCATTTCTTTACTAAAGTATTTTTCTGGGGGAGGTATTGAGTTTGATAAGTTCTTTATAGATTTTGGATACTAATCTTTATCTGATATATCACTTGCAAATCTCTTCTATGATTCCATTGGTTGCCTTTTAATTTTGTTGATTATTTCCTTTGCTGTGCAGAAGCTTTTAATCTTGATGAGATACCAATAGTTCATTTTTGCTTTTGTTTCTTTTGCCTCCAGAGACATGCATGTCTAGTAAGAAGTTGCTGTGGCCAAGGTCAAAAAGGTTGCTGCCTGTTTTCTCCTGTTCTGCCTGTTTGTAAGATTTTGATGATTTCCTGTCTCACATTTAAGTCTGTCATCCATTTTGAATTTATTTTTGTGTCTGGTGTAAGAAAGTGGTCCAGTTTCATTCTTCATGCTGCTGTCAAGTTCTCCCAGAACCATTTGCTGACGAAACTGTCTTTTTTCCTATTGGATATTCTTTCCTGCTCTTTTAAAGACTAGATGGCCATACATGTGTTGCTCCATTTCTGGGTTCTCTATTCTGTTTCATTGATCTATGAGGACATTTCATTTTTAAGGCATTCTTGATGAAAATGTGTAACGTCAAATTAATTTTTTTCTTTTTAAAAATTTTTTTAAATTTATTTTTTAGAGAGAGAGAGACAGTGTGAGCAGGAGAAGGTCAGAAAGGGGGAGAGATAGAATGCGAATACAGGCTTCAGGCTCTGCGCTAGCTTATCAGCACAGAGCCCAATGCAGAGCTTGAACCCATGAACCATGAGATACATCACTTAAAACACCACAACTGGCCTCTCTATGCAGAGAATAGATAAGAAACATTAAAAGCTAAACACTGGTTTAAAGGATAACAAAAACCTAAAACCGATCAGAGGTCAGAACTCAGATCTTGGGAGTGAAAGAGCACAAGCAAAGTAAAGATGAGGCAAGGTATACACTGACTGTTTCTATTCTACATACATCCTCCCCTACTTCCCTAATAATGAGGTCAAGTTGTATGCAGGGTGGCCACATACCAGCCAAAAGACTACATTTCCCAGCTTCCCTTGCAGACAGTTATATCCAAATAACTAACTTCTGGCCAATGAAATATAAATGGATGCTACTGGGTGGAATTTCCAGGAAGATGTCTTAGAGAAAGAAGAGTTGAGATGTGCTTTTTTTCTCTTCCTCTCTTCCCTCTGCCTTTTATCTGGAAGGCAGGCTTAATGGCTGGAGTTGTTGTGACCAAATTTGGAACATGAGGCAGCCTCAAGTGGAGACCACATGCTAAAACAGAAAGATATAAGAGCTTCAGTTCCTGCTGACACGGCAGAACCACCAAACCAGGGCTAGACTGCCTAACTCCAAACAATATATTTACTAAACTTTATTTCCAGTCTAGAATTAGCAATAAATAGAAATCCCTAACTGATACAGGAATATGGAAAGACATGAGCTAGAGTAAAGTGTGGTGACTGATGTTGACCATCACAATGTAATAGAAGATGAAATCTCTTTGGTGCTCTTCACCTGCAGAATTTCAACGCATACGGAAGAAACCTTAGAGGTAAGAAAGGGCTGAAAGCGTG
>NC_043707.1:72909346-72943290 GCF_006229205.1 Suricata suricatta
CAGAAGGTTTGCCACTGAAATGAAGTTTAAGGTGAAGGGTAGATCTTGGCCACCCAACAAACTGGCTTAGCATGTAATGTACCATGAGCACAGTATATTTGAGTGATTCTCCCCCACCCATCATTTTTAATGCTGCTTTCATTGGAAAATGCATTTTAACATCTAAAAAAGTATGCCAGGACTCAAATGCTCCTTAGTGTTACTGTGATTCAGGGGCTCCTTCTAGGTAAGGAAGGTAAGGAAGAGTGAGTGGGAAGAGTAACTTATTAACTCTATCGGTCAGCCCCCTGGTGAGGAGTCAAGCTTGAGACAGGAGGAAGAGCCTGGGGCGCGGGCAGGCTCCGGAGTGCGGGCACAGAGGGTCCAAGCTCCTTGTGAATTGCCTACCCGGAGGGTGGCAGAACCCAGGTTATTCCCGGAACCACAGCTCAGGAGTCAAGGTGACGATGAACTAGACAGTGCCAGTGGAAAAAGTGCTAGAATAAAGAGATGCTGGCCACATAATCCAACGGATAAAGAAGGCCAGCCGTGCCATCCCTGGTCCCACCTGGCCCACCTTCACCGCGGCACTCGGGCTGCCCTGACTGCTGGGTGGGGGAGCAGGTGGACGTGGTAGGCAGAATAATGACTCCCCAGAGATGCCCAGTCCTTACCCCAGGAACCTGTGAATGTTACCTACTGACAAGAAGACTTGGCAGATGTGATTAAGTTAAGGATCTCAAGATGGGGAACGTGTCTTGGGGTATTCAGGTGGGTCCAATATAACTTCCAGGGTCCTTATAAGGGAAAGGGGTGGGGAAGGCAGAAGGCTCCGAGAGACAAGATGCTGTACTGCTCTCCTTGAAGACGGAAGGAGGGGTCAGGGCCACAGAATGGAGGCAGCTTCTAGGAGCTGAAACACAGGAAATGGATTCTCCCTCAGAGACGCAGCCTTGCTGTCATGTTGATTTTAGCCAAATAAGAGCCATCTTGGACATCTGACCTCCAAAAGAGTGAGAGAACGAATGTGTTTTGTTTTAAACCATTTGGTTTGCATCGTTTGTTACAGCAGCTACAAGAAACCAATACAGGGGCAAAGACGGAAGCCAGTGCCCAGTAGAGGCCTGTAGACAAGGATGGGGTGGTGGAAGTGCGCTGGACGCAGGCGGGGGGGGGGGGGGCGGGGGTTTGTGTGAGGACACAGCCTCAGCCGACCTGTGCCCTCTTTGCTCCTCTCGACTGCTGCCTACATTTGTAAATTATCCTCGCCACCCCAGACCCCTTCCCCATGCATGTGGGAGACTCCTGATTGGAGCCAGGCACCCACCTCTAGTCTCTGGCTGGAAGTACACAAAATAACTTCTTTCAGGGTTAAAGGGCTGATAACTAAGCCTTTGATTTCGGGTCTTCTGCCCATTTCCTGGGTCACACTGAAGTACCCCAGCGTGCTTCTCTTCCAAAGTGTTTTCCTTGCTCTAGTTTTAAAGGGTTCGGCTAATGGGACTGCTCTCTCTTTCCCTCTCTCTGGCTTCCTGGGAGCCTTGGTTCATTACATCCATTAGCACTTCCCTGTTTCTCCCCCAGCAGGAGATTTTCAAAAGCATCAGTTCAAATGGCAGTCGCCTCCCTTCAAGCAGATTGTTGGCATTGTGGACCTTTTTTGGTTCCCTCTGGTGCCCTCCCCTGTCCCTTAGCAGTGGAGACATCCCAGGTGGCCTCTCTGCATCGTGAAACCTGTTTCTAGTTAGAGAAAGCTGTGTGCTCTTGGGCTTTACAACGGTTGCATTTCTTTGCTGTGGTTGTTCCCTGCTTGGGAAGATAATCACTTTCAGAGCCCATGGAGAAAGTGGACAAAATACCCAGGGTGCCTTAAACCTGCTTTCAGCCTCCGCTCTGGAGTTTTCCTGGTTTTACCTGAGTTGACCATGATCACAGGGCACTGCACGCACTGCCTGACTCAGGTTAGATGGCTCATTAGAAAGTGTCTGAACAAAGGGGGCTTTCCAGCAGCTTCAGGCACAAATTCCTGTGCTGTGGGCACCCAGTCAGATAAGGATGGGCAGAGGGGGGTCTGGTTTATTGCAAGAGCATTTTGCTCTGTGAATTGCTGGATGAAAATCCGACTGTGCTTCCTTGTTAGGCATCCAGCACACATTACTAATTGAATGTCGAGGGCAGCGTGAGGCAGGATTAGCTATGCAGATAACCAGCAGCATTTGAGGCTGAGATCTTTGAAAACTAAGATTTCAAATAATAATAATGCGTTCATAATTCCAAATACCAGTGGAAGGTTTTTAATCCAGCTGCATTTTGTTTTTAAGGCCCTTTTCTCATGATTTAGCCAGTACGATGGATGATAGGAACTTTTCTACAAGAGGAGGCCTCCACGAATATACGGGACAAATGTTGATGAAGCCCATTGGAAGGGCAACAGCTGGAAGGCTGGTTCCTGACAACCATGAACATATTATAGTGACCAGAAAATATACGTAAACAACCAGCATTGTGTTATATTAACAACAAAAGAAATGTGTGTCCTTTGGAAGCTTCTAGTGAAATTTTTAATTTTTTTATTTTTAATTAAAAAAATTTTAATGCTTATTTTTGAGAGAGAGAGAGCATGAATAGGGGAGGGGTAGAGAGTGAGAGACACAGACTCTGAAGCAGACTCCAGTCTCTGAGCCCTCAGCACAGAGCCTGGCATGGGGCTCAAACCCATGAACCGTGAGATCATGACCTGAGTCGAAGTCAAAGCTTAACTGTCTGAGCCACCCAGGCGCCCCTGTAGTAATTTTCTTAAATGGTACGCTGCCACTCAATCCTGTGACAGTGGCAGACATCAGTAATCAACCACCAGAATTTTCCTATTAGACCAAACTGCTGCATCAAAATCCTTCTCTGCACAATCGGGGGGGACACCTTTTGCCATGCAAGGTGACACCCTCGTGTGCAAATTAGCCCCCTTTCAGAAACTTCATTCAAAATACCTTTAGAGTCTGAGGAGTTAGCTCAGTAGGATGCCTACATGTGTAGAGCAGTGTGCTAGGCACTGGGACAAAAGAGATCCAAGGGCTGTTCTGTTGAGCTAACCAGAATCTGTAAGATAGGGGAAATCCTCCCAGGAAAGATAATACTTCAGTTGGCCCTTTAAGGGGGAAAAAGGGACTGGAGACCACAAGAAAGGGACAAGAGCATAAATAGCCAAAAGGATCAAAAGGACACTCCTGGCATAATCCGGGTCCCATAAGGATGGAATAGGAGATACAACTAGGAAAATACGCTGAAGTCATTCTGTGGAGGGCCTCAAATGCCATGCTAGGAGTTTTCTGCAGCAAATGAAGAGCTGATGATGGTTTGTGAGGAGTGACCCAAAGCTATCTGTGTTTTATAAGGGGTGACTGGGGGGCTCAGTTGACTGAGCATCTGACTCTTGATTTTTGGCTTAGGTCATGATCCCAGGACATGGAATGAGCTCCACATCAGGCTCCATGCTGAGCATGGATTCTGCTTAAGATTCTCTCTCTCTCTCTAAAATGGAAAAAAAAAAAAAAGAAGAACTTTAAAATTTTTTAAAAGAAAATAGGTAACTTCCTGCAACATGCAAGTAGGGTTTGCATAGGGTGGACCCAGAGAAGGCAATCCAATATCATAAAGGAAAGGATATAATCCCTGCTGACATCACAAAGCCCTGTGGTCAGCTCATTCTTGGATTGATAACTTGATCTAGATGCTTCTTCCTGAATTGTGGGAGTGCCTCTCCTGTCCATTCTTCCATGAGTCTGGACGCCTCCAGTGACCTGCTCTACCCTAGGCTCACCGCCAGCCTGTGAGCTCCCTGAGGGCAAGGACCAGGAGACGCCCCTGCCATGCCAGTATCTGCCTATTCCCCACCCACAGCAGATGCCCCACAGATATCCCCAAACTAATTCACTGGAGCGGCTTCCTCTTTTTAGTACATCCCTCCCTACTGCGTATTCCGCCCCCGCTGAGCAGATCCTGCTACTGTCCAAGCAGGAAAGCCTATTCCCAGGCTCCCCTCTCTAATCCCCTTCCACCTGAACCCGATGTGTCATCCCCTCCACTCCCACAAAAACTAGTTCACACTCGTCCCTTTTAAGAAATCTATTCTGAACAACGTGCAGACCTGCCCCATCATTCCAGAGCTTGGGCCTTACCAGTGTACGGGTGCACGCCCCCTACATGCCCCTGCCCGAGGGGCAGCTTTGCTGCCCCTTTGTTTCCGAAGGCTTTGTTAGCTCAGGCTCGCCAAAGGTTGTAACCAGAAGCAGCGGCACACAGCCACCTCCGCCGCAGGCCGTGGAGGAACGGAAGCCCTAGTTCACCCGGTTTGTGAGTGGCAGAGTCAGGATTAACTTGGTCTCCTGACCTCTCCACCATCTATAAAAACTCACAGCTGTCTCTCCTCTTTACTGAGTACATGATCCATGAACTTTCTGCAAATAGTTGTTAATGGAGGTGACAACCATATATAGATTACTTGACTTTGAAAGAGACTTTTTTTTTTTTCAGATAAAACCCATTTTACACTACAGTGGCACGGAACATGATTTTTAGAGGGGGGCGATAGTGCTTCAGAAGACACTTGACAGTCCTGTCTCATGGCGTTTGCATAAATCCCATTGCGGTTGCCCTGTTGGCAACGGGTTCCATACAAATCACCACTGCAGGCGTAGAGTTTCTAGATAGACCGTCAGATGAGGTGACATTATAAAACACCAACCACAGGTCTGGCCTGGTCTCAGACTGGTTTACTTTGTTGTTATTGTTGTGGTCTTTCTTCCTGTTTCCAGATAGATGCTGCAGCTCAGGCCTGAGGGTCCAGGAGATACCTGGGGTGGGGGGACTGGACGGATGGTTGACTTTCACTAATTAAGTCCCAGCTCAGAGTCGGGGACAGTACTGGAAACTTCCCTGTCTCATTTATTACGCTCATTCCCAGCGAGGCACGCCTTGTCTAGGATTGAGCTGGACTTTATTACATCGCTAGCACCTCAGGGCCTCGCTGTCTGCCTCCCGCTACTGTCGGGAAAGTGTTATAAATTGTACGTTGTGTTCATTTGTTTGTCTTTGCATTATGCCTACTGTGTTGGAACATAAATAATTTGCATTAATGGGTTTCCTTTCCACAAAAGGGGTTAGTAATAGTTCCTACTTAATAGTGTGGTCATGAGATTTATGAGGTAACGTAGGCACGATACTCGGAACAGTGTCGACACATGGCACCCACTCAAAGTTTCTTTTAAACTGTAATTACGGTAATGATGACGGTTGATATTGTTTTAGTTTTGTTTAATGTTACATGTTTTCTTTCCTTTTCAATATGAAGCTCTTTTTTCCAGTGACAAACACAACACCAGGAAAACATAAAAAGGACACTAGCAATAAATCATATTAAACACTGTTAGTGCCTTGGCTAGATTATTTTAGATCCTTTTTGTATACATATGCACATAAATACAAGTACACACACATTTACATACATATAAAATTTCCGGGGGCACTTGGCTGGCTTAGTCAGAAGAGCATTGGACTTTTGATCTCAGGGTTGAGAGTTGGAGCCCCATGTTGAGGACCAAGATTGTTAAAAAAGAAACTCTCAAAAAAGCCCACACTATTTCCAAAACATTTTCAGCCATCAAGAATTTAACCCCCAAAACAGTCATTCATTGGCCACATATTCATTTATCCAACAGCTATTCTTGAGGATTGATGTGCCCAGCACTGCTGGGTAAGGTGTTGAGCAAGGCCGTGCTGTCTTCTCAGAACTTTCAGACACTTTTCATAGCTTGAAATGAGGGACTCTGAGAGGCATGTAGGATTTTTATAAGAGAAACAAACCTGACTGGCTGATGGCAGAACAGACCTGCAGACTTCTTCATTTGATACTTCCCAAGAGCCTGGAGGACATCCGACCCACCCCAAAGTGCTCCCATTCCAGCCCCCAATCCTTGCCAACCCCCCATGCTCTCACCTCAGACCTCCCCTCACCCCACCCCCAGGCTCTCCTACCTCAGACCTCCCTCTCCCTAGCCCCTCCATGCACTCACACTTCAGACCTCCTTTCCCCCACCCCTCCGAGTACTCACACCTCAGCCCTTCTCTCCCCCCATCCCTTCACATTTCAGCCTTCCCCTCTCCCCAACTCTATGCCCTCACCTGGCAGCCCTCTCCTCCTCCCCACCCGTCCAAACATTCACAACTCACACCTCCCCTTCCCTCCCCAGCCCCCCTTGTCCTCACACCTCGATCTCCCCTCTCCAGTAACACACACATTGATCAAGGTGGTAGGAATGGTCATTGTTCCCACTGACTTTGCCGGAAGCTTTTTGGGTTGTGTGAAAACAAAGGTCTTAATTTTTCTAAGGGAACATGATTGTCTCAGCAAAAAGCTCAGTCACTGACTACATATAAGAAAAGCAACAGGAGTACTATTTACTGTTGGCAATTAATGAGACTTAACCCATCTGGTCAAGGCCAGCACTCGTACCCAGCGTGTTCAGGGAACCATTTAGGCGCTTGGAGCCCGCGCCAGGACTGCCGGGAAGCGCTGCCCAGATTGCTGCGGAAGGAGTGGTGGGTGTGTATTATTTATGTGCCCCTTTCAAACAAACCCAACAAAAGAACAAAGCCTCCCTTCTGCTGGCAGTGTTAGCGGCTCCAACATACGGCGCTCCCTGGCTCGTTCCGCTGAGGAGTGGGCGTCCGGGCGGCGTGAAGGTGCTGCCGGCAGCCATCTGCCTATGCCAGCCGCCCCGCTCTGAGCTGAATTCTCACTGGGAAGCCGCGCCTCGGGAAGGAGGGGCAGGGAGGAGAGCGGCTTGGAGAGAAGACACGATTTTGTGACAGAGGAACTGTGCTCATCCAGATTGCCACTCATTGCATACCTGGTCCAAGGCCATTCTCCAGGAGAGGCGTGAGATCATGTGTGTGAGAGGAAAGAGGATGAAGGTCAGGGGCAGAAAGAGAAGGGGCAAGGGGGGAGGAGGCAGGGAACAGGGAGGCTTGGAGCCTCTGAGGGAAGCAATTTATTTGTGGGTTCTTGACCACTGTCTCTCTCAAAGACATTTTGATATGTCTAGCCTCTCTCACAGATGCTTACATAAATTGTCACAATGAAGAACCAGCTGCAGAGGGTGAAACTGTGTTTTCAGGAGTGACTGGGGCCTCAGGATGAATGTGGACTTCAATGTGGCCTAACAAGAATTCTTTTGTGCTCGGGGTTCTGAAATGAAAGACCTGGAGAGATCCATGCAGGGCGTATGGCATTTGTCTGGCCTTGTCTGTGCAATCAACTTTGCTTCCGTGCCCCTGTAATCTGACATAAAGCAGAGGAGGACGCAGTGTAGAAGTCAGCACTGAGCTGGTGTGTGCGTGCGTGTATGCACACACACACACACAGGCACACACACACAGGCACACACTTGCACACACCATTGTTTGAGGCAATTAAAAATACTTACAACATGTGATTTAAAATGTCGCACTGGGGGCGCCTGGGTGGCTCAGTCGGCTGAGAGGCCAACTTTGGCTCAGGTCTTGATCTCGCGGTTCATGGGTTCAAGCCCCGCATCAGGCTCTGGGCTGACAGCTCGGATCCTGAAGCCTGCTTTAGATTCTGTGTCTCCCTCTCTCTGCCCTTTTCTGCTCATGCTCTGTCTCTCTATCTCTCATAAATAAATGTTTAAAATAAAATAAAATATCGCAGACTGCATGCTCTTGTGCCCAGAGGGGTCTGCCATTGTCTAGGCACACCGATGCTGAGAAACCGCATAGGTGCATGCACATTTTAAAAACCAACACGAAATACATATTTGTCCCTGGAGATGGTAGAATCCCCTGAAGACTGGTGTTTTCTTGGCTCAAATTCTGAGCAGTGGAATTTATTACCTTAGGCTAAGATTAACTGTGTTGTGTCAGAGGGTTTCCCCCTCTCTTTGTTTCTCCTCCTCCTAAAGACCCAGGAATCTTACTGACTTACTGAAACTGTCACCTCACACCTGTGATAGTCAGAAGATGAGCCCTTTTCTTCTTGCCCCCAGCATGCCCAGAGACCAGAGCCTTTCAAGGGTTGCTGATCCCTCAGCAAAGACAGGACAGGTGGGGATGGCATCTTCCTAAGTTAAAAAAAAAAAAAAGGGAAAAAATTAAAGGACTTTCATTTTACTTTCATTTTCTAAAGGGTATGTCTCTTTAAGAGTAAAAATAACATGATGCCCCCTGGCCTTTGCTTCTACCCTCTTCCCTGGAGGATGTGCAGGGACCTCAGCCCTTGTATGTGAAATGCCCTGGGCAAGATCCCATTTCTGCTGATGGGAAGGAAAATCTGGGTTCTGTTACTTCTATTTCTTTCTTTCAATGTTTATTTATTATTGTGACACAGAGGGAGACAGAACATGAGCAGGGGAGGGACAGAGAGAGGGAGACGCAGAATCCAAAGCAGGTTCCAGGCTCTGAGCTGTCAGCACAGAGCTGAACTTGAGGCCTGAGCCCACAGACCGTGAGATCATGACCTGAGCCCAGGTTGGACGCTTAACGGACTGAGCCACCCAGGTGCCCCTTGTTACTTCTATTTCTGATGCATCCTGTTCCTGATGTTTGTCTTGTGGCGCTCACTGAGTTGCCTTTCTTTCCAGCCAGTGAATAAAATCTGAAAGTATAAAATTTAATTTGCAGGAAACAGGAGACAAGGCAGAAATGCAGTATTTGCATATCCTAATACCTATTCCCTAATACTAGACCCAGGTTTGGTCCCAGAGACGGTCCCTGTCTCCTGTAGGGACGCTCTGCTCCACACTGAGATCCTTGTGCTGCTGAGCCACTTGGATGGAGGAGACATCGTCAGAAAACGAGGTGTGCTTCAGATCCCAGAGCCTCAGAACTGGGGGAGCTTCAATCCCTTAAAGCAGGGGTCGTTGTGCTTTTCCTGTAAAGAGCCAGATAGGAAGCATTTTAGGTTTGACGAGTCAAGAAGCAACATTAAGCAACAGTTCTCCCTGAAAAGCTAACAGACCTCTGGACGTTTTTACAATTTGCATGTTAAAACGTTAGCTCTCAGACCATACAAGATCTGTGGAAGGGCCACCATCTGCGGTCCCCTGGCGGTCTCCCCATAAGTGACGGTCCCCACTTTGCTTCAGCCTCTGAGCCACAGGACACTCGCCACCTCTTGAAGTCACCAGATGCACTGAGGCAGCTAATATTTTGAGAGAACACTTCTTCACGCTGAACTGCAGCTTGCCCTCCTGCATTTTATTATCGAGGAGTCACGTTAAGAACCAACTTTAATCATTTTAAGAACGGATTTAAATTCCCAGACATATTTTTTTATTGGTGAAAATCGTCCTTTTTTAGTGTGTCGAGGTCATTATGAAATAAGGGATTGTGTTGTGCTGTAATGCAAAGAAGTCCTGAGGAGCTGCTGGAGTCTGGGAGGGCTCTTTGCCCTTACGCTCAATGTCCCCGCACTGCTCCACAAACTCGGGTTCCTTTTTTCAGTTAGGCAGCCTGATTCCTTATTCTCGGATGTCACCTTGTCCTTTCTCATCTGCCCACTGCAGCAGTTCGCCCACTCTCATAATTAAATGTTCCTAATCTTCCAGTGGACTCACCAGGAGAGAACAGACCCCAGGAGCCCTTGACTCAAGTACTTTCATCAACGAAGTATTTAAACCACTCAGAGGCAAATTCTTCCTTTCTCCCTCTCCCTTTGCCTCCCACTCTCTCTGAGTACCAGCTAGTTTTTTCAGTAAATGTGAAAGTTTGCCAAAAGTGTTGATTACCATTTGTGTAGTTCACAGATTATAAATTCCTAAGGGCAGCGACTTTCTTTCTCAGCATCTAAGCCTTAGATCCAGGGCCAGTGCATCATTAGTAGTAAGATTAAGATAATAGATAATATGGCTTAGTAACCAAAAGAAATCAACCCTTAGGGATAGAACAGAAATGGCCAACTTCTAGTATGCTATTTACGTCCACAGATCCGTCATTGACCGTCATGAAACCCAGAGCTACACAATTTATGTATATGTGACCAGGCTGTGCTGTCCTGCTGCCAGACCACGTTCAGGGCTCCAGGCTCGCTGTGTGGACATGGTCTCTGGTTGTGGCTCCAGATTCTGGGAGGTAACCGTGAGCTTTAACTAATTACACCTTGCATCACCCCCAGGAGGTAGGTAATGATTATAGATGTGCTAGGCTGAAGTAACTCTGAATGTCTTAATAATCACTTAATAGAATCTTATCATGAGAAGCAAATTGCATTAAATGGGCAAATGAAGTTGACTGTGAGAAGCAGAGTTAGGAAATAAAATGCTATGGGGGGTTTTATATGGGAAAAATCCAATTAACACCTTTTTAAAAGAGTTGGCCCCATGGCTTTTTCATATCCCTCACAGTGCCTATCACAGGGTTGTGCCCTGGGTGAATACTTTCCCAATCAATGTGAAAGAAATTATAGGTAAAAAAAATAGTAGGGGGGTGCTGTGAAGGCTACGTGGGGGATGGGAGGGCAGGTGCGAATGCCATCTGAGATCCCAGTTCTACTTAGCAGCGAATAGCAAAATGATTTGATTGTGAAGCCACTGTGACACAGTTTACACAAAAGAAACCCCCCCCCCATTTTATTCGTAAGCACAATGGCTGTTATGCAAGATGCCAACCAGGTAAGTCGTGTGCCATGGGTGCTCCCTCCATTTCTCCAAATCTGGGAAACCCTGATGTTGACAGAGCCAAGCCTGGATATTAAGGCAGGAAGATAATAAAGGTGGTGAAGAGAGCTCAGGTGGGGCAGGGTCCATGTAAACACTCTAGGGAAGACAGGGAGACACCGTGGAAATTTCAGTGAGAGTCTTGTGACCCTGAAGATAAAGAAAGGTGAATCTCACTCAAGTGAATGATTCTGGGAAGCATCGTGGTCAGTAACAGAGCTGGGATTTAAAAACAAAACAACACACAACCTGGAAGGTGGCAGAAAGGCGAGCACAAAATCCAGAGAGCACGTTGAGGACATGCAGGTCCAGTGTGGTGTGTAGGAGACCAACTTGAAGGGGGCCGGGGGCGGTGGGGGGGTAGTGCCAACACCCAAAGAAGGTCTGTGCCTGACACTCAAGCTGGACCCCAAGTTAGAGCTGCACTCCAGAAATAGCACAAGGTCTCACTGAGTCCTAAAGCCCAACTGCATGCCTAAGATTGTGTATGTACACACATATATATGCACATATATTTACATATGTATATATACATCTATACAGCTGGAAAATTCACCAACTAGTCCAAGAGGACCCCTACGTAGAGGTGTGTAGACAGGGGTAAGAAGAGCAAGCCTTCATTTTTTCCCCACATACAGCTCTTTGTTATTTGATTTCTTCCTTTTTATAAGGAACATGCCTTCAGGGAACACAACTACCACACACTATGTTACAAGATAAAATGGGGAGGTCGAGGGGGAAGCACACGGCACCTAACAGAAAGGGCACGAGGCTTTGGTCTTTGCTGAGAGAAATTGCCTCCCTTTTTACTTGAAGGACAAGATGGACCCTAAAACTATTTCCATATGTTTAAGAGGGTGCTGGGATTTACTTTTCTCCCAATGCAAAAAAAATTTTACCTTTGCCTTTCTCCTGGAGGCTCTTGCAGCTCCATGGATGTTAGGAGCCTTTTTGTAAGCATTGTTTGCCAGCATTTCCTTTACTTGGCATGTCCCTTGCCCACCGTGGCCATGCCCTCCTGCACTGCACAGCCTCTCTAAATCAGCCTTGTTTCCTCAGTCCGGAGACTGAGGCGCTGATCTGGCCATTACCGCCTAATGGCATGTTCTGTTGCTTATGTTTGTCTCATATTTGTGATGGACAGACCTTGGGGATGCATTTGCGCGTCATTCTAATTGAGCACGGAACATTCTGTTTTCCTGCCTTGTCGGGGTGACTAATGAGAGAAAACAAGCAGGTGCGATGAGCAATCAGGGTTGCTTTCCTCTCACGGAGGGCAGAGCAGGAGCGGGGCTGATGGACACAGGGAATGAAGAGGCGAAGCAGGCTTGTCCAGCATCACCCAAAAATCTGAGCTGCCTGCTGTGAATTCCAGCCCAGCGCTGATTCTGTCTGCAGCAGCTCAGCAGTCACAACCTAATGGGTTTTCCGGACCTTGCAAGGGGTGTTCAGATGTGAGTCACCGAGGCTTCCAGAATGCAGTTCTGTCTCTCAGCAGTGTAGCTTTCTGCTGACTCCTTGGGGAATTTTAATAACATGTCATTTAACAAATTAGAAGGTGAAGCAAATTAAATACAGTAAATCAAAGCAAACCTTGACAAACAAAGTAGATGCAGGCAGATCTTTTCAAAGCACGCATATTTGAAAATGTAAGGTTTCTGAACAATTAGCAAAAAAGGGAAAAGTTACCATAGCAACTCCCAAAGTCTGCCTAGCTACCTAGCCTTCACAAGCCTTCAAATGCCCCGCCCTGTGCAGGGGAGAAGTGGGAGATGTTTGAGGACAGGAGGACAGTGAGGACAGGAGGACAGTTTTTTTGTTTGTTTTTTAATGAAATAAACAAGCTCGGTGGATTACCATTCACCTTTAATTGCCAGGAACAGCGCTCTAATGCAGATTTCAGGAAAACAGATGCCTTAGGTAATACAGCAACGGATCACTTGGTGGCGCTGTTGTTCCACTGCTGGGTTCTGCAGCGGCTTGTCCCTCGCCAGTCCTTTCTTCTCGAGCAGGTGCTCTTCTGTGAGCTGCCCTAACGTTCATGTAATCACGAAATATCTATAAAGTATCTGCCAGGTGCCAGAAACCATGTGGGCGTCTCGGGTAACTTAGGGAACAGAACAGTTTGTGGAGCTCAGAGAACAAGAGAGATGAGCGATCAGATGAAACAATTGCACATTGTGGTCAGATCAGTCTCCTAAAATAGAAAATGGTGGCCGCTGCCTGTATACAAACTGGTCAGGAAGACCTTTCTGATGAGTTTGCAGGCTGCACCCCCCGCCCCCCACCTTCCACACACTAAGCGATGGAGGAAGAATAGTGCCAGGCAGGGGGGCCACACTGGTTGGAGCTTAGTAGAGCAAAAGAGGAGGGTAGGAAGGATAAGCAGATAGGGCCAGATCATGCAGAAGCTTTGAGTCTTGGCAAGACTTCATTGCAGGTTTTATTCTTAGGGCAAAGAGAAGCCTTTGAAGAGTTTCAGTGCTAGAGTGAGATTATTCAACCAAAATAGTTTGCTTTTCATATTGTGTCGTAATTCCCGTTTGATCACCTTTACTTTAGATGTATGTAAGCACTTGGAGAAAAACATTCAGTAGTAGAACATTTCACATTTTTACACAGCAATGTTTTTTTTTAAATAATATAACCTATAAGCTATAAAGCTTAAAAGCTCTGCTGGTGGAGCAGCATTTAAGAAGTTGGAGAGCAGCGGACAAAATATATAGTGAGAGAGCACTGGGGTTGATAAGTCAGAAAGCCGAGTTAGCGGCCCCTCCTCACAGCGCTTCTCATACCATGTTGTCATTCCTCTCCACCTTGTCTTCTGCCCCGCTAGACGCTGGGCTTGGAGGGAATAGACATGCATTAGAGATGGGTGTTCTCTTGCCCATCTTAGTAAGCAATGATTAGCATAGGAACATAGTAGACTAAGCGTTGGATGGAGGGAGGGAGGGAGGGATGGATGGAGGGATGGATAAGCAGGCAGAAGGTAAGAGATGCCAATTCTGGATAAATGAGATTTCAGAATTTTAGCAACACTTACTCAAAGATAAATCATTTCAACATCCAGGTATAAGACAAAACATTTCTCTGACCTCCTTGAATATGTACTAAATATCAATTGAAACACCTACTATGTGCTAGATCAGGGACAGTGTGCTAGATCAGGGACTCAAACATGAGTAAGACCTCGAGTCTGTCCTCAAGCTGCTTACAGGATGTAAGACCAAAGCATAACGGGCCCACGGTTTAGAAACTGTTATGTACACAGAACGAGGGGTAGACTGACTGTGGTCGGTGTTGAGAAGAAGAAAAGATTCTCAACTGTCAGAGTTAAAAGCTTTAAGAAACTGGCATTTGAGTTTCATCTCAAAGGAGGGAAGGTCTCCTCCTGGGATGACAGATCTCTGAGCTCCACTAGGAGCTGGGAGTGGTGGCTGCTTCCTGAACAGGAAGGAAAAACAGTGCAAAGCTTTCTCCTACACAACTCCCCATCTCGTGAACCCGGGGTGCTGCCTTCCGAGGATGCCCAGACAGCCCAGCTTCCCAGACCACCACTGAGGACTAGGTTCTGGAGAGAATGCTCTGGACTACAACTCCCAAACCTAAGAAGTCTTTGTGGCTTATTATTTGAGTCTTTTAGCTTAAGGACACGCTTCTGTTTCTACTTTGGCATTTTTCCAACTGCAGATCACACATTCGTGGGTCAGGTAATCCATATACAATGCAACCAGCATTTAAAAAAAATGGGCTAGAGGGGTGCCTGGCTGGTTCAGTCAGTAGAACATTGTGACTCTTGATCTTGGGGTTATGAGGTTAAGCCCATGTTGGATATACAGTTTACTTAAAAATTTTTTTTTGTTAAAAAGACTAAATTAAATTTAAAAATTAAAAAGAGGTAGAATAAAATGAGAACTCAAAAATAAACATTTAAAAAAACTTAAATTACCCCCCCTCAAAAATAAGCATTAAAAAATTTTAAAGTACCACCATTTTGTTAGAATTGTTCACAAATATGTGATTACTGCCAATAATAGATTTTAGTCAGATTCTGTTTTCTACCTTATCACGCGGCCACGTGAAAGTGGCTGCCTCTCCTTTATATAAGATCCGAACCAACCTGAAGAATTAAGCGAAATTTCTTATATGGTCTGTGAACCACGGTGGAGACTTTGGACTGGGGGTGAGCCCCTGCAGGTGCATGTGAACACTGCAAGTTCTCACTCTCTAGTTGTCACAGTGTCTCCACACATTGCTGACAACTTGAAGCTAGTAAATTTCTTTTTTCTTTTTAATGTTTATTTAATTTTTGAGAGACAGAGGCAGAGCGTGAACAGGGGAGGGGCAGGGAGAGATGGAATAGAATCTGAAGCAGGCTTCAGGCTCTGAGCTGTCAGCACAGAGCTCGATGTGGGGCTTGAACCCACAGTCAGCGAGATCATGACCTGAGCCGAAGTGGGACGCTTAACCAACTGAGCCACCCAGATGCCCCTAAAGGGAAAGAGTGGAGTTTTGTCTTTCCTCTGTCAGGGCTGGCTGTCAGTGAGTAGCAATGAACAATCTGGGGAAGTGGATTCAAATGAGCATGTGGTTGCTTCTTCGCATGTTCAGACTTCCTAGAGATGTTATTAAGTCCAGACATATCAGCACTTACTTTTGGATGTTGCAGCCCCTGTTTAGGAAGAGTGTGATGTGAGGTAGTTGTAGGTACAGGGATCGCAAGGATTAGGTTAGAACCCCTCACCGGTGGGTCAGGTCAGGGCTGGAGGCCTGGAAAAAGCCATAGCGGCCAGGCCATGTCAACTGATCTCGAAGACCATGTCCTCCCCCAGCAGCCAAGGCCACCTCTGTGCCAAGATTCCCGAGACTTTCTATAGGAGGTTCAGGGGACAGTGTAGTGCAAAGCCGTGGATCCCAGGAGGCTCTGGCATCACTTGGCTTCATCATAGCGTCATCAGCCCCGGCTCACCTGCTTACGCTCACTCACCAGAGTTCTCAGTTGACCTAGAGATAACCTACTCTTGTGCTATGGCCTCAAGTCTCCATCAGGAGCCATCCACGGGGGTTTGGGAAGCCCACTGGTTTCAGCAGACAAGGCAACAACCTGACTCATTCTAGACCATTCTGTCAAGTCAAAACATTTTTTTAAGATTTTATTTTTAAGTAATCTCTACACCCACAGTGGGGCTCAAACCCATAATCCAGAGATTAAGAGTCATCGGCTCCACTGACTGAGCCAGCCAGGCACCCCCCCCAACCCCAGTCAAAACATTTTTGTCACAAAATTTAAGCTGAGTGAATAAAGACTGGATGAACTGAAGCCGGATGAATTGAAAACAATTGGTTGTTTACAGTGTGTGGTGGGAGTTCATGTGTGAATTCTCGTGTAACTCTTCTTGCAAATCTATCATTGAAATTTAAGATGTTGGGTCACCTGGGTGGCTCTTTCGGTTAAGGGTCTGACTTCGGCTCAGCCATGATCTTGTGGTTTGTGGGTTCGAGCCCCATGTTGGGCTCTGTGCTGACAGCCCAGAGCCTGGGGCCGGCTTCAGATTCTGTGGCTCCCTCTCTCTCTGCCCCTCCTCAGCCTGCGTTCTGTCTCTCAAAAATGAATAAACACTAAAAGAAAAAAGTTTAAAAGAAAAGAAATCTAAACATTAATATGTCATAGCAGGATGCCTGACTGGGAAAGGTGGGAACTCCGAAGGGCCTGATTCACTTCTATCCCGTGGGGGACAAGGAGGGTGTGTTCTCTATGGACACCAGCACACAGTCATGCTTTCCCCTTGCCCCTTCACACCGTCAGCATATTATAGACAAACTGGTGCTTGCAAATAGTGGCAGCCTTTGCTTCAGGGGCCCTCACAGGAGTCCCTTCCCAGAGTTTCTGCTTCTCAGGACAGCGTCCTGGCCTTAGCAGCTGGGCAATGGGCAGGGCCGGGCACCTCCCAGACGGCAGCTGTGACAGTGTCTGCACCCCCAGAGTGGGCTGCCTCAGACCTGCCGGAGCTGCAGGTTAAACCAGCAGGTTCCCAGACTCCAGCTGTGCGCGCTAGCCAGGAATCTGCCAGCGGGGCGCTCCACGCTGGGGCCCTGGACATCCATGCTGCATGCCCAACACACACCACCTGTAATTCTCATGCCAACAGACATTTGAAAACTGTAGCCTACTGGGAACCTTGCCCGGCTGCACGTCAGAATTTGGGGTCTTTGAAAAACACCAGTTCCCAAGTCCTACCACATACCAACTGATAAGAATTGCACAAGAATGTGCTAATAGCACTCCAGGTGATTCTAATTTGCAGACAGGGCTGAGACCCAAGCAACTCCTGAAAACAAATTATGACAGTTCTCCTGGTACCTTAGTAAGTTCCTGTCCTGGTCCTCTCCTGTGCCCTGAGGCAAGTGTGGGACAAGACCCTGGGTTCCTTTTATTTTTTTTTTAAGTTTATTTATTTATTTTGAGGAGGTGGGGGGCACTGGCAAGCACACACAAGTTGGGGAGGGGCAGAGAGGGAGAGAGGGAGAGGAGGGGGAAGCCCAGGCAGGCTCTCAGCTGTCAGCACAAAGCCTGATGAGGAGCTCAAACTCACAAACTGTAAGATCAAGACGTGAGCAGAAGTTGGAGACTGAGCCACTCAGTCGCACCCCCTGGGTTCCTTTTGACAAAGTGGGATCAAGTCAGGGATGGCAGGACAAAACCACAGGATTACTTCTGGGAGCAGTGGTTTCTTCCCTAGAGTCCACGTGGGACTCTTTCGGCTACTGGAGGCGTTCTCACTTTATGGAGGATCTCGAGCAAGGCGCTCCGATTGTTCACATGGGCCGCAGAGCAAGAGGAGCAGGGAGAAGCAAGTTCCTGAGAAGATGTGCGTGCTTGATTTTAATAACGACCTCGGGATACCGAATTTGCGTTTAATCAAGGTAATTTTTTTTCTTTTCTGTCTTTTCTGTCCAGAGTAAAATATTAGGAATAAATGCTTTCCATATAAGGAAAATATTAAAAATTGATTTCAAAAGGAAGTAATATAAGTGGTAAACAAAAACTACCAATCTTAAAAAGACTCACTTTTGGAATCACTTTGACTTTTAACATTTCAATCCCTGAAGTTCTATTAAGGATTCACAGACTCCAACAGCAATTGGCTTACATGAGGTGCTTATATAATACAATTTCTTCAATATCTCCATAGTTACTACCCAGAAAATATTTTTTGAGCTAATTTTGACTAAATACCAGGCACTACGCCAGGCTAGGAGTACAAAATTAGTAAGACAGATCTCAGCCCTAAGGAGAATAGGGAGTGTAGATTAGTAAACAACAAAAAAGTAAGGTGATGTTAGAACTGCTGATCATATTGGGTGTTATAGAGTTGAAGATGCTATTCATAAATGCCAGTCTGCATTGGCCAATAGAAGCTTGGTTTGGGAGAGTGACTAGGAGTTTTCCAAGTGGACTGACAGGCCATCCAAACAGAGGAATAAGAGGTACAAGAAGTGTAGATGAGGGGCACCTGGATGGCTCAGCGAGTTGAACATTGACTTTGGCTCGGGTCATGATCTCATGGTTCATAGGTTTGGGCCTCACATCAAGCTCTGCTCTGACAGCGTGGAGCCTGTTAGGATTCTCTCTCTCCCCCTCCCCAACTTGTGGGCTCGGTCTCTCTCTCGCTCCCTCGCTCCCTCGCTCCCTCGCTCTCTAGCTCTCAAACTAAATAAATAAACGTAAAGAAAAGGAGTGTAGATGAGCAGGTCACCTCTGAAAAACTATATGCATTTGTTTCTATTCCTGCTTTTAAAAATTACCATAAACTTAGCAGTATAAAACAACACTGATCAATTATTTGGTGGTTCTGGAGGTCAGAAGCCCAACATGAGCTAAAATCAAGGTGTTGCATTCCTTTCTGGAAGCTCTAGGGGTAGGTCTGTTTCTTTGCCTTTCACAGCTTCTAGCCACTGCCGCCTTCCTTAGCTCCTGGCCCCGTACTCCATCTGCAAAGCCAGCAATGACAGTTCAAGTCCCTCTTATGTCATCTGTCTGAGCCTTTTCTCATCATGTCCTTCTCTGACCACACATGGAAAAGGTTCTCTCGTTGAAGGACTCGTGAGGTTAGATTGGGCCCACCTGAATAATCTCGGCTGCTCTTGCCATCTCGCAGTCCATAATGTCAATTACATTTGCAAACTTCCCTTTCCCATTTAAGGCCACAGATTCACAAGTTCTGAGGATTAGGGCATACACATCTTTAGGGGTCCATAATTCTGCCTACCATGCTGTGCATCAATTAGCCAAGTGACTTTGATAGGCTAGCATGATTAGAAAGGATAAATTGGAGATAAATTATGAAAGGCCCTTATATGTCAGGTTAAGGAGTTTTCAGTTTATCCTTTGGGGACCAAGAGTCCACTTTAAGCAGGGGTTTCCCTCTTAGAGGGCTCTTTGGCTAATCCAGCTGATCCTAAGAACTAATGGGGGATGCTTGTTACTAAGACTGGTATGCAAGCTTGGAGAGTCTGATTTAGTAGGTCCAGGGTGAGCATGCAGGAATGTGTTTATGACAAAGTTACCAATACATGACTCGAGAAGTTAGTTGAGAAGACAGCAAGACTGGGGGTGAGAGACCTGTAAAGAGGCTATGCCATCCGTCCTGCTGAGAACTAACAAACACGTAAACTAACATAGCAGATAGCCGTGTGGATGGAGACAAGCAGGTGAATTTGAGTCATATTTAACTGGGAGTTTTGGCAGAACTATTGGTGATCTAGTGGATACAGCTCTGGTTAGTGGAAAATGCGTGTTTTAGAATCAGACCGATATGAGTTCAAATCCTGGCCCTGGCTGCAACTGACAAGCAGCTGGACTTTGCTGAAAGAATGTCTCTGAATCTTAGGGTCTTTGACTATTAAATAAGGATAATAATATGGAATTTACAGAATTGATAAGGATTAGCAATAATGTATCAGAGGGGCCCAAAAACTAATAGGGGCTCAGAAATGGCCATTACTATTTTAAAAAACACGTTTATTTATTTTTGAGAGAGAGAGATAGTACGTGAGCATCAGAGGGACAGAGAGAGAGGGGGACACAGAATCTGCTCCAGGCTCTGAGCTGTCAGCACAGAGCCCAGTGTGGGGCCCGAACTCACAATGGGGGATCATGATCTGAGCCTAAGTCTGGTGCTTAACCAACGGAGCCACCCAGGAAGCCACTGCTATTAATACTGTGATGGTGGTGATTGATATTGTTATATAGATGAAAGTAGTGGTGGTGGCTGGCAGAGAAGAATAAAGATAACTCCCAGAACACAGGACTTGGATGGCTGGATGAGTGGACGGGCCCTTAGCCCAGATGGAAATATAGGAGGAGAAGCGAGCTGGGAGTGCAAGACGATGGGCGTCTGTTTTGAACACGTTGTGTTGGAGATGAGGGTGGGATTCTGGGTGGAATGTCCCGGAAGTAGTAAAATATACAGGTTTAGAGTCAGAAAAGAAAATCTGGGTAAAAGCTATGGTGGTTTTTCCATGGATCTGAAACTTTTAAAAGATGTCTTTGAGGGGCGCCTGGGTGGCTCAGTCGGTTGAGCGTCCAGCTTCGGCTCAGGTCATGATCTCACAGTTTGTGGGTTCGAGCCCTACGTCGGGCTCTGTGCTGACAGCTAGCTCAGAGCCTGGAGCCTGCTTCAGATTCTGTGTCTCCCTCTCTCTCTGACCCTCCCTGGCTCACACGGTCTCTCTCTGTCTCTCAAAAATAAATAAAAGACATAAAAAAAATTAAAAAAAAAAAAAGGTGTCTTTGAGCATGAGCTGCACAACTGTAAGAATCAAAAGAACTACTAATTCATCAAAGCCTTTTTACTGCTTAAATCACTTTGTGTATTGTAATAAAGCAGAAGTAATTACAATGTTCCTGTTAAAGTAATAATACCCTGACAATTGAGAGGCGTGCTTAGACAGCCACAAGGCCCTAAACATTCATTCTGAGCCCTCACAGAGCTGTTTGGTTTATGATTTTACAAGTTTGCTGGAAGCGGGGTCGTGGGGAGGTTAATAGACTGAGCTGTAACTCCTGTGGGGTCATGGCCAAAGCCCAAGCGCAGGTCTCTGCTTCCTGCTCTGATGCCCCAGCATTTTCTCGCTTTGCTAACTCAACACTGGACCCTCCTTGTGAAAGGACTGCCTGCATCATTCGTGCGCCCACCTTGAGGTCTGCTGACATGAGTCTCCTTCCCACTTGCGCTTCGCAGTGTCCATATCTTCCGGCTGAGGCCTTGGGAAGGGGGCGGTGTGCTGTGTCTCACTGGCCGCAGCTGATCTGAGCGTGACACACTGCTGTTTCCGGGTCCACTGAGTCCCTCAGACACACTGATCTTTGGGACATGCATTTCATATCCACACGCTTCTTTTTCTTCTTCTTCTTCTTCTTTTTTTTTTTTTGTCTTTTTAAATATTTTAGTTAATGTACAGTGCAATCCTGGTTTCAGAAGTAGAATTCAGTGGTTGATCACTTACAGATAATAAGCGCTCATCACAAGTGCCCCCCTTAATCCCCATCACCCCTCCAGACCCTTCTTTTCATGCTTACAGCTTCCTTAGTCCATGATTAAAATCACCTAGGGGAGAGCCTCGTCTACCTCTCCTTCCAGTCCACCACCAGAAGAGCTCAGACCTGGGAGTCACGATTCCTAGGGAAAAGTCCCTGCCTTCCTACCTTCCAGCTGGAACAAGATCCTTTACCTCTCTGTATAGCAAGACATGCTCAATCCATAAACTGAAAATTTTATTTTCGATACAAATCCCTTCTTCAAATGAAATCTGAAGTAGAAGCCAAAAATAAAAAGCAGGAAACAAGGCAACATGCCCTAGGGAAGTGGGGATAGCAGTCCCAGGGCCCGTTCCTTTGCCCCAGCCCAGCCAAGCCCCCAAGGCAGCCCTGGGCATCTTTACAGAAGGCACCGCACGAGGTCACTTAGTGTGCTTTCATGGTGTCTGCTTCTGAAACTCTGCTCTTTACATCTCCTTACTGAAACTAATCTGTAGCTTTCCAATAACCAAAGATCACGTCTAAGCTCACTAATTTTTCATGTAAGGCTCCCCACAGCCTGACTCAGACTCCCCCTTCTGACTTAAAATTCTATCACGCCACCACAGCTCACGACTGTCCCTAAATGGTACTTACATTGTTCGGTCTTTGTACTCGATTCCTCTCCCTGACTTACACCCTGTATTAGTTTTCTGTTGCTGCTGTAACAAGTTGCCATAAGCTTAGTGGCTTAAAAATGTACATTTATTATCTTACAGTTTGAGGTCTAAAGTCTGACACGAGTCTCTCAGGGCTAAAATGTAGGTATTAATGAGGGCACTTTCCCTGCGAAGCTCCAGCAGAGAACCTGTCTCCTGACCCTTTCTAGACACTGGTGTCGGCCTTTTCTCCATCCTCAAAGCCAACAATGCCACATCTCTCTAGGCCTTTCCTCTGTACTCACATCTCCTGCCTCTCCTCTTCTGCCTCCCTCTCCCACTTTTAAGGATCTTGGTGATTACACTGGGCCACCCAGATAACCCAGAACATCCACCCCACCTCAAGATCCTTAATCACATCACAGCCATCTAACATAATCACAGGTCCCAGCATTTAGAACAGTTTTGAGGGCCATGGTTCTGCCCACCACATAGCCCCGTACCCATCCGTACATGTCCTGCAAGTGAGTAGCAGACCTTACTGAGGAATGGGGAAGACCACAGTGGTCAACAGATGCTTCACTACAGCCATGTGAACTACTTCAAACTGACTCCCAGACCCCATGCTGTGGGCTGTCCCACCACTGAGGGTGGTTCTCTGACTATTTCATACACAGAGCACTTGCCTTATTCTATCTCTCCTCCCCACTCTGATACCTCCCCGCCTTTGCTTCTGTTTCTTCCTCTCTTCCTCCCCCAAGGATTGACACTGAGACCTCCTGATTCTTTTCACCCTGTGACGCAAACTTTCTCCTCTTCCGGCTCCCAACTCAGCACCCTTGAAGGTGCTCAGCTGAAAAAAAATGGCCTTTGTCTAATGAGAGCTAGCTCCTTAGAATATGAGTCTGGTTGTAAATCCCATGTGACCTCGTGGTGGTTACATGATAACGTTGACCTGCCCACAGACATGGTGCCATGTCTGTACGTTTTCTCTTTTTTAGATGAAAATGCCTCAGGAGAAGGTCTCGGGAATTATGGCTGGCTGGGGCAAATGAACAGAACCTGGAGTTGATGCTTTCCCTTCTCATAAAAGGAGAGACTGTTCACGTGAGTGATGAATCTAAATTAAAATGTGGGATTTTTAAAGATTGGTTAAAAACTATAAGTCACATCTTTCCTTGGTGCTCAAGTATTAACCCTCACTAGATTGTTAGAACTTAAGGTTGGAAATCATATTTTATTCAATGTCATGTCCCCAGCACCCTGATATAGTATGCACATATCTGATCCTTAATGTATTTTGATTGACATAATTAATAGATACACTGTAAAAATCTAATATTTATAAACATGGATATATATAAATTTCCTTCCACACAAATGTAGTCCTATTGTTCTCACTCAGAAGAGAAGTTACCCTCTCTTTATGCACTGGGATATTAGAGGTGGGTTCTGTTTCGACCATCAGGAACACATCATTGGCATAATGGAAGGAGTGTTTCAAAGCCACACACTAGTATTAACATCTGTGCAAAAATAAGCTTTCAAACTGTGAACCAACAGGATTTATAGCAGACTATTAATGCACATTTTGTCCCTGAGTTAGAGAGATGTTTATTCTCAACAGTGAGTCACAGACGTGAGCTCCTAGCAGCAGCACTCTGCAGCACCCCAATAAGCACTGTGAGACAACTGAAGATGAATTCTCATTCTTGTAATACAGATTTTCCTCCATGTACACTGAGGTTACCAATAAATCCACTGTAACGTGACCATATCATAAGTTGAAAATGCATTTAGGGGCACCTGGCTGGCTTAGTCAAGTTAAGCATCTTACTTTGGCTTGGGTCATGGTCTCGCAGCTCGTGGGTTCGAGCCCCATGTCTGGCTCTGTGCTAACAGCTGAAGCCTGGAGCCTGTTTTGATTCTGTGTCTCCATGTCTCTCTTTTCCTCCTGCTCATTCTCTGTCTCTCTTTCCCTCTCTCTCTCTCAAAAGTAAATAAACAATAAAAGAAACTTTTTAAAGAAAATGCATTTAATTCACTTAACCAATCAAACATCATAGCTTAGCCTAGCCTCCCTTAACTGTGCTCAGAACACTTACATGAGCCTAAAGTTGGGCAACATCATCTATTTTATAGTAAAGTATTGACTGTCTCATGTAATTCATTGTACTTTAATCTCACTGTACTGAAAGTGAAAAGCGGGATGGTTGTGTGGGGTCAGAATGGTTGTCACATAGTGGTCGTTTCCTCTTGCGATGGTGTGCTGAGGAGCTGCTGGGGCTCCTGCCCCGTGCCTGGCGTCACGGGACACCGTTGTACACGTCACTAGGGAAGAGATCAAAACTAAAAATTTAACATGCTAAGTACAGTTTCTACTGGAATACAAACCACTTTCACACCATTGCAAAGTTGGAAGATGGTAAGTCTGACCATCGTAGGTAGGGATTGTCTGTATAGTATTTGACCTCTTGCTTCATGTTGTTGGCAAAGAGAACCTTCTCCTACATACAGTTGGTAAACAAAATTTGAAACTTCCCTTTATACAGTGGAGACCACCAGGAGAGGACTTCAGAGGGAAAGTGAGGGCATTGCATGCCTTTTCCGGTAAAGTATGCAGTGATTAGGAGGGCCCTTGTGTGGTCAGGAAATCATGGAGAAACATGGAGAACAACAAAAGCTTTCAGTTCTAAGAGTGTGAAGCTAACTCATCATTATTTGTGCAGACAGAGAAAGGGCAAAGCATAGTTAAGTCTCCCAACCTCCTGAAGTAAATTAGTTTCATACTTTATCACTTGTGGGCACCCAAGCAAAATGGACCAATTTTGAAGATCACTTTCCTTCCTCAATAATTAGCTGTTTATTTATTCATCCACCCAACAAATAGTCTTTGTGTCCCTGCTGGCATCGTAGTTGGTGAAGTGATAGACACAGTTAGTGATGAGTGTTTAATCCAGGACAAGGGGCAGCAATGAGGTACACATTAGCTAAAGAGCCCTGTCTCAGGGATTAGTAGAGGAGGGTTGGAATGTGGGGGGGAGGAGGGGGGAGGGCGCAGTTCCACACAGCAGGAGAAGGAGCCAGCAGAAAGGAAGAGGTAGAAGTTGCAGGGGAGAAAGAGAAATGACAGATATAATTAGATCAGGAGAAGGTGAGGGAAGTTTGGGGTCAAGGACTTAGGACTGTTGATTAACAATGAATGGAAGAAAATATTTTTTCTTAATCCTTTGACTCTAGTAAAGATGCCAAAAAGCAGTACAATGAACAAAAGTTGTCAGTAAAAACCCAGGGAGGGAACTGAGTGGAAGGATGGGAGGAACTCCTGGGCCCCCCAAGGAGGCAGTCCAGGAACGCTTCGCCCACAGCAGGGAGTAGCGATAAGAGTTGGAGAGACAATTTGAGACAAGCAGGCACCCAACCTGTAAAGAAGGGGATGACTTAGCTAGCAGATTTAAGCACAAAACATAGGTATGGTTCAAGGACCACTAGGCCAAATGCTGTCCATCTGGGGATATGGAGCTAGGGAAGCCAGTCCTGTTGTCCCCAGGTCTTAGGTTCCCACAGCTCCCTTCTGCCTGTCACCTTGGGAATTCCAACAACTGTCTCCGTCCACCCCCAGCCTAGTGAGTCCCCAGCACGAGGGCTCCAGCAAGGAGATCTGGTGGCCTCAGCACTGGTCCCAGCCGCTGACTTTCTTATAGTCATAGACTATAAGTCAGATTCTGACATTTCTTCTGGCCCAAGACTCCATAGTCTCCTGTTCCAGAGGAAAATATTCCAGCACCAGGATACATCTGAATTCATAGACCAATTCATCTGCTGAGGCATCCTGTGCCCCCTTGAGGGAACCATGATGCAGCCCCATGACAATGGGGTATGTCTGAGAGATTCGTCCATGGTGTGTGTAAAGCTGTGGATTGCTCTTTTTCGTTCCTGTTTAGTGTTCCTCAATGTATATGTACCAGAATGCTCCCATTCTTCAGGTGATGGATGTATGGTTGAGTTGTTTCCATTTGGGGTTATTACAAATGATGCTGCTCTGAGAAAGTTTGCACCTTCCATTTGGCTTACAGTCAAATGTCTGTAGTGTGTCTGGGAGTGGAATTGCTGGCTCATGTGCATATTAAGCTTTGGTAGATTCACACTGCCAGAAGTTTTTCTAAAGTGATGTCACCAATTCTACGCTTTCATGAGCAATATATAAGAGCTTTCATGCTTTCAACCAATATTCAAAATTGAGAGACTTAATTTTTACCCATCTGGTGACCATGTGGTTTTCACTGTAATTTTCATTTTCATTTCCCAAATGAACAGATCCCTTTTCATGTGCTTATTGACCATCAGGCCTTCCTCTTAGGTGAAGTGACTATTCAACTCTTTTGCCCATTTTTCTAATTAATTTGTGTGAATTCTCTATGTTTTTTTTATATACTAGTCCTTTATGTGTTTTATATATTGCAAACAATTTCTTCCATTCAGTAGCTTGTGTTTTTACTCTTTATGATGCCTTTTAATGAACAGAATTTAAAAATTTTAATGTGGTCTATATTTCAGTGCTTCCCAAACTGTCTATGGCAGACACATTTTTGTAAGGCTGGCGGGGGGGCAGTGGCTTTAATTTCCAATGAATCACAGATTGATATTTCTATGCAATACAATAAAAATCAACAAATATATAAATTAAATGGAAAACAGACCTTAAAATATTTATAAAAGGAATAAATATTTATACAAAAGAAGGAGAAAAAGAATGAAGGGGTGTAAAAGTTCCCAAACCAAGTGAGTGGTTTCAAGCTTCTTCATAATTACCTTTGTCTACACACAAACCCTAAGACCCATGGACACACACTTCCCTGGTGTCCAGCCGGATCACTATCCGTCGGGGGGAGAGTGGTCCATGAAGGCTCTTGGCACATCCTGCTGTGGTTTAGTCTTACCCCTGAGCTCGCACACCACAGCTCAGTCTTTACTTGAGTCACTGGTGGGATCGGATCTTGCCCTGTAGCAAGTTATTTGAGCTGAAAGAAATTGTCCAACTCTGAACCCCGTGCCAGTTCTCAGCAGATTTTGCCTGTGTGATGATCCCAGTATTAAGCAGAATAGTGATTGTAAACATACATCCTCCTGAGAGAGAGAAATGAGGTCCTACTACCTCAGAGCATCCCTCTTCTTTGATGGGCTTCCTCCTCTTCTTTGATGGGCTTCTGGTGACAGAGTGTATTTCTCAGGCAGTTGTAAAGAGAAAATGGGAGTGTAGAGGCAATTATTGTAAAAATTAAGCCAAGCCAATTCTTTCTGCTCTTTCCACTCCCCAAACATGATTTAAGAACTGGCTTGGAGGACTCTAATGTATGCAGTCATTTCCCATAACCATGACGAATAACTACTCTAAGGTCAACATTATTTGGGTTGTAAAGTAAAATTCCAGGGTGAGCATGAAGCTAATCTTCATAGCTCAGGTAAAGAGCTAAGGCCCAAGAGGTTTAAATAATGTCATTCAATCAACAATAATTTTTTATATTTTTTATTGTGAAATAAAACAAGAATACAGAAAACCACACAAAAGAAATATATAGCTTAGTGAAGGGTTATCGAACAAACACCCTTGTAGTCATCACCCAGGTGAAGAAATAGAACTTTGCCAGCACTCCAGAGATCCTTCCATGTGCTCTGACTTTAGTAAAGTTATAACTTCCTACATTTCTCCAAAAGCAACCATGTTGTTAATATTGTACGAATAACGTCCTTATGGTTCTTTATGGGTTTTCCCCCAAATGCGGGTCCTTAGACGCTATAATTGAGTCTCACTTATTTAAAAAATCTTGATGTATCTCATTTAGTCTAGAGCTTCTCTTCAATCCCTTTCTTTTCCTTTCACTTCTATTAAAGAGCCCTGGACATTTGACTATAGCAGTGGTTCTCAAACATAAACCTGCATCAGAATCATCTGGGGTGCCTGTTACAATACAGATTGCTGGACCTCACTTCATGAATTTCTGATTCAGTAGGTCAGAATGGGGCTTGAAGATTTGCTTTTCTAGCAAGTTCCCAGATGATGTGGATGTGGCTGGTCTGGGACCACACATTGAGAATCACTGACCTATGGAATTTTCCATAGTTATGATTTTGTTGATTGCATCCTTACGATGCATTAAGTATGTTCCACTGTCCTGTTTGTTGCAGACTGGGTGCTGGATTCAGAGGCTTGAGCAAATTCAAGTTCTCTTCCTTTGGTGAGAGTAAACATCATGTGTTCTTTTATTGGGAGGCACATAATATCTGGATGGCTCTTTTTTATGATATTAGCAGCCATTGATGTTCATTTCCTAGATTCATTATTTTACTGGTAGATGCAAATTAGTAACATTTAAATGATATAATTTAGTTGTCATTTGTCAGCTGGAATAATTTTAGAAAGTGATGCTTTCCATTTCTACTATTTCATTACACAGTGGTAAAGTTCCTTTAGGAAAGACAGGAAAAATGTTTCTTTCTATTTATGTACCAGTTTTCAAGATAGTAATAATTGTTTCCCTATTATCCTCTAAAGATGACCACTTATTTTTATATTTTAAAAATGTTATTATGAATTCATCATTTCAAATATATTTTATGTGTTGTAATACATGGTAGTTATTATCATACTGAAGCTCAGATTACTCCCTCCTTGGCCAACGAAAACCTCTTGAAGTTGGCTCAGTCTTTTTGACACAACCTTGTAGTCCTTGACAGATCCCTTGCTAGCTGGAATACAAGATGTTCCAGGCTCATTTTGTATATTTCTGGCCCCATACCTGAAATTAGCCAGTTCTCCAAGAACAAGAAGACTTGATTTCTTGAAAAAGTATTTCAAGACAACATAAACATTAGGGGTATTCATAGGTACCTGGTTTGGTCTATGTTTCTAGGGCTTTCAGTAGGTACAGATAGATGTGTACACACACACACACACACACACACACACACACACACACTCATACTCATACTGACATTTTCCATTCACATATCAAGACTATAAATTTCAAGACTCCTTTCCTTCATATAAGAAATCTGGTTCTCGGGATACCTGGGTGGCTCAGTCAATTAAGCACCTGACATCTGATTTCAGCTCAGGTCATGATCTCACAGTCATCAGACCAAGCCCCAAGGCCAGGCCCCATGTCAGACCAAACACATGCAGCATGGAACCTGCTTAAGATTCTCTCTCCTTCCCTATGCTCCTCCCCTGCATATTCATTCCTTTCTCTCAAAATAAAAGGGGAGTGCCTGGGTGGCTCAGTGGGTTGCCCATCCACCTCTTGATTTTGGCTCAGGTCATGATCCCAGGGTTGTGGGATCAAGCCCCATGTTGGGCTCCATGCTGAGTATGGAGTCTACTTAAGATTCTCTCTCTCTCTCTTCCCCTCTCCCCTCTCTTTCTCTCTCTAAAATAAAAACTAAAAAAAGAAAAGAATTTTGGTTCTCAGGAAGACAGTGAATGATAGGACTAGAATCGCTCATCAGTAGTCACTTGCTCTATCCCCCGTTAGAGTCTCAGAATAACAATACTGATGCTCTCACTGCCAATTATGACTCCTGAAAACAGTTACTCTTATTGCAATTTTACCCCCATTCTCCTTCCTTTTTTTTTTTTAAAGAATAGTTGTTTTATATCTATATCGTCACAGCCTACAGCCATGGCACATGATGCCCCACCCCCCCACATCAGCCCTCAGTTAGTCTCCGTTCAACAGGGAATGACATCTTCAGGACCTACCACCAGTGCATACTTGGAAATCCCTGGAATCATTTTGGCTATGTCAGGAAGGGCTCAGGAAAAGAATATTCCCTGGGTTCTTGCATGTTGATAACAGGTTGTGCTTTTCATACTTGAAAGTCATTTTGCTGAAAATAAAATTCTTAACTCCCATTTTCTTTCTCTGAGTATCTAAAATATGTCATTACTCAAATTTCTATGGCAGGAAGTGCTATTGTTGAAAAGTCTGAAGACCATCTCTTTTCATTCCTTTATAAGGCACTTGGTTGTTTTGTTTTGTTTTGTTTTTTGCCTAGATGTTCAAAGGTTTTCCTTTTCCTTTAAGGTCTAGTAATTTTGCATGCCATGTTGGTCATCTTGCATTGATAGTTTCAGTTAAATGGTATCCTCTTTCACATCTTTTTTCCTCAGGAATTTTTTTCTCAAATTATAGTTTTTAGTATTTCTTCTCTTGCATTGTTTTTTTTCTTCAGTGACTATTATCTTTACAGATTTTTTTTTACCTGTTTTAAGTATTTGTACTTTCCATATCTTTTTAATTTTTAATAGTTTTCTTTTTCACCTTCAATTTCTCTTAAGACATATTTTTTAGTTTATTTTCTTCTGTGTTCTTTATAGTTCAGGTTTCATATCTAAAACAATTTTTTTCTTTTATTCTCTACACCAAGTTCTTGAATACTGTCATCTCATTCCTGTGTCTTACTAAATCTAATTTATGTTTTCACATGTACACTCTTTTCTGTCTGTATTTTAGGCTGCTTTGAAAATAATAGGCTATAGTTTTAATTTATTTTAAAGGCACTATCTTTCTTTAATGACTGAAGGGTATAATTCTGTTCCTTACTCTCTTTGTAATTGTAACAACTTTCTGTGGGATTTCATCTTGATTCCTTTCTGTGGCTCATTTTTATTTAATATTCATTCAAGACAGCCTTTTGAACAACGCAGAGGTCCCTCTTCTGTTTACTTTTTTCATGTAGGGTTTAGAAAATATGAAGGATTGTTTTCTAAGATATCCTGGCTGTTTCCCTCTAGTACTTTTATCTGTACCTCTCTCCCTCTCTTGTTTGCATCTTGCTCAACTTTGATTATCCTTCTGAAAGACTCTTCAGTATGAGTCCCTGTCCTCTGATTCTGCATCGTCTAGAAAACCACTCAAGAGTTTTGAGCAAAAAAGTGACACAATCCAACTTATGTTTTAAAAGGACCCCTCTGGCTGTTCTGTGAACAGGGAGTGCAAGATGAATGCCGAAGTAAACAGGAAGACCAGTTAGAAAGCAATCACAATACCAGTATTGACAAATTTTACATGTAAGGAAACTGAGACACAGATGGTTACAAGGTTTCCTTTGCTATCCCAAATAGAGCATTCCTATGAGACCCTCCATAAGCCTAAATGCCATCAAGTAAAGAAGCAATTACCATTCATTTATATGGAAAATTTATTGACTATTTCCAGACCCCAAAAATAATCTCAGGCTTTTCTGATGCTTCAGGACACATCTTGCTAACAGATGCACAAAATAAATTGAGATAAAGCACAGATGCTCACAGATACCATTCAAAGCTTGATGCCAAGATGCTGAGTTTGGTTCCTGGGGAAGGAGCGTGGTGGGCCACTCTGCTGCTCTGGGTACGTGCTGCTTCTAGAACAGCTCGTTGCAAAATAGGAGCTTAGTGCTGCTTTCGTTTTTCACTTTCTAACGGAAAAGCAAAAATACTCTTCAAATTTCTTTCAGTTAGCAAAAACAGGTGCTATGTAGGTCTTTTGTGAAAACATAGTGGTGTAATGTGAACTTTCCAGAAGCAGGAGATGCCCGTCTAACTTTCCCTAGTCTCACAGCTGGTAAGTGGCAGACATGACATTCAAACCCAGGCGTTTTGCCTTCAGAGTCTGTAGTAAACATCTGCCATTTGAGGCTGTTCAACATGTCTCAAAACCCCTGTGTACATTTTGATAGTTTTCTACATTGTAAGTCCCAAGCCAGCATTTCCCAGATGCACTTGTGGCTATAGTGCAGATGTATGTAATCTGGGTCTCACTAATCAGAAGCACCCATATTTGACAATACAGGATGGTGACTAAATTTTTTGTTAGTTATTTTTTTAAAGTTCATTTATTTATTTTGAGAGAGAAGAGAGAGCGCACACTTGCTTGGGGGAGGGGCAGAGAGGGAGGGAGAGAGAGAGAATCCCAAGCAGCTTCCACACTCAGTGTGAAGCCCAACTGAAGAGCTAGATCTCAAGACTGTGACTTCACGACCTAAGCCAAAATCAAGAGTCAGACATTTAACTGAGAGGTACCTCTCAATAGTTATTTTTTGTTGAGCTATAATTCATATATCATCAAATTCACCCCTGTAAGTATACAGTGCAGTGGTTTTCAGTATATTTACAATGTATGTGGCCACCACCGCTGTCTAATTTTAGAATATTTTCATCACCCCTAAAAGAAACCCCTTGACCACTAGCAATCACTCTCCTTTCTCCCCTCCCCCCAGCCCCCAGCAGCACTAATCTCCTTTCTGTTTTCATGGATTTTCCAGTTTGGATATTTCATGTTAATTATATAACACGTGGCCTTTGTGTCTGACTTGTTTCACATTAGCATAATGTTTTTAAGGTTCCTTCAGGTTACCTGCAAGCTCCTTCAGGAATCAGCACTTCATTCCTTTTTATGGCTGATCTGCCACATTTTGTTCATCCATTCATCAGTTGTTAGACATTCAGCTTGTTTTTACTGTTGGGCTATTAAGAATAATGCTACTGTGGGGCACCTGGGTGGCTCAGTCCGTTGAGCATCCGACTTTGGTTCAGGTCATGATCTCACGGTTCGTTGGTTTGAGCCCCGCGTTGGGCTCTGTGCAGACCACTAGCTCAGAGCCTGGACCCTGCTTCAGATTCTGTGTCTCTTTCTCTCTCTGCCTCTCCCCTATTCACTCTGTCTCTCTCTGTCCCTCAAAGACAAATAAATGTAAAAAAATTTTATAAAAACATAATAATACTACTGTGAACCTTCATAGACAAGTTGTTGTGTGTTCATGTGATTTTAACTCTCTTTTTTTTTTTTTTGTAATTCAGAAAAGAAATCATGAATTTTTACTCCAAAGGACATAGCACAAAAAAAGCTTACTTACAATGACCAAACACCACATTTTTGTACCTCTAAGATATCACTTTAAATATGCAAAGGTAAAGATACTCAAAGTTGCACTTTATCATATTGAATCTCCCCAGTTTAGACCAGCAATCTAAGAGATGTCACACATTCCTGCTTAATACATTTTCAGGAATCTTTCAGGTAATAATACTTTTAGGTAAAAGAAATGTCAACTTTAAGTTTCTTTTCCAATCATCATATTTCAGTTAGCCATGAAATGCTGAATTAACAATTAATCCATACAATAGTATAAAAATACATGTATTAAATCACAGTTTTAATCAATTATTGGAACTTAATAAAAATATTAAACATTTTCATGTATCATTTTGAAGAATTCAAATGGTCTGAACATTGTATAGTGTCAAAATTATACCAGCAAAAGAAATGTTACATTTTCCCCCTCGGCTTGTGAAAAGGAGCACATGCAAGTATTTCTGAAACTCATGCTGACACATAAAATCGGCCATTCCAAGAGCGTGCTACCAGCTCTGACTTCAAACATGACAACAGGGTTCGGAGGCATACAGTATCGGCTGAAATACCAGCTTTCACATGATTTCCATAAGCTCTAAGCCAAAATGATAATTTTGAGTGGTTTTAGGTATTAGACAAAGCCAATATTTAAAAAAAAAGTAATAGTCAATGAATATATGAGCACAGGCTACTTATCACTGTCGCTAGCTTAAAACTAGGATGGTTTTTTTGTGGTACAGTGAACACTGTACTGTAAAATACAATGGGTTTGCAATACAGAGCAGATTATCCAAGTAGAAAGCACACCGAACAAAACAGAAATTCTCGTAAAGATGATCAACCTTACCTACTACTCATCTTAGCCCTTGTTAAAATACCCTGAGTAAAATGCAAATATTTTAAATAATGCTGGTTATATAAGACTTCTCTAAAAATGAACCATAAATGTCAATGCATCATGTTTATTTACAACAGTCAGAGGCGTTAAGAATTAGTTTTTAACCAGTCACAACAGAAACATTAAGGAATAGTTAGGTGAGATCTGGAAGTTTTCAATTTTGTAGCTTCTGTTAGCATTTTGGCAAAGCAAGTAATACAAAAATGGATTCAATGTAAAAAAAATCATAAAAGAGAAAAATATATAAAATTTACAGTAGTTTCAACC
>NC_043707.1:72943390-72976521 GCF_006229205.1 Suricata suricatta
ATTAGAAGATTTGGTTTATAGGGGAATCTCACTGGTCCAGTTTGGAGCCATTGAAGTTGTGGTCCCTCCTGATTTTTTAATGTTCTTAGAAGGCAGTCCATGAAGGCGACTGAGTCTAGCTTGGAAACCTCTTCTTCCCAGTTGCGACATAAGAGGGAAAGAACCAGTTAAGATACTTTCAAAGACAGGATCTGGCAAATTCTTGTCGAGCTCGGTAGGATCCTCGTTTTCCCACCAGGGCACGACGCCAGTGATGCCACATGCTCCCCCTGACTCCTTCTCATAAAACCAGTCACTCTGCTCGTCGTCACCTTGTCTTCCCTCATCATTGGTAAATAGACCGGCATCTGTGCTGCTGAGGCTGCTGGAATCACTTTCACTCATGAGTTCATCTGAGACTTTTTGCTCTTCATAGTCCATTTTGTCCTTACCGGTCTGGCTTATTTCCTCACTTTCTAAAACGACTCCTTCATCTTGGATTTTTGGGCCTTGTCTAATTATTTTCAATTTCCTCTTTTTGACTTTGTTCTTGGTAAACTCTTGATATTGGTGAGCTCTATCATTGTCCATGTCCTGATCCCTACAACCTTCAAGGGGCTGGGCCACTGTCCGTTTGTTAGAGACGTCCTGTGGTAGGTCCACGGCCATGCATTTTACCTTTCTCCTTCTGCGCAGAGTTCTGTTCCCAAGGTTGTCCACAGCAAAATCAGATTCGTGCCACAGAGGCCTTTTTCCTCAGACATTATTGTTTAAGTTTGATGATGGCCTGCGCTTAGCCACTAACATTTGGTCATCAGAGTCACTATGATCTTTTTTGTTGTTGTTGTGATTCTCTCTATAGTCCTTGCTTGGCTCCTCTAAACTAGAATCGGAGCCTTCACTTAAGCAGTGACCAGGCTCCCATGGGTGGTGAACATTATATGATCTCTGTTTTCTCCCTCTCCTTTTCCTTGCCTGGCATTTCAGAGGGCAAGATATACTTCGAGAATGATCTCCCGTTTTGGCAAATCCACCCCGAGCTTGCTCTGACCTCTCTTCCAACGCTGAGACAAGATCATGAACCAGTTCTTCCATGGTTCGACTGAAATGCCTCAACGCCGTCCTCAAATCGCTTCCACCCCAGGCACGAGGGAGAGCAAGGCCTAAGTGTCTTTCGACCATCCATCACAACTGCACCCCCCGCCCCCTTCCATTGCAGGTCCGGCGGCCCCAGGCCATCACACCCTCTCCTGATCTCCCATCCCCAGGGCCGCCAGCCTCACCAGCTGTTCCCGGCCGCTGGAGCTCCGATCGGTTGGCGCCCGGCGGCCCCGAACATTAAGGACACCCAGGAGCCTGGCCTCGAGGCTCAGGCCCGAAAACAGACTCCAACTACCACCTAACTCTCTTAAGTTAAATTTGAATTTCAGATAAATAATGACTATTTTAATATAAGTGTGGCTCAAATATTGCATGGGACAAACTTATATTTTAAAACTATTTGCTATTTATCTAAAATTCAAATTTAACCTGGAATTCTGTATCTTATCTGTTTACCTTACCCACGGGAGCCTTGGATAAAGAAATGAGAAATATGAGGCAATGCTAATAGTGAATTCTATCAAATGTTTAAGAAAAAAATGAGACTAATTCTATATAATATGTTTCAGAAAATTTAAGAGGGGGAACACTTCCTAACTCATTTTCTAAGGGCCAGCATCAATCACACAAAGACATTACAAGCTAAGAAAACTATGAGCCAATGTCCCTCATAAGCATAGATGCAAAAGTCCTCAACAAACGTATTAGCAAATTAAATCCAAAACTACATTACAAGGACAGCAGATGATAACAAGACCCTGGGTTCCTCAGTCTCAGCCCTGTTTCCCCACCAGAGTAACCCTGGAAACATCTCTCTGGGATCAAGAGTGTCCAGGATGCATGGTTCAAAAATCAGTGTTCTAGGGTTCAAATTCTGCCCTTAGATCAAGCTGCAGAGAGTGACATATGAAACTGGATTATTTTGCTCCTTTGTAGAATTTCTTTTCAGAATAAGTATTTTAAGATACCCTATCATGAACAGTGTTGTGAAAATAATAAATGTACATACGGGGTACGTATTTCAGTAGGAATATTGTAAAGGATCTTATCCATGACGTTTCGTGTTTGTAGAAGACTCAAAATCAAAGATAACTATATTCTTCTCTGGAACATTAGTTTTTCTTTTACTTTATCTTATGGAACATTCTAAATCCTATAATAGATTAGATTTCACACCTTCTTTGCCACTAGAAATACTAGAGCCAGATTTGTGGCTCAGTTCTAAAAAACATAAAAATACATGCTTAACATTTTGTGTGCTAATCTTACCTTTGCCTTTGTTGTCCTCTTAACCTTAAGAGTCTCCTATTAAATTCTTTTCCAAAATATAGAATGTATAACATATGTGCGTTAGGTCCCAGATCTCTTGTAGAACACTTGATTCAGCCAGGATGTCTTTTAGGGGTACATTGAAGACAGCAACTTCCAGGATTCTTGACGGCTCAGATGCAGAAAACTATCTCCTATTTTAAATTACTATTTTGAAGGAAAAAAAGATGTGTGATGTTCTTGAATTCCAGAATTAGAATGTCAGGCTCACAGCACAGAATTAAATCCTGGAGCTCCCTGCTATGGAAAGGGTACTCTTTCTCTTGGTTAGTAACAAATTAATGGCAAACTCTAGTCCCTCTGGAATGTGAGCAAATTTTAAGAGGGGTGGGAATTTCAATAAATACAGTTCTGCTAGAACTTTCATGTATCTTGGTTAACTTTTCCATAAAGCCAGGAGTGATATGATTATTATTAAGAGGTAACCGAGTTTTGCACCTTGTTTACATTTTTAAAGAGAAAAAAAAATCACTCCAGGGATTTGGCAAAGCCACAAAGGTACATCCCCGTTATCCTAGAGTCAGTTTATAAATATATAAACCCTGTGATGGTTAATATTATGTGTCAACTAAGGATATTTTTGAATGGGGTTAAAATTTACATTGGTGAACATTTGAAAGCAGATCACCCTCCTTAACGTGGTCGGCCTCATCCAGTCAGTTGAAGGCCTGAATAAAACAAAAGACCAGCCACGTGGAGCAAGAGGGAATTCTCCAGGTGGCCAGGCTTTGGACCGGGAGTGCACATCAGCTCTCCTGGGTCTCAACCTGCCAGCCCACACTGCAGATTTCGGGCTCATTGGCCTCCGTAATTACATGAGCCAACTCCTTATAATAAATTCCTCTTCTATATCTATACATACTTTATTTGTTCTATTTCCCTGGAGAATCTTGAATAAGACAAAGCTATGAACAAACCAAAGTAGTGTGAGCTACTTCAGGAATATTGAGCTGTGAACTCTACTTTCTGTCAATAAAACAGTGAGATACAGCACACACAGATCTATTTTTCATTTTGATAGAGGAGAAAAATAACAAATTTTTTCAACCTACTTGCAAGACTCAACATGCTTTTGGAATAACCTCACAGACACACTACTTAAAATAACATTGCAAGGATAACATGCAAGTTTTGTTTAAACAGCATGTCAGTTAGAGATTGTGTTTGGTTATTAGTAATTGAAACCTCTAAAAACAGTAGCTGGGGCAGATAAAAAGGATGTAAAGGACACCAGGGACCCAGGCTCCTTCCAGCCTCAGTGCCCTGCCACCTTTGGTATGTGACTGTCATGTTCATGGCCATTTGCTGGGAGATGATAGTTTCACATCTACTATGGCCTCCACATACTAGAGAAGGGGTAGAGTGAAGGGCTAAAACTGCCTAAACCCACTTCCTTTTACGAGCTTTCTAGAAGCCCTCCCCAGCAATTCTGCTTACAACTCTCACCTAAGGCTAAAACCATCCATGTCTCTTCGTCACCCTTGATTACTAAGAAAGTGCATTTTGGGTTCACTGTCACCTTGAACAAAATTGGAAATCTCCTGGTAATAAAGAAGGGGAGAATAGACGCTAGGTAGTCAGCAAGCAGTATCCACTCCTCATAATTGTGGTCAGGAACTATGCAGTTGTTTCTGGGATTTGCATTGTCTGGGTGTCCCTGTACCCTCTGAGGGGAGGGAGGAAATGAAGTTCAGCTTTCTCAATTCCCTCATCACCTCCCTTTGGACATATCAGTCCTGAGAGCACCTTTGGGGGAACTGAAATGTCATCAGAGTATCAGTGTTCTGTGTCTTGCTTCAGGGTGCCCCAGGAGATCGCTGGGAGGGAGATGATGTGGGGTAGGGTGAGGCTCAATTCCTCAGCACAGTTGTGGGCTCCAGCTTGGGGAGTCAATGGATAATTGACTGAATTCTGGATAATTTCTGAACTTTCTAATGTTTTTCTATCTCCATTGTAATGATCGGAGAAAAATTATTTTGTATGTTATATCCATAAATCTCTTATGACAGTATATAATTGAAGAACATTTAAATCGAATCAGACATTACTTAGGGAAGTATTTCTCAGCTTGCAGTTTGCAGACACATTCTTAGGGGCTGAAGCGCTGTTTTCCTTTAAAATTCTGTACAGTACTAAAGTTTGAGCATCTGTTCCCGTAGCTTTGAGCAAGGGCTTTTGAACAGGGACCTGGCATTGCTATTGTCGGCATAGAGCACGCAGTTTCCTTGGGGGTGAGGCTGAGACACTCGGCCTGGTGCCAAGGGTCAAGGCTTCACAAAATGCTGACTCAGCCAGCAGTTTAAGAACACAGTTGATGGGAGCAGGTCCTGTAAGAAGCCTGTGGGGAGCTGCTGTTAGCGGGGAGCTGCCTAGGACACCTTCTGCTCCGTGTGGCCACTGTTGTGGAAGGGAGCCACCAGGGGGCGCAACCTTGCTGACAAGAGCCAACCAACCTTGAGATCAGCAGAGAGTGAGGCTGGAAGGAAGGGGAACCCGCAAGGAGGTTACTGAGGCCGTGGACTATGCTCTATCATATTTATTGCTGAATTCCCAATATTGGGCTACTGTCTTGGCATACATTATTGACTTAATATTTTTGGGAATGAAAGCACACAGAATGAACAAATGAATGAATGATGACCAGACAAAAATGACTAATATTTAGATTCACAATCATTTACCATCCCCTTCCCTGAGGATTTGAGTTCTGCCTGCTTAGCTTCTCCTCCTCCCTTTCCACCCTCTGAAGAGACTTCTGTCCTTGACAAACTTGCTCTTTGGGCTTTTATGATGAAAAAGAGGGAGAGAGGGGGAAAGGGGGTGGAATTTGGCTTACCAGTGCACCATCTAAATGCAGTTCCCTCTGCTCTTCATGGCTCCTCCATGGACCCTCAAGGATGCTCACAGAGTTCTGCGCCCAAACACTGATTTCTTTGGGGTTGTCCTCCATCCCCCAAATGTGTATCTGAATGGTAATAAATAAGAGATAGTGAACCAAGAGCTAAAATAATCTAAATAATGTAGTGGAGTGGTAGAGGAGTTTTGAGGGTAAATTTGAGGAGAGAGCCATGAGAGTTGTGACCGGATGTAGGAAGTAGCTAGAAAAGATGGGGATTTGAACATGTGTCAATATATGTTTGGATCCCATTTAAAGTTCTTTGAGAGATTCTCTCCATCCATCCACCTCCCTGAAAACCAATAGAATTCTCTTTGGCTATGCTTCTTGAATGTTAAGACTTTATAAGGATTTCAGAGTAAATAAATGAAGAAATAATAGAAATGAATGAGGAGTGATAATGTTTCTCATCTGTCTTCCATTCTAGAGTGAGTCATCCTTGACATAAGGTGAAAAATAGAGATTGTTAGATTCCTTCTATGGAAAGAGGATGATTTTCTACGAGGTCACTGAGCTCAGGGAAAGCCTGGATCTCAGAGAAGTTCTGGGAGAGATTCAAGACAGGTGCAGTAATCTCAAGTTACAACGTGGACCTTTTTTCCAATGAAGGATGTGTCTGGGAAAAGAGATGTATCATGAGGTCAAACATTGAAAGGAAAACTCCAGCAATAGAATAACTATTGTGAAAAGAACACAACAGGAAATAATACTTGTTTTCAGTTCTGTCTTAACAATTCCCTGCCTTCAGAGAATTTCCTGATTAATATTAATTATCTCCTTCAATTTTCCTTCCTCCATCCATCCCAGAGCTCAGTATGGTAGCAATAGGAACAATAACAGCCTTTTGGATGAGGAGTTGGCAAACTTACAAAAGGAGAGGGCCATTTAATGGTAGAAAAGGGGAAAGGGTGAACAAGTGTGGATTTAGGGAAGGACTTGTGATCAAATCCAGATTCTTGTTAGGGGATGGATATGGCTCCTCAAATTAAGTGTTGGGAAATATAAGCATGGAAGGGAGGAGTCTGTGTATTACAGTCAAGGAGTGGACCGAAGTCCACACTAGTCCTGTTGCAGTCACACAGCCTCTGAACTCCTCTTCCAGTTCAGAGAATTTCTACATGTAATCCTCTCTTCCTCAAGTTGCTCTTACAGCCTTCCTTGCAGCTCAGGTAACCTTGCCTCAGTTCTATCTTCTTTAGAAGTAAGGAAAATGAAATTTGGGTACAGCAAAGAGTGGAGCTATAGGTGAGTCAATGGTGAGGTGAGAGTGGAAATATTCCACATTTGAAAAGCAGCCATCCAGGGTTCCTGGCATCATATGTCCATCCCTATTGGTGTGAGCTGTGGTGTCTTCACTAGAGAAGCCACTGTCGTGCAGTTTCCATCTTATTCATGACTGCATAGCCTCTAATAATGACCCTCTGAGCTACCTTTTGTCTTTCAATATCCTTCTTAAAAGAGTATTTCTGCTTAAACTAGCCAGAATGTATTCTCTTGCTTTTACTAAGAATGCTATTTAATTCAGGATCATAGATAGACAGAGATTACATATATGTCTACAAATACACATATAGGCATCTTTATATCTAAATAGGTTAAAAAGGAAACTTTGGATATAACAAACATGATTTACTTATCTGAAAATAGGTTCCTCTCAGTTGTCAATTTTCCTTTCTTTTGGAAAGAGAACAACTTCTTAAGATAGTTGACTTCTATAAATATCAAGAAAACTTGAATGCTGTTTGGATTAGAAGATGAAGCATTGAACTTTATAAATTAAAGAGGTGGATTTTTTTTTCAAGTTTAAGTTAATTCTAGCACATCAAGAAGGGGCATGGCCGAGGCAGTTGTTTATACCTCCTGCCCACACCTGTCATCTTGGCCATGGGCCCATCCATCAGGTTTAGGTCAAGGCTACAAGGCCTGCTTCAGACATCCTCAGCTAGGCCTTTCAGTTGGGAGAGGATATGGGTGAAAGAGTGAGAACTGAGTTAAAACTGCCCCCTAAATCTCATGATTATTCACCGAGAGAGAGTCAAGTGGCCTTTGCAGTCATGAGTTGCACAAGTCTAGCATGAAAGAAAGAAGGGAAAGGAAAGAAGGGAAGTTGTTGCCAAGGCACTCTTGGCCAGGAGGAAGGCTAGAGAGGGTCCATTTGTGGCTCTGACACCCATCTTACCCACAGAACCCAGGCAAGCCCATCTTGGCAAGGGCAGCCCGGACAAGACAACCAACATGCCTTTGGCCTTCCTTCAACTCTTCTAGCATTCACAGTTGTGTTTGAGGTGAACACTTAGTCCCCACTGCTCACGTGCCCAAAGAGGGAGAAGAATTTCCATTCTACTATCCAGAAGAAAAGAACACAATGAACTTCCTTCTGCCCCTTCACTACCGTCTCCTCCAGGAAGGAGGAGGACTTACCAAATCAGTGAGTTTGGTGATGGAACTGAGCATACCTGATTCATTGTCTGTCTGTCTGTCTGTCTCTCTCTCTCTCTCTTTGTTCTTTTGAGCTTCCAGCCTCCAAAGGCTATGTCTGTCAGTTCCCCTGTCAGTTGTCATAAGTTACAGGGCTTGTTCCTGTCACAGAAATCCAAGATTGCATGTATGGGCCAGTGACTTGATAGAAAACTTTTAGAAAAGGAAGAATTTGGGCAAGTCTGTTTTGCCACGAATCTGAAGCCATTTTGATGTCTCCTGTACCTTACTTCATAATTCACTTGAACTTTGGCAGGATCTAATACAATGACAGAGGTGGGGAAGTGAGGAGCAATAATTATACCATCCATGGCAATGGATCAACTTGGCCGACTTAATATCTCTTAACCTATGCTGTTCATACTGACTAATAAAGAAGAGACCAGGTGCCATACTGTGGCATGCCAGGGTTCGTGAAAGCTGGGGATATCTGATTACTTCATCACAGATGGTGAGCAAGGAGTCTAGTATTGACCTTCCAGAGGCCAGAGTTTCTAATTCCAGTCACAGAACATGGCTTCCTGCATCTCATCAGCCCTAAAGCAGAATGAGAAAAATTCCAACCAACCACATTGAGAAGATCTAGGAACTGCAGTTGATGAAGACAACTAGTTAAGGCCATACCCATCATCAGATATAATACAAACATGGATTTGGGTGGTCTATCCATTTACAGAGATTTGGAAAGACAGGGAAAGATGTCTGGAGTGCATATGAAACCAGGATGCTGTCTTTTCTGGCCCTATAAATAGATTCAGTAGAAAGACATGAAGTCTAATCCTTCTTTAATTAAGCTGGGAAGGATCAAAAGAGGAATTCTCAGCCATGAATTTAAACTCTGTAAGATCACTTTCATTAGAATTTCATATTTGCTAGTCAAAAATATGAAGAGGATGAAGCTGGAGGCAGATTTGTTGCCTTTTCAGCGAAAGAAGAGCCAACTGCCCAAAATGGAAGAAAGCCATAAATCTGGGCAGCGGCCTAATTGAGAAAATGGAAAACGAAATAATCTATTGCAATTTAGTTGTTGTATTAAAGGCTATGATGATATCATCGTGTATATTACCTACACTCTGTATAGAGTCACCTAAGAGTGACCCAGTGTGACTGCAATGGAGCCCTGACTTTGTGGCAGGATACCTAATTTGAGGGGTATCTCCCCCATCAGACATTCTGTGGTTCCACTGGGGCAGACTGGGACATGGTTCCCCAATCACTTACAAACACCATAGAGTCGTGCTTTACGGCTCTTAGTCAAAGAAGCTGCTTTTTTCTTCATTTCTATTTTTTCCTATGTAGATTTGCATGGACACAGTTTTCATCTCCAAAGAGGTTTGAATAGAGTATGTCTGTTTAAAGAGGATAATCCTTATACTACAGTTTAAGTATTTGACAAAAGGTATTTCTTCTTCTTTTTGTATTATATATTGAATTTTCAAAATCACTAATCCCAGAAGAAAGCTCACCTGAATACCTACTTTGTTTAAATTTCATGTGGAAATAGTTTTGACCCTTAACTGTTGAAACATTATGCCATAGCAAGAAAAAACTTCCAGTAAGTTCTATAAGAGGATCTTTTTTTTTTAACCAGTGACCTGATTCAACCGGCTTTACACCCCATAATTATCACTAATTAATAGAAACATAACAAAGAATGTTTCAGCTTTTCATTTCAGTGAAGAAAATGAGTGATATTTAAAGGAAAAAAATAACGTATTCTTTATCTTTAGTGAGCTAGAACTTCTGGGAATATGTGAGATTGTGAAGTAACATAAATACATGACCTTTTGGTCCCTTAACTGTCAGAATACAATGAGTTCTTTTTCTCTTGGTCTTTAACTTGGGTTAAGAACTATAAGTTCAAGGAAATGTTTGTTGTGAGGAGGGAGTTTCTAATGGATCCAAAGTGAAACCCAGTCTCAGTGTATGCTGGTTTAGAAAGTGCCTTGGTAGTGGCAATGTTTTCAGCTGTGGAAGTGGAATTTCTTTCTCTTTGTTGGTCCCCGGATTTGTGTTAGAATGATACTTTTAAAATTCATTAGACCAGTAATAACACAGTGGCATTTAACCTGATACTCAGATGGCCCAATGCACTCTCACCACCAGGCTCTGTTCACACAGTTACACACCAATAAAGGGCCTTTTCATTCTATTCTTTGCTGTTAGCTGAGAGCCATCATTTTTTCTTAGTCACACGTCTCCTAACTACACATTCTGTAGCCCATAATAAGAAATGTTTCTGGCCAGAATCCTGGTTTAATGGTTTTCCACACTCATTCCCAGAGATGGGTCAGGTTGGATTAGGAGACAAAGCACCGCGTATATTCCTCACTCTGGGTTGTGCGTGAGCTCCTAGCACAGTGCCTGGCACACAGACACAAATATTTATTTACTGCATGAATGAAGGAGTGAGTCCATGCAACCAGTAGCGTGGCATGATTGCTAAGTGTAAAGCAAGATGAAACAGCTCAGAACTGAAAGCACAAAATTTACTTTTACTAAGCTTCTATTTTGTCTTTCCAAACAAGGTCTTCAAGACTCACAACATGCACCTCCACCTAAAAATTACAAGTACAGCAGCTGGTGAATACCACATGGTTACATTTCTCTGGCCCTCGCTTACCAGCTTTTACTACTTCCATAGGGACAGGTTTTATGTCTTTTTGGAAAATATTGAGGCTGAAATCTCCGTTGTACCTACAAGCCCACACAGAAGAGTTCATCATTCTTTTGGGGGCTGAGCTGAAGGTAGACACTGCATATAGTCCTCATTCTGCATATCCTGAAACACAGCCAAGGCTGTCTTTACTAATTATGAGAATTTGAAAAGGTTAAGTAACTTACCTATGTATTTGTTTCCCATACATACATTGTTAGAATGGAAGGAAAAATAATTGAAATACTTATGGTCATATTCCCCCCTCATTTCCTTTCCCCCATTTAGTCAAGTACTCTTTATCGTCTCAGAGAAGGAATATGACTGGAGGAAGCAGAGAAGAGGGTACTTTTTGTTTTTTCAGTATTTGAGTTTTAAAAGGGCACAGAAAAATATGTGAGGGAATATAGTTGAGTAAGAGCAAGGGTTCCCCAGGTTGCAAGAGAAGGCAGAGTCGAAAATGATAGATCTGTGGGAAATTGTCTTTGTAAGTCTTAAAGAAATGAGGCCCTGCATCAGCTCCTGGCCTCAACCTTGACTGGGGAGCAGTAGAGGGAGATGAAGCTGTACAAAACTCCCAAGTTTATAAGGTTTAGAAGAAGAGACCAGTGTTTTCTCTCCCAGGGAGAACCTCAGAAAGTCGGAAAATCCCGGGGAAGAAATGGCCTTGGAGAAACTCACGGATGGCTCACTGGGGTGGGGTTCTGAGATGGACCTAAAAGTGGGCTAGCAACCCACCCAATCTGAGGAAGGGGAAAAGAGAACACAAAGGTGAGGGGGTCAAATGGGATGATGGATGTCTCAGCAGATGGGAAGTGCAAACAGAAGAACTGAGGATCTGATAGTTGCCCCCACCCCATACCCCCTACCTCCAACACTTGGGTCTCTAGTAGACACCTCTGCAATTTAGATCAACTACAGGGAAATTTTTGAGAATATCTTAGAACTATCTGAGGTTTTATTCCTGATTGTCTTGATAGAAAGTGGGATTAAAAGAGACATGTTCAGTTGTACAAAAATAAAGCTCTGGGACACCAGGCTAGCTCAGTCGGTTAAGCATCCAGACTTCGGCTCAGGTCATGATATCATGGTTCATGGGTTCGAGACCTGAGTTGGGCTCTGTGCTGGTGGCTCAGAACCCGGAGCCTGCTTCGGATTCTAAATCACCCTCGCTCTCTGGCCCTCCCTAGCTCACATTCTCTCTCTCTCTCTCAAAAAAATTAATAAATGTTTAAAAATGTTTTAAAAGATAAAATAAAGCTCTGGTTCTTATACACTTGTATTTGTAGGCTAAGATTTAGAGCCAATACATTTAGGAAAATAAGAATTGGTGAACATTTATTGAACCACTTGTCATATAGTGTACTGGGTATCATTTTAAGGGCTTTATGTGTGTTAATTCATTGAGAAGAGAGACTTTCTGTGAACTTTGATTTTACTTTGATAATGTCCTTATATAAGAAAACTTAAAAATATTATAGTGTATTTTTTAATTTTATTTAATTTTTAAATTAAAAATGTAATGTGGGGCTCAAACTCATGACCCTGAGATCAAGAGTCACATAGTCACCAACTGAGCCAGCAAGGGGACCCGCTATCCTGTATTTCTAACAAGAACAATTTCCAGTTTATTCTTTAGAGCCAGATCATTAAAAAAAGATTTTTATTATAGATAAATTCTAGCACCTACAAAAGTAGAGATAATATGCAAAACTCCATGTACCCATCTCCTAAGTTTAATAATTATTCATCATGACCCATCAAACATGTTTCATATTTTGAACCAAATCTTAGAAGTCATATCATTATATATATGTGTGTATATATATATATATATATGTATATATTCAGTACGTGTCTCTAAAATAAGAGTCTGCACTTCATGAAATGTCCAATGTTCAAATATCCCCAATTGTCTGAAAATTTAACAAAAAATTTTTTTAATGTTTATTCATTTTTGAGAGAGAGAGAGAGACAGAGCCTGAGCAGGGAAGGAGCAGAGAGAACAAGGGAGACATAGTATCCTAAGCAGGCTCCATGCTCTGAACTGTCAGCATAGAGCCCGATGCAGGGCTCTAACCCATGAACAGAGCGATCATGACCTGAGCCAAAGTCGGACATCTAATTGACTGAGCCACCTAGGTGTTCCTCAAAACTTTTTTTAAAAAACATTGTTGAAGTCAAGATTTAAGCAAAGCCCACACATGGCATTTGGTTGATAGGTCCCTTATGTCTCTTTTATTCTTTAAGTTGCCCTTTCCTAATGTATTTATTTCATTGTATTTTTATGGTAGGGGGAGGACTTTTTTGGAAAGTCCATGTTACCCATCTTGTAGGTTGCCCCATTGTAGGTTTTGCTGATCTCCACCTATTCATTTAGCATATTCCTACGACCACTGTTGATTTCTGTTATTGCTCATCTTTAGTCGCTTCTTCTGTCTCTTCACTCCATCCTTCCAGCGTTATTATACCTACAATATAACAGAGCCCTGACTAAAAACAAACCCAATCTGTAATCAAGGTTTGATGGTCGGAGGAAGTCATCTTTATTTTCAATGATTCTAAAGCTCTCACCTGTGAAATCTAAATCTCCTGTGTTTTACTGAATGAGAATTCCCTACCTCCACCCAACCCGTTGTCTAACCAGACATTTATTTGCAGATGACTCACCACTTGTCTCAAAAGTCTACATTTAAACAAAGGTAAACATTAACACACGCAAAGCATTAATTTGTCTTGGCTTTTGTGTCCCGCTCCTGTGTTTCTAATTTCATGTTGTTTACCAGACAATGTCTGGTGCCCTGGGATCTTCGATATGTTAATCTGTTCCCCATTCACCGTGAGATTGAGGTCATCCCTCAGGGAACAGGCTTTCATCTGATTAGACATGCTGAATGGCTGATTTATTTCCATTCTGGCCTCCGTAGAGAAGACAGACAGCAGGCTCTCCCTTGGGAGAAGGTGGGTCTGGTTCTGGAAGGCATTTGATATACTCACAGCTGAAAACTCTTGAAAACAAAGCATGAGGGAGGGAGGCTGTTGTGTTTTATTCAGAGCAGGTACTTGCAGTGTACGCATCAGATAAGCTGTCCACAAGCTGACGTATTGTAGTTCACATGTGTGAGGGCTGAAAGGTACCATTATTATGTTAGCTTTGGCCTTGTGGGAGATAGCAGCATCGACCTCTATCCACTCATTTGGCCTCAAAGCTCTCTCATCGTTAATGCTCTTTAAAGCCTAACTGAACTGTTATGTAAGGCATGTATGTGCTAGTTGGCTAAATACATCCTTAAATTGGCTTTGTTATAAATAATCCCCAGTTGCATATAGCTTCAAATCTATGTTATCTTTTTTGGAGGGTGCAGTTATTTTTATTGCATTTGAGTTCTGGTTTATAACAAATGAATTTACAAGCAGAAAAAAGCTTAGAGAAATGAAAACCCGAAACTTTGTGCCTGGAGAAAGAACATTATGTGTTTGAATGTTAACTTTTGGAGGAAAAGTTAGAAGTAGAAACTGGTAAACTTTGCCAGGCCCACTAGCTAGGAGGGATCTCAGAAGGTTTAAAGGCTGGAGGGGAATGGAAAGCAGGCTGCTTAGAAGGAGGGGAAGAAAATTTTACAGGCAAGGTGGTTTACAAAATGCTCTATCTTGCATTTTCTCATTTGAACTTCATGACAACCCTGGGGAGTGTGATACTATGCCCACTTTTAAGAAAAATAAATGAGGTAAAGGGAGAGTAATGATTTGTCCAAATCACAGAGTCAGTAAGTAGCAGCATTTGAAAGTAGGTCTTTGGAGACCATCCGCGCATGTCCCTACCCTACAACGCCAAGGCCTCTGCCTCATGGGGCCCTGCCCCGTTGCTTCCTGGTGAGCTCTGAGCTGCCTTTCTTGGTTTTTGTAAAGATGACAGGAAGTGGTTTCTGTCCTTACTTTCTCTTGAAATACAGCTTATTATCAATCTGTTGGCCAAGTTGTTTCACCTCACTGGGCCTCATTTCCTTAATCCTTAAGATTTTGTCTACTTGAGAGAGGGGGGGGGACAGAAGATCCGAAGCAGGCTCTGTGCCGACAGCAGACAGCCCAATGTGGGGCTTGAACTCATTACTGTGAGATCAGGACTTGAGCCAAAGTCGGATGCTTAAACGACTAAGCCACACAGGTGCACATCTATTTCTTTTTTAATTAAAACTTAAAGCCTAAAGCAAATGAAAATAATAGCTACTATCTCTTGGGCACTATTTGAAATCAGGTACTGCACTGATTCTCTACAGACATGGTTGCCACCCCAGCACAGTCCTGCAACATTAACTGTATTTTATGGTAAGGCTTCTGAGCCACAAAGAAGCTAAGTAGCTCTTCCAAAGTCTAAGCACCTCATCATCTCTGTCCTGAACCATTGCAATAGCCTCTTTTTTAAAAAAATGTTTATGTATGTATGTATGTATGTATTTATTTATTTATTTATTTATTTATTTATTTATTTATTTTGAAGTGGAGGAGGAAGGGGCAGAGAGAGAAAGAGAGGGAGACAGAGAATCCCAAGCAGCCTCCATGTGGTCAGCACAGGGCCCAATGCAGAGCTCAAGCTCATGAACCATGAGATCATGACCTGAGCTGAAATCAAGAGTTGGACACTTAACCAACTGAGCCACCCAGGAGCCCCTTTTGTAATACCCTCTTAATTGGTCTGCTGGTTTCCACTTTGGCAGCACTCCTTCCGTTTTCCACACAACATTCACAATAATATTGTTAAAACTTTAATCAGATCAGGTCCCTGCCCTGATGGCTTCCTGTCCCACTTAGCCAACCAGAGCTCAAACTCTCAACTACTTTCCTCCTTTACACTCTCTGGTAGTCAGAATAATGCCCCCCCCCCAAAGATGTCTATTTTCTAATTCCTGGAACCTGTGAAATTGTTACCTTATATGGCAAAAGGGACTTTACAGGTTTGATTAAATTAATGAACTTGAGATGGGAAATGGCCTTTTGACCATTAATGGATTATCTGAGTGGTCCCAACGTAGTCAAAAAGGTTCTTATAAGGAAAAGAAGGTGGCAGGGGTGGGGTGGGAGACAGAGGGAGAACATGGAGGAATTTAAAGATGCTAGGCTGCTGGCTTTGAAGGTAGAACAGGGAGCCACAAGCTAAGACGTGCCAGCGGCCTCTGGAAGCTACTAAAGGCAAGGGCACAGGTTCTCACTAAAGTTTATGGAGGAAGTGTGGCCCTTTTGACACCTTGATTTCAGCCCCCTGAACCCATGTTGGATTTCTGAACTTCACAACTGTAAGATAATAAATGTTTATTGTTTTAAGTCACTAAGATTCTAGGAATTTGTTACAGCAGCAATAGAAAACTAATACATACTTTATATACTAATACATACATATACACCAAGCTGTTCTGGCTTTAGAGCTTTTGCACTTGTTGCCTCTGCCTGGAGTACCTGCCCTAAGATTTTAGAATCCCCACCCCCACCCCCCCAAGGCATCCTGCCTGCCTGTCACTCTCTGTCACATCCTTGGTGGTATTGTCTTAACTAATTTGTTTGTTTTTGTTTTGTCTCAGCCAATAGCCGATATAAGCTCCATGAGAGAAGTGTCTTTATCTGGCTCTTTTTGGTTGCTATATCCCTGATGTCTAGGACATTGTCACACAGTGTCCCTCTGTCTCACTGTAGGCAGACAGTAAGTGATTTTGGAGGAAGGTTAGGAACAGAAGTAGTGAAGCATGTATCCAAACTCAGGTCAGTTAACTTCTAAGTATTTATAAGATGGAACTATTTCTAACCCACCTCCTCCCACTGTAGATGCTTTTTTCTGGAACCTTGCCAGATTTGGAAATGAGGGAGAAGTGAAACATTCAGAAAAATAACCTCACCATGCCTTTGTCTTCATGGTTGACATTTTTTTTGTCGCCATGGAAGACTTCCAAGCAAGGAAAAAGAGTAAGATTGATTTTAGAGGTCCTCATTGACTACAGCACTCTAAGATCTTTACAATACATAGGACATCCTTACTACATACAGAGTAAATTCAATATTTATATTCTATATTTATAATTAGAAAACTTGAATGTCCATTTGGCTTTTTTCCAAGAGGCCAAATAAAAAAATTTCAAGTGATTCCTTACAAGTAGAGATTTCTCTTTTTCCAAACCCTGTGTATTAACAGAAATATTAATGCCATGCATTTACATAGGGTAACGTGGATCTTCTAGAACATGTCTTCTGGCATTTGTCTGGGAAACATGGGAGTCTGTGCTTTATAGATATCAATGAATTATGCTAGGGTATCTCTAAAAGCTAGAAAATGTTAACAAGTGGAAGTGTTGCTTGGCTCTGAAGGCCTGGGCAGGAATGTACAAAGGCACTCCCCAATCTCAGCACCATAGTGGCTGACCTAAGTGAGAGGTGGGGGGCAGTGGGAGGGGGGGCGGTACGGAAAAGAAGGGGTAATGGCCCCAGGCATACAGCACTCTCCAGTGCTAGCTTCCCAGGGGAAGGAGTACTGCCCCTTTCTCAGGCCTTCCGTAGGAAATCCCGTGAATGGATCTCACTGGGTTCTGTACCTTTCCCTTAACCAACTGATATGGCCAGAGGGTGTAGTACTCTACTCAGTCAAGACCAGGTCTCATGCTCACCTCCAAATTTAGGGTCAGAATCAATACCCCATAACTGCTTCAAGGAGACCTAGAGAGGAGTGCTTTCCTAAGAAAAACAGGATCTTGTTACCAGAAAAAGAAATAGATGCTGGGCAGGCAAAAGCAACATATGTCTTCTACCTTCCCCAATTGCTAAAGGTGGAGATTCAGCCACCAAGACTTGGATAAGGGAGATATTTTTGAAGTGCTTTTTTTGGGTCCTCAGATAACACCATGCTACCACCAACCTACTTAAAAAGCATTAAAGAGCCATCTGGTCTGGGTTTGACTATTCTATCCATATTGCTTGCAGTTCTAGCTTAAATCCCTTGGCTTGTAAATCAGGTAGCAACATTTAAAGATGCTGAATTCTGAAAATGCTGGGATTATAAATAGTTCATCATATTGTATAAATGCGAACAGCAGTTCTGAGAACTTTAGAACTTTAGCATCTCAAAACCTTCAGCAGGGTTTAGGGGTTTTCCTGTTTTATTTTGTTTGTTTTGTATAGTTTAAAAGAGAGGATGTTTCATTTCAAGAAATTATTCTTATACTAAACAAATCATATAACAAAAATTTCTGTACAACTAAAATTTCAAATGTTTATTTGTTTGTTTCTTTTTTAAAAAAGTAATCTCTACACCCAACATCGGGCTTCTACTTACAACCCCAAGATTAAATGTTGTGTGGGGGAGCCTGATTGGCTCAGTCGGTTATGCGTCCAACTTTGACTCAGGTCATGATCTCACAGTTTGTGAGTTTGAGCCACTCATCCAGCTCGGTGCTGTCAGCTCAGAGCCTGGAGCCTGCTTCGGGTTCTGTGTCTCCCTCTCTGTCTGCCCCTCCCCAACTCATGCTCTCTCTCTCTGTCTCAAAAATGAATAAACGTTTAAAAAATAATAATAAAAAAAAAAGAGTTCCATGCTCTACCGACTGAACCAGCCAGGCACCCCTGCTTCTTTTTGTTCCTTAAGACTATATTCATTTGAATATTTCAGAATGTATTCATGTTTTTTTATTGCCTATCCTAGTTTTGCAGAAAGTGAGTTAAATTTAAAGTGTTATTTCTCATGCAAATGAAAAATGAAGGCTATTAATTGTATTGCTCAGATTTGGATATGTGTTTCCTGTGCTGCTGATTTGCAACATATAAATTAGATTCCTGTTGTCTTTTTCTAGATTTTACTTTAGAGGACCCTTGCTTAATATTATTTCATAATATTTTCTTTTTCATTATTTATATCTTATACTTCATCAATTATTGGATGAGGCATTGAAATTTATTTCAGACCCTACTTTGGTTATGGAATACATCTGTAATCTAACTATACTGCAGTCATGTCTTCTATAATTTGTCTGCCACCCACTTTTCCAGGTTCTACCTTAAGAACTATATGATAGGTATCTGTTTTCATTTATCCTTCATCTCTTTTTCTTTGGTAACAGCATCAGCCTTTTCGCTGCTCCTCCTTTACTCCACGTGGATCTGGTGGGACTGCTAATTGTGGCACCACTGCCTTGCAGAGGATTTTAGTTGGTGATCCAGGCTGGACTAGCTGACCACATTCCTTAAGATACAGTAATTGGTCCAAGGCGGGCACATCACCTAAGCTGACACCATCAAAACCTCTTCCCAGCACTTTCTGGAATAGATACCATTCTCACCTCTCTTTGGTGACAAGCAGCCAGATGTCACCCAAGAGCTACCTGCATCTATGATCCCTACTTGATGGTCTGAGGTCAAGAGGAGGAAGAGGTGAGAGAAGGAGACAAAGAATGCAGACAAACCTCTTTTTGGGACAATGTAATAGAAACAATAAAGGGCCAAGAGAGGGGAGTGTATATTTAAAGAATGCAAGACCATGGACTCTAAGCTAGGTCGGGAGGGAACGAAGGTCTGATGAGTGGAGATAAACAGAGTGAAAGGGCGGTAGGGTTAATGACCAGAGTGCCTAGTGGAGAAGAATTTGTTGAGCTGAGGTATGAAGAGGCATGTGCTGAAGTATAGAAGTAATATGCTTGCAACTGAGATAAATGAGGACATCAGCTTCAAAGCAGCTGGTGTGGGAGAGCAAGAAAGGGACATGGTTTTGAAGTGGTAGGGAGATGGGGCGCCTGGGTGGCTCAGTGGGTCAAGCGTCCGACTTCAGCTCAGGTCATGATCTCACAGTTCGTGGGTTTGGGCTCTGTGCTGACAGCTAGCTCAGAGCCTGGAGCCTGTCTTCAGATTCTGTGTGTGTCTCTCTTTGACCCTTCCCTGCTCATGCTGTCTCTCTCTCAAAAATAAAATAAAACATTTAAAAAGAATTTCAGAAGTGGCAGAGAGAAGCTAGAAGACTGGCCCTGTGGTACATGACATGTGAGAGAAAGGGCTGCCACTGGTGAGTGCTGCAGGGAATTCAGTGTCCTCAGGGAAAAGCCAGGTTTCCCCTAGAGCCAGGAGGTGAGGAGACTGGTCAGCGAAGAATGTGGATATAGGGGACTTTCTGATGACAGAGCCATGTGGGGATTAGAATTTGAGTGATGAATTTGACCTGGGAAGCTTAGGCATCTTGAGTTCACGGAGATAAGCATCTAGACAAGACAGGGTGCCCTGGTGGCAGCTTAAAGGGAGGGGATAATTAATTCTAATTATTCTTGGAACTTGACTCAGGCAATTCTTAGATGAGGAAGGAACAAGAATTCAATTCATTGGATTCCAATTGATTCGATAATGCTGTTCATCCTTCTTCCTTAACAGCTCAAGTTGCCTCCCTTCCAATCCCCACTAATTCTGTCCTGATGTAGGTCCTCATTACTCCTTCCCTGGGTTATTACAGTTGTCCCCAATGGGTCCCTCTCAGTGATCTTGCTTTTCTCTAATCCATTCCCCATATTTCTTCCAGAGTGCTCTAAGTCATTGATTTATTTTTTTTGTTATTTATTTATTTATTTATTTATTTATTTATTTATTTATTTACTGTTGGGAGCAGAGAGAGAGAGAGAGAATATCCCAAGAAAGTTCTGTGCTGACAGCTCGATCTCACCAACAGTGAGATCATGACCTGAATCAAAACCAAGAGTCAGACGCCTGACTGACGGAGCCACCCAGGATCCCCTATAAGTCACCCACTCAATCAGGTATCTTCTCTGCTCTAAATCACTGAGGGCCATTCTAAATGCTTCAAGATAAGATCCAAACTTCTTACCATGGGGATGCCTCTCAAAAAGCTGACCCTCATTCTCTCCTACTCTGTCCAGACTTCATGGCTCCCAACTCTCCCACAGGCTGGCTGCTCCCTTTGTCTGCAGTGCTCAGTCCCCCTTTTTCATTTGATTACCTTATATTCATTCTTTTAAGATAGAATTCAAGTCTTTGAAAGAATGTACAAGAAAAATGGCAACCCTGGTTGTTCTGAGAGGGGAAAGTGTGCAGTCTGGTAGGGTGGGGATGGAGGGTAGAAGGGAAACCTTTCCTAGCATTTACTTCTGTACATTTTGGATTTCATACTATATGAATGTATTGCATCTTTAAAAGTAATACAATTAAAAAAAAAAAAAACGGTTAAAGCATCAAATGGACCAAAAAAAGATACATGTGTTTCCTCCTCTGTGAACTCTTCCCTAATGTGATACTTCCTCCATTAAGCTATCACCATGCTTTCCATATTCCCCTAGCACAGTGTTTATCATTCTATATTGTAATTATCTGCCAAAAATTAAGTAGTCTTAGCACTAGGAGAACCTAGAAGCTCCTGGAGAAAAGGGACTTGGTCTGACTCTCTTTTGAATCTCTGGCACCTTGCACAGTTCTTGTACATAGCAGGTGCTCAGTAAACATTTGTTAAATATATGAGCAATTAGAACTTGTGTGTATAAGGGAAACCAAAGATATGGAAATAATCCTGGTTATTTTACAAATGATGAAATGAGGTCTAGAGAAGTTATTTCTTACAGATTGATAGCAGAATAAAATGAGAATCCAAGCTTTCTGGGGTCTAATTTTGGCACTAGAATAAATTATAATATTTTCACTTTAAGATAGCGAACACAGTGTGAATTGTATCTACTTATTTGACCTGAAGCCCTGGATTTTCAAGAAATTTCTGATTTTCAGTAAATTACCAGTTTAATCTCCAAAGGACACTTTTATGTATCAGAGCATGAGTCCTAAATTTGGCTTTAGAAATTATATAACATGGGGTGCCTGGGTGACTCAATCGGTTAGGCTTCTGACTTCAGCTAAGGTCATGATCTTGAGGTTTGTGGGTTCAAGCCCCGCATTGGGTTCTGTGCTGGCAGCTCAGAGACGAACCTCCTTCAGATTCTGTGTCTCGCTCTCTCTCTACCCCTCCCCTATTGCGCACTCTCTCTCTCAAAAATAAATAAACATCAGGGTGCCTGGGTGGCTAAATTGGTTGAGTGTCCCACTTCAGCTCAGATTATGATATCACAGTTTGTGAGTTTGAGCCCCGCATTGGGCTCTGTGCTGACAGCTCAGAGCTTGCTTCAGATCCTGTGTCTCTCTCTCTCTCTGCCCCAACCCAGCTTGTGCCCTGCTCGCTCTCGCTCTCTCTCTCTCTCTCTCTCTCTCTCTCTCTCAAAAGTAAATAAACATAAACATTAAAAATATTTAAAAAATAAAAATAAATAAACATTTAAAAATTAAAAAAAAAATCCTATAACCTAAGTAGCTCATAGACCTGGCTTATATTAAAAGAGAGCTCACAGGAGAATCTTGTGGCACATTTCTTTATCTTAAATGTGCTCCTAAAAGTTGTGTTTTATGTTATGTTTTCTTCAAACACATAGTGTGGTAGGCATAGCTATACACAGTATCCTTAGAGATGAAGGAAGGGCATAGGAAAAGGTGCCCACATCATCTAAAAATGGTCTCTTCAGTTCTCATTTGTTAACATTTATTTGCTGAATGTCCAGGGCATAAGGCCAGTGACCAAGGGCATTTCATTTTACATAGCAGTAATGTTTTTATGTGTAAAGTGGTATTCTTAATGAGTACCTGGATCAGATTTTAAGTACCCTAGGGAGATCTTCTGGGCTTCCAGATTGGTGGTCTTGAAATGTTTTGCTCATACACCTCCCTGAAAGAATTTTAGAAAACTTGTATCCCTCCCACACTTTTAAAAAAAATTTTCTTTATGCTTTTATTATTTTATTTTGAGAGACAGAGTGGGAGCAGGGGAGGGGCAGAGAGAGAGGGCGACACAGAATCTGAAGCAGGCTCCAGGCTCTGAGCTGTCAGCACAGAGCCCGACGTGGGGCTTGAACCCACAGACTGTGAGACCATGACCTGAGCTGAAGTCAGATGCTCAACCAACTGAGCCATCCGGTGCCCCACCCTCCTACACTTTTTAAATAAAGTTTGTTTGTTGTTTGTTTGTTTAGAGAGAATCCCAAGCAGGCTCCACACTGTCAGTGCAGAGTCCAATGTGAATTCACCAACTGCTCATGACCTGAGCTGAAATCAAGAGCTGGATGCATAACCGACTGAGCCACCGAGGCCCCCTCCCTCCCACATTATTATGCTGCCATCAATAATTTTTTATCATGAATTTGCAAATTTCCAGTGTAATACAATTCATGATATTTTAAAATGAAGTTGTTAGGACTTTTTAAAGGTATCCCGAAGAATTTAAATCCCACAGTAATTTGTTACCCAATATTATTCATTTACATTTTTCCTTTTTATTCTTGAACTCATATTTTCACTCCATTTTCCCCACAGAATGGTATCTTATTATGTATTTTCATATGTGAAAAAATTTTTATTGATCATTCCATCATTCTTTATAATAGACATTTTAACTACACATTTACATAATTGTACTTCCAGTGACTCTCTAGGTTCTAGGTGTTAAAAATGTCTCTGGAAAAAAATGTCTCTGGATGGAGTTTTCATTGCAATTCTTAGTAGTATACAACTAGTGAACTGCTCAAACAGTGACTATATTACAAATTGGTAACTACCTTAAAACAAAAAACTGAGATTTTATTGGAAAGGCATGTGTTAATGAAAGGGAAGTGTTTTTTTTCTTTTCCTGTGGATTTGTGAATGAATATTATTTATATTCTGCTTGTACTTTTGGGTTCTACTCCAATTCTATTCAATGCATTTGACACTATATAGATAGAAATGCTGAGGTACTTTGTCCACAGAAATGAGTAGATGAAAATGGGAGGAATTTGCTGTAGCAGTGTTTTTTGAATTCTCAATCATATGCCAAGAGTCACGTGATAATCTATCATTAGAATTACTTGTAATGCTCTATCAGGCAAGAGTTCTATTCATCACAGTCCCTTTTTCTCAACACTAACACAGGCTTCTGATTTTCTGTTTTGTGGTGTCAGTGCACCATAGGAAGAAGTGGAGTATATGAGAATGACTTTCTTTTGTTAAGTGGAAAGATGGCAATTAGTTGTGGGGAAGGGGGTGGAAAAGAGACCACAAGCCCGTTCTCAGGCAGATAGGTTTGAAGAAAGTGTGGAAATGGAGGGTGTGGAATTGATTCCCTTCAAACTGTCCATGCTCTGTACCACGGGGAGAGTCTTCACGTCCATAGGCAGAGGGTGGTTATCTTTAAAAATTACTCCTGGGGCACCTGGGTGGCTCGGTCGGTTAAGCATCTGACGTCAGCTCAGGTCATGATCTCGTGATTCATGAGTTTGAGCCCCGCATCGGGGTATGTGCTGACAGGTCAGAGCCTGGAGCCTGCTTCGGATTCTGGGTCTTCCTGTCTCTCTGCTCCTCCCCCGCTCACACTCTGTCTCTCTCAAAAAATGAATAAACATTAACACATTTTAAATAAAAGAATTACTCTTCACTAATTAGCAGGCATTTGAACAAAAGTGACTGGAGAGCAACAGAAATAAGGACAGGCCTAAGCAGGTTGGTATTGACATGGTGGTTAAGAGAAGGACCTTGTGAACCCTAGCTCTGAGATTTACTTGCTGTGTGATTCTGGGCAGATTATTTAGCCTCTCCCTGCTCAATTCCTAATCTGGAAACGAAGGCAATAATGATGCCTACCTCACAGGGTTGTTATGAGTATGAAATACATTCATACGTGAGGCACTGAGGACAATGCTTAACAAGTAGGAATCATTCAATAGATCATTAACATTAATACTAGGAAATTATTAAATCTTACATACCCATGAGGATGAGAACTCCTAAATAAGTTAAAAATTTGATATATACTTTGCTATGACTGAAATGAACTGCTTTAATTTGTAAATTAAATGAAAACTAAGGTTTCCACAGCAAATAGTGGCCGAGCAAAGTGTATATTTTTGCTCAGGGTTTGCACTCTTAACAATCAGGCTTTGCTGCCTTTTGAAACACAAGTACACCAAAAATAAGTGAAATAGAAAGTGTATGAGTTATTATTCTTCCTAGATCAAAGAATGACCTATGTTAGGCAAAGTTTATAATGTGCTTATTTCCAGCATGTAGTTCCAGGACTGAAAAGTGTTTGATATGTTCTCTCCTCATCTCTGTAACCACAGAAGATTTCCACCATTTCCCTCTAGAATGCCACCCCTCCCCCCTACGCATATACTTATTACTAAATATATCATCCAACTTTTGGTACTTAGAGGTTTGGTGGGTTTGCTACTGTTACTGGGGCCTCAGACAGATCATGTTCATCAGTTTTGTCTTTGTTAAATAAAAATTAGAGAGTTTTTCAATATTATTTTATTTCTCTAGTATTTCCAATTGCCCCCCCCGACCCCGTTCTAAATTTAGGTTTTATGTTTGATAGCATATACCATAAGTTGAAAAACACAACAAAGAGCTTGAAACCCCTCATTTGAATAACATCAACTTCAGGAACAGCTGCTAAGATAAAATAAATCCAAGAGAGCTCAGCAACCAAAATGCAATTGCTTTTCTTTTTAAAGGGACAGGCAGATTCACATATGATTTTCAGTCTTAAGCTGTTACTTTAAATCAGTATCATACTTTAATCGATATTAAAGTTTTTCAAATCTGAAATTTTATGTGGGCTGTTTACCCAGGATAGAGAGGATTCTCTTCCATTACATTTCAACTTGAGCAATTATTCGATGACATCATTGATAGAGGTTTATAAAGCAAGAAATAAAATCCATCAGGAAGCAAGCCTCCAAATTTCTTCTTTAAGAATGTAGGAAAAGAAATGTTGGCTAGAAAATATAAATAATGAAATCAAAAGGAAACTTAAAAGTAATATAAGATGAAATGCTAGTTGTAGAATAAAAAGATATGAACTGTTTTGTTCATTTCAACACCTTAGCATTCTGTAATCTGATTCATATTAGAGAAGACTCTTCAATAAAATAGTTATAGAGGGGCCCTGGGGTGGTCAAGTATCTGACTTTTGGTTTCAGCTCAGGTCATTATCTCATTGTCCATGAGATTGAGCCCTGTGTTGGGCTCTGCACTGACAGCATGGAGCGTGATTGGGATTGTCTCTCCCTCTCTCTCTGCCCCTCCCCTGATCATTCTCTCTTTCTCAAAATAAATATTTTTAAATAAATAAATAAATAAAATAGTTGTACAAAAGTCTGGGTTTTTATGGTAACTTTATTTTTTTTTTTTAGAATATAACACTACTTTTTTTTAACATATGCAATTATTTTCCATCATTTACAATACAGTAGTTACAATGACACTCCAAATAGATAAGCAAAGTAAAAAATCAGAACCAAAAGTCTGGGTTTTTAAATGATGATAGATAAAACCCTTCTAAGTGTATCCAACAAAATTTTTAAAAATTTTTTTTTATTGCTTTATTTATTTTTGATACAGAAGAGACAGAGCATGAGAGGGGGAGGGTCCGAGAGAGAGGGAGACACAGGATCTGAAACAGGCTCCAGGCTCTGAGCTAGCTGTCAGCACAGAGCCTGACGCGGGGCTCGAACCCACGAACATGAGATCTGACCTGAGCGAAGTCTGAGGCTTAACCGACTGAGCCACCCAGGCGCCCCTAAGTGTATCCAACATATTTAAAATATTATCTTAAAAAATGGATAAATGATAAAGAGACTACTTGTTCTATGAAGATGTAATTTGTCATACAAAAAGATTTATCATAATTTTCTTTGAAAGACCTAGTTTCACTAGGAGCTTTAGAATAAAATTTGATTTCTAAATACATTATTTACACATGACTTCCTGGAAAATATCTGTAATGTAAAACAAGTACTAGGAAAAAAAAACCATAGTGTTGTGGCCTAAAAATTTCAGAACAACAAATACTTTTGTAAAAAGTTATATTTATCAATATGTTATCATTTTCTGGCCTAAGTAAATAAGAAAATATAATGTAGAAAGATGTCACTATCCTAGATATATACTATAATTCGAATTATAGAAACAGTTCCACATTTTTTCTGCTTCTTATTATTCTACTCAATCAGTCCTTTGTAAACAATTCACTGATTTTTGCTCACTTGACTATTTCTACTTGTGACACTTGAGTACATTTGTACCAATAAAATGAAATATCATACCCTCAGATTACTTTATGAGAGTACCATCAGGATGCTTTGGGCTGCAAGGAACAAACACCCTAACCAGTAGTGACTTAGACCACAAAGTGTTTATTGTTTACTAAACTGAATGTCCAGGGAAGGAAGCCTAAGGTCGGTTTGGGAGCATATGTCAACATGAACTCAGGTGGCTGGGCAGTATTTCGGCCCAGAATGTCTGATTACACCCTACTTCTTCCCTACAGGACTGTCATTGTCATGCGTGCCTGGGAGATTCTGAGTTCCTGTTGTAAGCAGGGACCTCGATGCTTGGTACATGGTAATCATTCAATAAATATTGACTGAGCCATTAGGAAAATTTCAAGTCAGAGGAGGGAGAAGAGGACAATGTGAAATAAAAGGTTGTGTTGGTGCAGAATTAAATAAGAACTGTTCAAGTTAATGCTGGATTTTTGTGCTCTGTGGTTTTTAAATAAGTTTCAGTATAACTAAAAAGCATTTAGGGTCTTTTATAGTCCCCCTCCCCCCCCACACTTCCTTGGAGGGTGTTTTTATGGCTGATCAGTGCTCTGGGTTTAAATTTGCAAGTTTAGAAGAGTAGAATGAGCCAAATTGCTCTGAGAAAGTCTTAGAAGTCACCACAGTAGCAAGATTAGCTTTCCATGAGTGTGTATATCTACTGGAGGGGCGGGGTGGTGGAAGGCATGAGTAAACACAGATGGCTGAAGGAGAGACCCAACAGGAGATATGGATGATTGATTAGTTTTATTTTTTAAATTTTGTTACTATTTTTTAAATCCCAATACAGTTAACATACAGTGTTATATTAGCTTCAGGGGTACAATACAGCAATTCAACAAGTCTACACCATTCTATACTCAGCGCTCATCACAGTAAGTGTACTCTTAATCCCCTTCACCTATTTTACCCATCCCCCCCCCCTCTGGTAACCATCAGTTTGTCTTCTATAGTTAAGAGTTTGTTTTTTGGTATATCTCTTTTTTTCTTTGTTTTGTTTTTTTAAATTCCACATAAAAGTGAATTCATATAGTATTTGTCTTTCTCTGACTGATTTATTTCCCTTAGCATTATACTCTCTAGACCCATCCATGTTGTTTCAAGATTTCATTCTTTTTGTAGCCAAGTAATATTCCTTTTTATATATATGTTTTCAGTAAAAATATAAAAATCATTATACTTAGTAGGACTAGATCCTGTGTCAATGATTATGTCAATATGATCCAAATATTTTATATCAGAATTCAAGACAGTCCCTATTAATGCTCAAAATGCTCAAAATGCTTGCCCAGTGTGTGTGTGTGTGTGTGTGTGTGTGTGTGTGTGACATGTGTGTTCATTGCATTTACTAAAGGAGGTATGTTTCTCTCCTAGAAATACAGGTTTTGAGAACTACTCTGGTTGATATCTTACTACCTTTCTATGATAATATCTTATAATTGCTTGAGTGACTTATGCATAATCAAGTTTTGCATGGCATATTTTTAAACTAACAAGTCAATTTAGGGTCAAATGGAGAGTTGGAAACCAACATGTTAGAGCTTAATAAATTCATGAGGCATTTTTACTCAAAAAGAACCCTTTCAGAAAAAAATACTAGGGGTACCTGGGTGACCCAGTCGGTTCAGTGTCAGACTTGATTTCAGCTCAGGTCATGGTCTCACGGGTCGTGAGACTGAGCCCCATGTTGGGCTCTGCACTGACAGTGAGAAGCCTGCTCAAGATTCTCTCTCTCCCTCTCATTCGGTCCCTCCCCTGCTTGTGCTCTCACTCCCCAAATAAATAAATAAGCTATATATAAAAAAAAAAGGAACATTAAAAAAAAATACTAGAGTGAAACACTCAGCAAACCAGACAAAAATCTAAGGCACTCAGAATGGAATACCTAGAAGATTGTCAGGCAATCAGGCAATTGTGTGCTGCTCTGTGTGTTTGTGGCAAGGTGGGGTGGGACAGGTAATGTGAAGGGACGGTTTTCTTTTCTGAAGATTTCCACCTGAGTGGAGATGAAAGGAAAAGGGCACCACAGTAGGGTCTGTTTTCCTGCAGACTCAGCCAACACTTTATAAGGGACACGGGACTATCATTTCAAGCCAGACTACAAGTGGCCAAAATCCAAAGGGATTGGCCAGAAATGAATCATCTTTGGAAATGTGGCATGATCTAGAGAGTCAGTCAGATAGCTAGGGGAGCCAAATTCAGCCAAGTACAAGGCCATTTTTTAGAAGTCAGAAAGCAGAGCTGGTGGCTAGTCTCGGCTTTTTACCAGGCTTGAGGGGTAAAGATTGCCTCAAGGCCTTACTCCAGTTCTCTCTCCTCTATGGAGTACTCCCAGACCGCTCAGCCCACAAGGAGGACTCTGAAGTCTTTTGGGCCTTGGAATCTGTCCTATATTATTTTGCAGTTAATTACAAACAGCCTTATGTTGATCTTGAAAATAAAATGAGGCCATGAATAAGAGAGTTCCTAGCACAATATCCAGTAAGACTTTGTTTATCCACCCTGCCACCCCTGGACAGACGGTCTTGGCCAGAACACAGAAATAATAAAAGTGTAGCCATTAAGGAGAAGTGACTCAGCCCATCTTCTCATCTGTTACAGCCTACAGGCTCTGACAAGAAATATTTTCCTCTAGGTCCAGAAATGGTTGCTGTTATTGAAATAAGCCAGATGGTGTGACTTGCAACAGAAAGCCCTTATAAGTTGGTCCATTATTATCCAAATTTGAATATACACATTAGTAGAGGCTGCGTGGCCTGAATGTTTGCCGTGGTATTTGAAACGTTGGTTTCTAAGGCATGCATATAAGTAAATAGGCAGTGGATTGTTAATGTATACATACACTAAAGTCAGAGCCTATTTATTTCAGCAAAATGAAAATATTTTAAAGTTACAATAATGCATACTTGTAAAAGTTCATGTGTAACAGAAGCTAATAAAATGTAAAGCAAATGTTACTGCTCTTCTATCTCCCTCCCAGTACCACCGTTAATAGCTGGGTTAGCAACCCTCCATTGCAGGCATGGAGGGGCTGCAAAGGCAAGCACAACCAAGGTCACTGTCTTCATGAGGCTTCCATTCCAGTGGGAGGAGGAAACAGACCATAAGCAAGGACACAAGTAAACAAATGGAATGAAGCTGGGAGAAATTACTTTATATTTGAAAATGGGGTCTGAATGATGAAAAAGAATCAGCGTTTAAACCCTTGTGGGAAGAAGACTGAGTGGCAGTTTGAAGGGACAGAGTGCCATGAAGGCTATCACTGTGGCTGGGATTTTGTGTGCTAAAGTGAGACTACCAAGAGAGGGATGGGGGCCAGATCCTGTGTGCATAATTGGTTAGGAGGTTCATTTCATGCTAAATACAACAAGAGGCCATTAAACGTTCTTAATTGGGGGTGGGGGACAGAAAGGATCTGATTTTCATTTTTTGAAAACTCTGATGTAGTAGGGGCATGTGGTAGGGGTAATGTCTGTAGTCTGCAGACATCTTGGAAGAGATTCATTCACACATATACACAAACACATAGTTTTAAATATATATATATATATTCTCAAACTTGTTATTGGTTCCCATTTTTAGAACTCTTCTTTGAAAGTTTGTTCAGAGTCAGTTTACTGGCTGTCTTAGAAAATCAAACACATCTTGTTTTTTGACCTTTATCTACCCAAATGTACCAACTTCGTTGGAAAACACAGTTTTGGCATTTTAGCATGGCTCCAGAATGTGTTCATCAGATTTGGCTCCGAATAACTTTTGGATCATTCCAAAAATCAGATTCAGTCTCAAAAAAATTATTTTCAACAAATTCGGTGCCTACTGATGTGATACCTTTTGAGCAGCCTCAATGGAACAGGTCATGTATACAGTCTGCTGAAGTAATTACTCTGAAATGAAAAACACTCTTTTGAAGTTATGTTTGTTTATTCACCAAATAAATATTGAGCACAAATCACTAAGTACCACGCAGCCTTTCAGGCGTTGGTGATACATCAGTGAACAAGCATGTGAGCATTCTGCAGGTAGGCAGAGCCCTACTCAGTGATGTCTGGGTTCTGGGTTGCTTTTCCTGTATTTTTCTTGCTTTTCTTTCACTATTGGGGGATGTACGGCAGGTACAAACAAACAGGTCTTGCTCACTGGAAGCTGGCCAAGACAAGAGGTAAGGCAAAGACTTCTTATGGGTTCTCAGGGATTAAACTCTTCCTCCAAAGCCCCACACCCCCTTACTTCACATTATTACTCACCAGAATTAGGTCACATGCTCAGGTCCTAATCCAGTTAACAAAGGGGTACAGAGTATCAAGACAGGTTTAGATCAGTTCTCAAATCTTAGGAACCCTGGAGTGAGGGCGGGATCCCCAAGACCCTTTCAGGAAATATGCAGTCAAATCAATTTTAATTATAATACTAAATGTTATTTGCCCTTTTTACTATCACTCTCTCATGAGTGTGTAGTGGAGGGAGCCTGAAATAGGGCAACAGATTGAATTCAGCAGATATAATAATCAAACTGTCTTCCATTAGGGTAGATATCTGCAATTTTTTAAATTAATATAACTCTTTACAATACTGGGGGGATATATACTTATTTTCCATTAAAATGTACTGTGTATGTTAAGATGTACTTTTTATTTTTTTAAATAAACATTTTAAAGTTCTGTTTTAATTTCCAGTATGGTAAGTATCAAGAGATATAACCCACACAAACAAAAGCTCTTGGAGCCCCTCTATCATTTTCAGGAATGGAAAGAGATTCCTGAAACAAAAACAATTGAAGTCCACTGTTTTATTCAGACTGCCCTGATTCATCTTTGGGGGTGGGGGCATTTCTGAATTTTCAGACCTCAGCTTGACCCAAGCCTTCTTTTCTTAGAATCCAAGTCTGTTAGTGAATAGGTCACAACAGAGTGTGCCAGAGGCTGCTTCTTGAATTGCTTGAGCACAACTCTTAATACCTGTTGAAGGGTGAGCACTCCCTTTTTGATTGTGAAGGGAAATGGCCAAAATGAATCCTTGCTGTTTCAAGGGGAAATCTGTCAAATTAAGTTGCTTCTTAAAATGGGAAGGGGTGTGGGATTTGGGGGAGTGGACAGTTGAAATTTCAAAACCGGTCTTGGGAGCAGGACTAATCCCCTCGCGCCCCCATTGGTAGCCTGGGTGAGGGAGATAGATAGGTAATCATTGGTAATAATTGGTTTCTTCGTCCCCACCAGCCGTGCGCTAAGAGCGTGCGTGAAATGATGGCCCCTAACAGGCTATTTGGCTGTCATTCACCTATGCTTTACAGCATCTAGCCAGCCTCCCGATGGCTTAGGCCAAAAGCAAAGAAGATTTCATTGAACTCTGAAGCTGTCACCATGGCGTGCTCACTTTCTCGCCTTGAACTTTCATCAAGGATTGGGGATCTGAGCGTGTAAACTGGGGGTGGGAGAGGTGGAGCACTACTCCCTCCCTTGTTCTTCAGGGTTAATATTTGTTTTTGTCTCAATTATTTAGTTTTCCAAGAGCTCTTAGGAGCCTCCTTAAAATACCAAGCCAGTTTCTCCCCTCTTGAGTAAATCCATTGGCTTCACTAAAAACAAAATCTATCAAAGCACATCTTTGTGTTTTTAACTCGGCTCCTATGCCTGAGACTTCACCATCTGATCTCTTTCCTTTCCCTGGCCCCTCTTCCTCCCTGGAGAATTTTAGGCTGCTATGGAAGAGGGGAGGAGCCGGTCTGACCCCCCCCCCCCCCCCCCCCCCCCCCCCCCCCCCGGCTACGGGAGCAACACAGGCATTCATTTTCTCTGAACATATTTTGCTGAGTGGGCGTGGGATATTTCTGCATAAACTTCTGGTCCACGAGTGTCGTTTGCCAGGATTCTCGCTGTATTCTGCCCAGGTCCGTTTCTTTTCCCTAATTTTACATGTAACTTTCCGCGCGTCGGGTTGTTTGCATCCACGATTCCAGAAGCTTGAACCTCCCGTCCCTTGGACCTGACCTAATTGTGGGTGCCGGCTGTTGTTTGGTTTATTTCTCCACTTTTGCCAGCGCACGTGGCTCTTCTGGGATGCTTCACTTTTGCTTCTAGGGTGGGTGTTGGGGTTCACTGGGGTTCGGAACACGTGCTTTAAAACAGCCACGACCCGCTTCCCCCACGGAGCCCGGGGGCCCCAGCCCTGCGGGCGTAAGGAGGGGGCGGGGAGCAGGGCCCGGGTGAATCACAGGGCGTAACAGGTGCCGCAGCCGCAGCTGCGCCCGCATCCCTCTCCGGCTCTAGGGATAAGGTTTTCTTTTTCTCTAGGTTTTTTTGGAGGGGGTGGAGGAGACTCGGGGGGCCAATGCAGGCCGCGGTTGTTCATCGCCTAGCAACCGGAGGAGCCAATGGGAGGCGGCTGAGCCTGCAGCGCCGGCGGCGCAGGGGCGGGGTGGGAACCTAGCGAACCTGCCCAGGCTGGGGGCGGCCGCGAGGGGAGGAGCGAAGCCCGGCCTGGGGCGGGGAAGGCGGGAGCCAGAGGCGGAGGCGGGGCCGCCGGCTTGGGGCGCAGCGTGCCGCGGCGCCAGTGC
>NC_043707.1:72976621-73030398 GCF_006229205.1 Suricata suricatta
CCCAGAGGGGGTTGGGGGAGCCGGCGGGGCCTGGGGTGGGCGCCGGCGGGGAGCTGGAGGGCGGGTGCGGAGGTGAGCGCCGGCACCTGGCTCGGCGCCCCGCTCCTCGGCGAGAGGCTCGGCGCGGCCGTTGGGGCCGTTGGAGGAGGCGGGCGAGCTTTGACCCTGGCTGTGCCTGGAGGAGGAGGTGGGAGGTAGGTGCCTGCTCGGGTCCGCTCCCGCTAGTGGTCGCAGCACTGCGCCCCCGGGAGGGATCCGGACCGCGGAGCCCAAAACCCTCTCCCGGATGGAGAGAGGGTGGCGCCTGGCGTGGGATGACGAGCGACGCGGGGACGTGGGGGAGGAGGGATGGCCAGTTTGGGGCTGCGGTGTGTCGCTAGTGGAGGCTGCGGGGCTTGCGGGCTTCGGGATTTGTCGGGGCGAGCCGCAAGAGGCAGTCCTTAGAATGAGTTACTGACTGAGCGGCCCGTGGCTGCTGCAGGGGTAGAGATCCCCGGGAGAGGTCTGGTTAAAAGTCCAGGGGAAGAGCTTACATCATCTTAAAGGCAGGCAAGTGTGAAAATATTTTGGTGTTACAGTAAAGAACGGTGAGCTGGTTTGTGAGCTCCCTGCCCGCTTTTGAGGCTCTGCTGATCCCCCTGTTTTGGCAAGCCAGTTGGGCCCAAGAAATGGAATCTGCTAAATAATTTGTTCCTAGCACGTGTAATGTGCTGGGATCTTTAGATTATTTCAAGGTCCATAGTTGTGATTGCCAAATTGTCATTACTTGCAACGCTAATAGAGTTCTTGCTGAATCTGAGAGAATTGTGATTTTCCTTTCGTGGGTGGGGCTTAATGGGGAGAGGATTAGAAGAGGCACTCCTCCAAGAGTGGATCAAAAAAGTCTGAGCTGCCTGGAGTTTGAAACGGCTAGGGCTTCCCTAACAACACCGTCTGACTGTAGAGTTGGTGGTGAATGATGGATGCCTTGGAACAGTGCATGGCTCAGGAGGAATTGGTTTACCCTTGAGGTGGAAGAAAATTCTGGGAGCTTGATCCTGAGCTGAAAGGTAGGTATGACTTGACACATTTAGGAGACTGAATAAAACTTGAAGAGTGAGCGATCTGGAGAGTGACAAAAATGCCTTTAGAGTTAAACTTGAAGTCAAGCTATCTTGAAATTTAGAAGAAGTTAAGAGGTAGATTTATGGACTTGGATTCATTCAGACAGCAAAACTTCATCCATTTAAACTCCTCTTTTACAAGCTATCATAACACAGAGGCCTGGGAAGCTTAGGTTATTCAAACTAAACAAATAAAAGCTAATGGCCGGTCTGGTCCACTGTTCTGCTTGTTGTCAGTTAAAGTTCCTCAAACAAAATGGTTCTTTGAAAAGAGGATTAGCAGCTGATAGTTAAAATGAAGGCTCTTTTAGTGACTTGCAGGGCCTCTTCCTTCCCTCCTCTTTCCCCATCTGTGCAATGAAGATAATAAAGCCCCAGGATTAAGTAACATGGGTGAAGCAGCTTGAAGATAACTGCGAAGACTGTTATTCCAGGATGAAATGTGAAGATCTCCTCATAACACATTGTGCCTCGTGATAAGACTTGTTAAAGTACATTCCTTTCCAGGCGTGCTGAGGTGTGGTTCGAGAAACTAAAACGCTCACGGCTCAGAAAACGCTCACTGCTCAGATGATTTGTCAGAAGGCTCAAGGCCCGCACAAAGAAGTGTATTCTTGGGTTCTCCAGAAACCTGACCTGGCTGCTCTTTGACAAAGCTGGATGTGACACAGGTTTTATAAAGGCGGACACGACAAAAGTAGACAAAAGTAGTCTTATATGTGGAGTATGCACCTACAGATAAAAGGGTCAAAGACATTGCCCCGAAAGTGTGTGATTTTAGTTCATTTCCCATCCTTAAATTGGAGCCAGTCCAAAGCTTCTTCAGTGATTTTTCCATATATTTTACAGTAGCTGTGAATGAATATATGCCGTTTTGGTGTGACTGTTCGGTCTGGACACAAAGGGTTTTGACCCTGCAAGGGGCTTTGTGTGTCTTTGGTGATTGTGATTATGATTAGCTGCTAATGAAGGTACGCATTAATCTTGAATTCAGAGGTGACCTAGAGAAGTGCACCATTCATTATCTCGAAGGGAGAACAACCTAAAATCTTTGCTTTTGATAGTGGGTCAATAGTATACATAGGACCAGCTGATGTACTGAATTCTGCCTTAATAAACACTGAGCTGCTGCTTGCCAGGCCTAAGGATAAAAAAGATGAGTGTTGCCTTTAGGAGTTTGTTTTATAGGAAATTAACAGTGTAGTGAGGGAGAGAGCAAAAATAGAAAGTAAAAATTGCAAATATGCATAGGTTTCAGAACGGAGAGTTGCGGCTGTGTTTTTGAGGGGAGAGCGAGTTTTCCTGGTAAGTGCATGGTGTCCCGTTCTGTCCGGTCTGCTGCCGAAGTACTGGTGGATTGGTTGTTGGAGCCGGTGGGGTGTGTTAGTGGTAGGGCTAGAGAACAGGGCTATGACCTTTGACCAGGAGATGATAGGGAACTTTTTAAATGGCTTTATCAAGGGGAATTATATTAGATTTCTAGAAGGGTACTTCTACCAAAGTCAGTAATTTGAATGATGTGAAAATGGTCTGAACGTAGGTAATCTAAGTAGCATCTAACAGATCTCAGCCCTACTCAGCAGTTAAATATTTGGAAAATATTTTTTTGAAGCCTCCAGAAACTGTAGGAAAGCAGAAGTGACTGTACAACCAACTTTTATCGAGTATGTTTTACTTTTAAGATTGGGGGAATAGGGATACAAAGATAAATAAGAATATAGCTCCATTTTCAAGCAACTTGTAGTTCGGTAAGAGAAATAAAGTTATAATGCAGTACAGAATCTAAGTGTCATTAAGATCATTTAAAAAAAAAGTCAGGCCCTAGCAATGTAGGATTCTGAGATGAGAGAAGACACAAATTGTCTTCTAAATTAAAAATAAGTTCTTGGGACACCGAGGTGGCTCATTGGTTAAGCTTCTGACTCTTATTTCAGCTCTGATCCTGGTCTCAGGGTTGTGAGCTGAAATCCTGAGTCGGGCTCCTTGCTGGGTGTAGAGCCTGCTTAAGATTCTCTCTCTCCCTCTGCCCTCTTCGACCCCATTCCAAAATAAATAAATAAAAGTTCTTAGGTAGAAATTAAGCCACAACAAATTAGCCAATAATATTTACAGCTTTCATCTGTTAATTCTTGCTTCTTACATTGCCTTCCCTCCCTGTTACTCTCCTGAGTCAGATTTCAGTTTTGACCATCATACTACTAGGTATGTGACCTTGGGCAAGTTATTGCTTGAAGTATTGTCTCTGTCCTTAGTCATCTCATTTGTAATAGAATAATATATACTTCATAGAGTTGTGATTTAAAAATATGTTAATATCCGTATTGGTGCCTAGAAAAATACTTACATTTATCGACTAGTATTATTTCTATTTGATATAAAAATGCTGTAATTGAATAAGAACTAACTTAAGGGCAGAATGTTTTTATTTTTTTGAGTTGCTAGCAGATCTGTGAACATCTAATAAAGTCTCTACATGTAAGGAACTCAATTTTCACATTCTGGAAACTAACCTTTTTGCGTAAATGATTTATTGTCCCCTTTTCATATTTCCTGATCACTTTTCTGAAATCCTATTTCTTCAGCTTTGTCATAAAGTCATTAATTGCCAAATCCACCATGCTTGGTTTTTTTTCAGATCTGGCGCTTTCATGGCCTTTGCTGCTGTTCATCACCCCCTCCTCTTTAAAAATTTCTTTTCCCTTGGCCTTTCCCAGAGCCCACCCCCTACCCCACTACTTATCTACTGTATCTAGGTCCCCTTCACTCACCTGCTACATGTTGATGTTCTTTGGGGTTTTTTCTGCTGCCTTTTGTTTTTCTCTGTGGATTCATCTGCCATATATGTACTGACAACTCACAAATCTGCCCTGATGTCTTTCATCTCTAGCCCCTAGAGTTTATCCCCATTTGAATGTCTTATAAGGGCATCTCTAAACCCAGCACCTTCTACACTGAGCTCATTATCACATACTTACCCACACGTGATTTTATTAACCTTATTCCTCTGTTCTCTTTACCTAAGTGACCCTGTTATCTTGTACCAAAGACCGATGTTCACATGAGAGAATAAATGCCTCCCTTTTGTATACTTGTCATTGTATTTGTCAGTCAACTTCTGAAGTGTTTATCTGTTCTTCATGATCTCATTGTCATGGCTAAGTCCATCAAGCCAACCCTTGACCATTAATTGCTATGATATTTTTGTGCCAGGGCTGCTGAAAACAGAACCTTAATATTTTGGAAACATCAAGTTGGGATGAGATTGCTAGAATAATATTGCTCTACAAGAATCCTAGCACTACATACAATCATGTATAGAGATTTAATGAGTGGCTGGCAGCTACTTATAATCCAAGATGGCTACTGGCCATAGCATATGCTTTTCATCTGAGTATTAATCTAGGTTGTAAAGGTCCCAGTCTTGAGTGTGTCAGTCCTTTGCCAGTAGATTGTCATCTGCTTGTCTGTACTTTCCTGTCCAAAATTTGGCACCTTCAACAGTATTCTTTCTATTCTGTATCCAAGTTATTTACACTTTGATATGAATAGCTGTACTCAACTCCATAATGAGAAATGGAAACAGCATAGTTAATAGACTAAAAATTCTTTAACAGTCGTCTAGTTCAACCTTAGTTTGCAGATGTGGATACTGAAAACCAGAGAACTGATGGCCAGTTCAGGGTTACTCAGTGAATGACAGAAGCCCCTGACACCCCGTCCTAGTGCTCGTTCCTATTCTGTGCAGCTTCCTGAAGTGACACTGTCCTGAGACAAACTCACCATTCGGTTGGGGCCATGACCAGAACAGAAGAAAACTTCAGCAATACAAGTCTGTGTATAATGGAATTTCGGGCAGTGGGGCATATCTCTACTACGTACGTCCCTTATGTAACTTCATAAACTGCTCTCCTGAAGCAGAGAAGGACATCTTACTGCTTGAGTCATAGAAGATCGATAGAGTAAGAACTTTATTTTTGAAAAGAATCTTAATACTTATAAATCAATGTCAATCTATTACCTTCCTTTCTTCTACCAAGTTGAGATTATAACTGAGCCAGAGGGACGCTCCCTTTTGCTAGGTGTGCCAGTCCTCAGCGTGATAGGGGATGGCCTTTCGTGATGGGCTAGAGCCCCGCTGTTAGGCTCCAGCAAAGTAGGGCGTCATTGTGAAGACTGCGTCACCCTTGCTCGCTCATACGTGTGGATAGGTGCTAGAAATGTAATTGGTGGGAAGAGTTTATCATTTGTCTAAGTTGAGATTTCCGCTAACGGGTAGGGGTGCTACCCTCTGGGATTGAGGTAGGAATACTTCCACATAGATTATCTCATTAATTATGCATGAGTGCACTGCCTTTAAAGATATTACAAAATAACCCATGCTCCTAAAACAGTCCAGCGATATCAAAATGTCCTAGTGAAGAAGTGAATGGAGGTAGGGTCCACCCCTCCCTACACCCAGCCCTTTCATCCCACAGGATTGTCCTGTTAGTAACAGTTTGTAACTTGTCTAGACCTTTCTCCTAAAGTTAGGTAGTATTAATATAGTTTGATGTAATAAAACATGGTGATCGTACCATTCTTATTATCCATAATGGTTTTTTTTTCATGCTGTGCAGGGAGATTTGCTTTAACACTCCCAAAGCAGCCCATCTTTTGGGTAAACTATCTGTATTGACTTTTAACTGCTTGCTGATGGACATTTAGATCGTCTCCAGTTTGTTGCCATTATGTTATGCTCGCTCCTTTGTATGATGGGGTATGTAGTAATAGAAGCCTCTTTACAGATTGCAAATTTTTGTGCACTGCTAGATTGCCATCTAAAACTACAAACTACTGACCTCTGCTAAAGTTCTGTTTCCCTTACATAATTGACTATCTGAGTAGCTGTAGGCCTTTTGTAGAATTTCTAACTGGCTTTTCACCGAACAGGGCTGCTTGCTTTTGTTTAAGATACTGCAGACTAATTGATTAATCTGGAAATAAGTATTTTACATTTTGTTACTTATGCCATTCTGCTATTAATTCTGGTATCTGAGAGTGCCGCTATTCGTGCCCATTACTGCTGCTTATCACTGTAATTGCCTTTTAAAAACATGGATTTTTTTCTTATTGTAAGAAAAACACATTCACTTACAGAAAATTTGGGAGACACAAAAACCTAAAGATTACCCATGATATCTGTGTGTGTGAATGACAGGGATAAAGGCCCTTGCCCCTCTTTTCAACTCATAGGTTTGTCATGTTTTCTTCCTTTCTTTTTTTTTTTTAACTTTTAATTTATTTTTTTTTTGAGAGACAGAGAGAGACCTCGTGAGCAGGGGAGGGTCAGAGAGAGAGGGAGATACAGAATCTGAAGCAGGCTCCAGGTCTGAGCTAGCTGTCAGCACAGAGCCCGACGTGGGGCTCGAACCCACAAACCGTGAGATCATGACCTGAGCTGAAGCCGGACACTTAACCGACTGAGCCACCCAGGTGCCCCGGTTAGTCTTGTTTTCTAGTTACATCTATATGTATATACTCATATAATTTTGGAAGTTTTTTAAGACTAAATAAGGTCATGTTAGATCATTGTTCTGCAACATTTTTTTTTAATCAACAAAATATCGTAAAACCTTTCCAAGTTAGTGAAGTATCTAATAATAGCTAACATTTACTGGACACTTAACCATGTACCCAAGACTCTATGTTAAACCCTGCACATGCATAAATTTTTAATAAGGTCATTAAATAAATTTTAAAACTAAATATGCTATTTACCCATATGATAATCCTTTGAGACTAAAGACTTTTTATACTCTTCTTTTGCATATGAGGAAAATGAAGTTCAGAGATTTCTGTGCAGAGCCACTTAGTTTGTAGCGGGTAGAACTGAGGTTTGCGACCTGGTCTGGCCTAGGATCCTGTGTTCTTAACTGTTACACCAGACTGTTCCTCGGAACCGCAGCAACAGTTGGTTCAGGGGGTGTTTGTGAGTTTAAACTATAGCATGTGGTTCCTGCTCCTGAAGCTACTAAGGTGGCTTTCTGATGCAGATACTGGCTTGGAGCTTCACCAAGATTGTATCCTTCAACCCAAAGGGTTATGCATGAGACATTTTACCATAATTTGTATCTTCACACTATTTTGTGCAGCTTTTGCCCAGTTGGAGATGTGGGTTAATAATGAGTGACGGCCTTTAATAATTGGTAGGAATATTGCTTTCTGAGCCTTTCCTCCGCTAAAGCAGCAGCATGTGTTGGCTAAGAGAATGGGCTCTGGAGCTGGGGGGTGGTGGGGAGCTAACCTTTCTGTGCCTCAATTTCCTTATCTGTAAAAAGGAAATGACACAGGATTGTTGTGAGAATTGACATCATAATAAAGGCAAAGCATTTAGAACAGCACCTGGCATGTGTTTGTTACATCAGTTCCCTAGGTATTAGGTATGCTGTGCTTAGTTAGTTCTTCACCTATTCTCTCATTAAATACCCACCACCGACCTCCGAAAAGAGAGTACTCCCCATTTTCCATGCGAGGAAACCAGCCGGGAGAGACTTGGTCAGGATGTGCTCCGAGTCTGTCTGGCTCAGGCCTGTGAGGCTTGCCCTGTTTGCGCTGTCCCCCCAAGCTGCCAGGCCTCCTCGGAGCCACAGACTCAGCAAAAGGGGTGGTAAGGGAATGCTGCATTTGCAGTTTCAGCCATTCAGATAGCTATTCAAACTTAAGTTATGAGGAGTTTGTTTCTGTGGAAAATTTCTGTGCTTTTAAATTATGCCGCCCAGATGAATTAGTTTAGATTTGAAATTTGTGAAGGGTAGATTTTCCAGGAAGTTGAATTTAGTGTGTTTCTACACTGATAACGCAAACGTGAATGGTTTTGTGTAAGATAGCAGAGATATTTATAATGCAATTAAAATCCATAGTCTCCTTTGGAACAAAAATATAGATAGTAGTATTCTTGTTTAAGGTAACCATAATATATTTTGCTTTCTGAGAGTAATAACATCTATTTAAAATACGTTGATAACTGAATTTCTAATTTTTATGAGTGAATTTATAAAGTAGGACCAATATGTAAAGACATAGGTTTAACAGTTTTCTTAACCTGACAATTTGGTAACTCTAACTTTGTGAGAGATTTTAGTGAAGACTCTAGTTAGCTGTCAGTGACAAACCCTGTGCACTATTTAGAAGCCTCGATGGGATAGTGTTACCACATTTCTGTAACGAAAAGCTATTATTTTCTGACACTTGATGGAAGTTTTAGAATTCTGATTAGGTAGGCAATTGCGCCTTCTCAAGTTTGAATTTCAAGTGAACTTGAAAAGAGCACTTAAAATATTGTACTGTGTGAAGGAAATCTTGTAATCAGGACACTACTTACGTTTCTGCTGAGCTCCCTTTCAGTCAGTAGTTGGGTAAGAGATTTGCGGGATGAGGAGAGTGATACTTTTCTCTAAAGGACTCACGTCTTTTGCATCTTTTCCATTGCTGTTTCCCTTTGCTGGCCAGAATGAACATGTCAGTTTATCATCAGTTATTGAGTATTGTTCTGTCTGTTAAGATTGGTGGAGGGAATACAAGACTTAAAATGTGTGTTACATGCGAGTCTAGCTAGGAACGATGCCACAAATTACTAAGTAAACAGAGGACCTAGGAAATAGTTTCGTGAGCTGTGCGGAAGGGATGAGGGTGGTGGTTCTGGGCTGAAGATGCGTTAGGTTGGGGTGAGGTGAGAGACGGAGGCGTGAGTGGAGCACACAGGCTGGAAGTGAGTGGGCTGTATGTGAGATGCGGTTCATTTTATAAACATTTATTTAGCACCTGCTTTGTTTCAGGCACTGTTTGACACCGTATAGGAAAGTTCATATATAACTTCCTATAAAAGTTCATAAACTAGTGGTGGGAGGCATCTATAATAATACAGACTTATTCATTGTACTACTGGATGATACTGTCAGAAAGCTGATTGTTGCACTTGTATATGATGTCACTTTAGTTCTGTTTCAGCTAGGGACATGTACATTATGGGAGGGACTCAAACTGCATAACAAATTACTCCAGAACTTCGCAGCTTAAAATGACAAACATTTATTTCCCAGTTTCTGTCCATCAGGAATCTGGGTGCAGTTTGTCTGGGTGCCTCTGGCTCGGGATCTCTCGCTGGGCTGCTGTGAAGATGTTGGCCAAGGTCGCAGTCATCAAGATGTGACTAGGGGAGGATCTGCTTCTAAACTCACTCCTGCGAGTCTAGGCAGGCTTCAGGTCTTCACTGGCTATTGACTGGAGACATGGAGACATAACTCCTTGCCACATTGGCCTCTGCTCACAATATGACAGAAAGAGGGACCCCAGAGGCAGTGAGTGATAAGGGATCCCATACAGAAGCCACAGCCTTTTTATAACCTAAATATGGAAGAGAAATCTTGTCACCTCTTGGTGTATTCTATTTGTTAGAAGCTAGCCACTAAATCCAGCCCACATTCAAGGAGCAGGGGCACCCAAAGGTGTGCACACCAGGAAGCAGGGATAACTGGGAGTCATTTTAGAGGTTGCCTATTCCCAGATTTTACATGTGATTATTGCACGTTGAGACCCCCAGAGAGAGTCTTTTGTATAGAAGGAAGAGCAGTAACCAGCCAGGGAGCTTTTCTGATGGAAACAACAACAACAACAACAGGCAATGTGTGTAATTAAGCTGAACCACAAGTGTTTTTGCTAAATGTCTACAAACTTTTGGGTTTTTTTTTAAATTTATTTTTTATTTTTTTATTTTTGAGAGACAGAGACAGTCTGAGCAGGGGAGGGTCAGAGAGAGAGGGAGACACAGAACCGGAAGCAGGCTCTAGGCTCTGAGCCAGCTGTCAGCACAGAGCCCGACTCGGGGCTCGAACCCATGAACTGTGAGATCATGACCTGAGCTGAAGCCTGATGCTTAACCGACTGAGCCACCCAGGCGCCCCTACAAAATTTTGGTTTTGATATTGTCTTAATATTTACTCTAGAACACAAAATGGTAAAATGAGTGATTCCACCTTCGTTAAACTTTCTATAGAACTGAACTCATTTCTGAGAATTGTTGCCAAACCTTTTGAAAGCAAAGTATTTCTGAATGAGAAAAAAGCTGTTGTTTGTGGCATAGCAGAGGTTTACAAGTATGCCTCAATTTAGGCAGTAGATATGTTCCTTTAAGGATTGTATACTCTGAGTGGAATGATTTCAGGTGAACTATGGGACTCATTCTCTTGAAGAAATTTGATGGAAATCTTTTTTATTCTATTCTACTTTTAACTCTTATCTTTCTGTATATAGAGGCTTATGTGTACAGTGTAGAAAGGTTACTTGGTGATGGAGTGAAAAGAGCAGATTTGAAGATAGTTTTGTGTCTGGGCTTCACAGCCAACTAGAAATGTGGCTTCAGGCAATCCTGTTGGCTTCTCTGAGCCCAAGTTTTCTGTCTCTAATACAGATAGACATATATGAAAGAAAATGCTTTGACATGAAGAATGATAAATTAATGAAACTTACTGAAATCTTCATTTTTCAGAAAGGATACCATTAATTTCAGATGTCTCACTATTTTCCAATTTTCTGTTAGGTTCTAACCTAGAAAATGCTACTAGACAGTTCTTAAGTTCTGCATAATCATTTTACCCAGTAAAGACTAGAGTACTCTTGCCTATTTATACCCGAAATATGTCATTGCTACTTTGGCAACATGTTAGAGAAGCCAAAGTAGTTCTTCAGAAAAGAGTAAGGTAGGGGCGCCTGGGTGGCTCAGTCGGTTAAGCAGCTGACTTCGGCTCAGGTCATGATCTCACGGTTCGTGGGTTCGAGCCCTGTATCGGGCTCTGTGCTGACAGCTCAGAGCCTGGAGCCTGCTTCAGATTCTGTATCTCCCTCTCTCTCTGCCCCTCCCCTACTCATGCTCTGTTTCTGTCTCAATAATAAATAAAAACATAAAAAATAAAAGAGTAAGGTAACATTTTTACTGAAGCTACTGCAATTTTGCTACAATTACTAAAATTTTTTGTTATGTAGAATGACTTACTGGAATGTACATTGAGAAATACTTGGAATCAAGAAAGTTTATTAAATGCCTGTGTATATGTTACTCACCAGGAGGGAAAAAACCTCTCTGATATAGAGAGTAGGAGAAATAATTTTTATGGATTACTTTATAGATTTTTTTATCTTACTTCATTTCAAGGTTATTCCTCCACAATCTTAGATGAAAGGACTTTTACAAGATGGTTAAGTTCTTTAATCTTCAAGATTTACTCATAAAATTCACTCATGAATTTGACCTGTCTTGGAATCTAAGCAGCTTCCCCAACCAATGGTATATATAGAGAAATGGGGGTGACAGCTTACTTGAATCTGAAATGATTTACCTTTTCCATTCTCCTTCTATAATGAATCTCTAACAACAATTCTAGTATAATCGAGTTTGTTCTTATGCGACTTGTCTTGGGTGCTCATGGTTCACTATGTAATGATTTGCTATGACTTTGCTATGTGGAACTTTGTTGTGTGTTTCTGCACTTGGTTTTAATGGAGTCTTTCTTGGCTGCCTTTGAAGCTTTCAAAATTGAAATACTTGTGATAGTGTTAGGTTTATGCAAAGCAGAGATATTCCTGTTAGTTTTTTTTTCTTTTGAAATTAATAGTGATTTATTAATAATATCTTTATAAAAATAGTTTGTAACCTTAAACAAAAATTTAGCTGTGGTTGAGCTAGGATAGAATGACTTGCTTAAATTAGTCTCTTGGTTTGGGGATGCATATTGATTAATAGTCTGGTTGGATAATTTTTCTTTTATTACTAGCCTCCTGGTGTATAATTTGGTGCATCACTGAACAGAAGAGGATACATAGAAACTTTTAGATTGTGTGAAGTATATGAGTTGGTTAAGTTCTTTTTTTGGTAGAGCTTCAAAGTGGAGTTTTTGGTTTTCATTGTGAACATTTAACTAGACTTGAATATTTCACAGTTGGTTATTTCTAGTTGTTATTTTTTTTTTCTTGTTGCTATTTTGATTAACAAATTCACTGTCCAAACCTGTAGACCCTGGAGAGCTGACTTCATAGAGAAAGAATAACTGACTTAAACTACAATTTTTAAAGAATGGATGTGTAGCAGACATTTTGATGTTTGATCTTTCTGTGAGAAGAGAAAAGGTACTTACAGTAGTATTGTGTCTTATTTAAAAAAAAAAAAAAGAATAAGGGCTTGGAAAAGTGCCTGTTCTGATCTGGTGCCTCCCCTCGATGTAATGATTACAAAGAATTAACCCACTGACTAATATGTTTTTATGAGGACATCTGTCTCCAGATTTTCTCAGGATTTGTGTTCAACTTTTATTATTAAGAGCAACAGTGCCTTTGGTTATAGATTGTGGAATCCCCTGTCATTTATATCAAACAGATCTGTATCTGGATGATGATGATGATGGCGATGATGACAACTGATAGTAATTATGTGTGTCTCATATGCTGGGTCACGTGCTAAGTACTTCTTTATGTGCATGAGCTCCCGTACTGCTCAGGGGAAACCATGAAGTAAGCCTTATTATGGCATTTTATCAGTAAGGAAACTAGGGTTTGGAGAGGTTAAGTAACGTACCCAAAGCAGAGCTGGGCTGGAGTAGACGGGTTTATTGCCCCTTGGATCCTGTTTTGTTTATGGCTACGAGCTCTGAAAGCAAAAAGTGAAATGATTGTCATTCTTGGTGCAGATCTTTATCCTGCATATCCTGTTGCTGAAGGCACCCATTTACGGACAGGGAGAAGTGCAAATAGTTCGAGGTGCTCTTACTAAGGGACATGAGAAGAAAAATAGCAAAAATCGGTGCCGGATTGGGTGACAACCACCTATATGTGTGTGACATTGTAAAATGTAATACAGCACATAACATCATTTGCGTTAGTCTATATTCTAGACTGCTGTTATGACCTAGGGATCATTCTTGATTTCTCTTTTGCGCATATTTCATTCCATCTTCCAAGTCCTGAAGATTCTCTTTCCAAAACACATCCCTAATTGATCTACCTGTGTCTATTTCTGTTCAAGCTGTGGTGTAAAACTGTCCTCTTGCCTGCACTCCTGCAGTAGCTTCATGTCTCCCAGCCTCCATTATTGCCCACCTATTATATACCCGGGGGGGTAGAGTAGTTGAAGTGATGTTTTCAGAGCCTAGAGTAGATCCTGTTGCTTTACTGCTTGAGTGTCTTCCATGGCGTTTCATTGCTACTTAGACAAAATCCAGCTTCCTACCGTCCGTCCTTGCGTACTTCAAAGATCCTGGCCTTCTTTTATGGGTTTTCATTTCATTCCTCTACCTGGGCTGCTCCAGCCCAGGAGCATCTTGTGGCTGACTGCGTATCGGTTAGGTCTGAGTTTAAATGTCAGCATTCCGATGCAGCCTTCCTTGATGAATCTAGATTTCCCCACTCCAGGACTCTCACGTTTTCTCTACTCAGCTTTCTGTATAGTTCTCATCACTGTCTGACTGTGAGGTTAATTTATTGCCTAGTTATCTGTTTCTACCCTTACTAGAATGTGAACTTGAGAGCAGGGCTTTCCCCGTGCCTAGAAAAGGGTGGCTGGCACATAGTAGCATATATTATTGAATGAATGAAAATTTTCATCTCACTTCACTATTACATTATGAATATTTCTACAATCTTCAGAATGGGTTGTGAACTCTTTGTTTCATAATCCAGATATTGCCTAAAAACACATTTCATTTGGCTTATAAAAAAATACTTGAAGTGTAACCAACATCCAGTCAAGTGCACGGATCTTAAGTGTCCAACTTGAAGGATTATACTAATGTGCATACTTGTGCGGCCACCTCTCGGATCACCGTGTAAAAGGCTCTTTCACATCTTCCAGACAGACACTCCCCCCTTCCCACAAGGCACCTTGCATAATTTTTAAAATTAGCTTCTAACATTAGGAGATTTCACAAAATTGCATTTGAATTTTTTATGGTGGAGAAATACTTATTTCTTCCATTTTTCTGTATAAAAAAGTGGAAATATGATGGTAGGCTGAAATGTTATATGAAAGGTTCTTAGTCCACTTTATTCACATATATTTCTGGCCTTTTATGTGTTTGTTAACCACCCTAACTCGACATGGTTGTGTTTAAAGGTGTTCTGTTGTATAAATGTGTCATTTATGTAACCAGTCTCTTGTGGAAATACAAGCTATTTCTGATTTCAAGAGCAACTTGTAGAGGAATCTTTTGTACAAGTCTTTTTTCTTTTAGTTTCAAGTTTTTATTTTAATTCCAGTTAACATACAGTGTAATATTGGATTCATGTGTAGAATTCAGTGATTCGTCACTTAGTGCTCAGTGCTCATCACAAGCGCCCTCTTTAACGCCCATCCCCCCACCCTCCCTCCATCACCCCTCACTTTGTTCTCTGTAGTTAAGAGTCTTTTTCCCTGGTTTGCCTCTCTTTTTTTCTCCCCACATGTTTATCTTGTTTTGTTTCTTAAATTCCACATAAAAAATATGGAATGTTTTGTGAATTCGTCATCCTTGCACAGAGGCCATGCTAGTCTTCTCTGTAGTGTTCCAATTTTAGTATATGTGCTGTTGAAATGAGCAAAAATCATTATTTTACTAGGATAAAACTTTACAAGTAATATTTCTAGGTCAAATATATTTTTAAGATTTGATACACATTGCCAAATTGCTGGTAGTTGTGTAAAATGGTGTGATCTTTGTGGTGAGCAGTGTATTGGGAGTATGCTGTTTTCTGCATCTGTGCCACCACTGGGAACTGCAATTAAAATATTTTTTTTGCTAATATAGTTAGTAAAAACAAAAAATGAGAATGCTACCTAAGAAGTTTTTCTTTCTCTTATCTGTATAAATACTTCGCACTTTATTTTAGAGGATATAATATAGTAATACCTATTACTTAGTGCTGTACCTAGATTTATATTCTGAGTCGAATCTGTTACTGTGTACACAGTTACTGTGTACTTCATAAATGAAATAATGTGAATACTTTGGTAGAACCCTTTACTCCTGATTCTTTATTTTTTAATGATTTTTAAATTTTTTTATGTTTATTTAGTTTTGAGAGAGACAGAGACAGAGTATGAATGGGGGAAGGGCAGAGAGAGAAGTAGACACAGAATCTGAAGCAGGCTCCAGGCCCTGAGCTGTCACCACAGAGCCCGATGCAGGGCTCAAGCTCACAAACCGTGAGATCATGACCTGAGCCAAAGTCGGACGCTTAACCGATGAGCCACCCAGGCGCCCCTCTTTACTCCTGGTTCTTAAACACACGTACATACACGTGCACACATGCACACAGCTTATCATTCTGCTCTACGACAGGAGTGTGGGAATAACCAATGCAAAATCCTTTTTACACATTGGTTTTATATTTGCCTTTATTTTCAGTTCAATGCTGTTATTTCATGATTTGCTTTTTAAGGAGATGCCTACATAGAAGAGTGACAGCAGCTGGACTGCATGTTTCACTGCTGAGCTGGTTCCTCAGGTATCCTGGCCCGGGTGATTGCTATGGGAGAGCGGATGACTGTTACAGATCCAGATCTGTCTTCAGGTACCAGAGTCTAAGTGCCAACTACAGCAGCACTTGTAAAGGTGGATTTGTAAATGCAGCTGTAAAATGACTACCACAAGTATTGAAGATGTAACTAGAGAGAGACATAAATAGTTGTAAAATATCTAAATTTTATCTTCAGAAAAATTATCTGGGAAAGCTAAGAATTGTGCCATAATTAGTGGGGTTAAATGCCTTTGGATGATGGGTTTGATTGTTACTATTTTTGAGAGAAACGTTTATGCGTTTGAAATAAATTTGTTGGCTACTTCAATACACTTTGATTTATTCCTTTAATACATAACATTTGACATAGGTGGTTTCTGTCTGTTATTTTTGTAAATCTAAAATACTGCGAACTAAGAGTATATTGTAGCTTGACATGCGCACTAAGAGCATTCTATTGTGTCTTTTTGAAGAAAAAAGAAGTACAGTTGACTCTTGAACAACATGGGTTTGAACTGTGTGGGTCCACTTATACAAGAATGTTTTTCAATAATGTACCATGCTGCATATGTCTTTTCTCTTCCTTACAATTTTTTTAATAACATTTTCTTTTCTCTAGCTTGCTTTATTGTAAGAATACAGGATATATAATACATGTAACATACAAAATATGTGTTACTCAATTGCTTATGTTATTGGCAAGGCTTCTGGTCAACAGTACGTTATTAGTAGTTAAATTTGGGGTGAATCAGAAGTTACAGATTTTTCAGCTGCGTGGGAAGTCAGTGCAGTGTTCAAAGGTCCATTTTGTGTAGTTTTCATACACAGAAACACAAATCCAGCTTCGTCTGAATTTGAAGATATTTGAAAATATTTATATAATTCAACATTTTTGGTAATGGAGATAGTTTGCTTTGCATGTGTTTTATGAATTGTTTAAATACCTTTTGTTCTTTCAGAAAGCAAAAATATCTGTCAATATACCTCAGAAACAAAGATGTCTCCATCAAGTTTATACTCACAGCAAGTGCTATGTTCTTCAATACCTTTATCAAAAAATGTGCACAGTTTTTTCAGTGCCTTCTGCACAGAAGAGAATATTGAACAAAGTATTTCATATCTTGATCAGGTAAAAAAAAATTATTTTGAGTGAGAAGAGTAGCATAAGTCATGTTATGTAATAGAACAAATCAAAGTTATGAGAAAAACACTTGTCAAGCCCAGGTATGTTATTCTGTATTGGCCTGGGGCTGACAACACGCTAGCAGTGCAGAGAACCACGGTGATCATCTAGTCTGGATACACGGTAAATGCTTTTGTCAGGAGCAGGTTGGCCTCCACACCACCCTAGGGGCGCTTCCACTTAGAGTCTCCTCCCCCGTATTTTCCTGATGCGGAAGCCTGAGCGCCCTGCTCCAGATTACAGGCAGTTGCAGAGAAGAGGCTAGAAGAGCCCAGTTCTTGCCATTCTTTGTCCTTTGGGATATTTACAGTTTTCCTAACTCAGGGTAGTTTGGATTATTTCTCAGAAAATATTTCTGTCTTTTGTTTCTATACTAAGTTGTTTGGTAACCAACTTTGAGGAAAACATTTTCTTCTACCAGGAATTGACTACTTTCGGTTTTCCTTCATTATATGAAGAATCCAAAGGTAAAGACACAAAGAGAGAATTAAATATAGTTGCTGTCTTAAATTGTATGAATGAGCTACTTGTACTTCAGCGGAAGAACCTTCTAGCTCAGGAAAATGTAGAAACACAGAATCTGAAACTGGGAAGTGATATGGACCATCTGCAGAACTGCTATGCAAAACTTAAGGTAGAAACTGCATGTCAACCTGTATTTCAATAAGGCAAATGTCTCATAAGCTAAGCCAGGTGATAACAGTGTTTTCTCGTGAATATTTTTAGGTCTCTGTTTATCCTGTAGTGCCTACGAGCGAGAGATTATTTTGACGGGGGAGCTGCGGTGGGCTGGAGGGGGTAGTTGGTACACCGGTCACGGTTATCAAAAGGCTGCGGGTTGTGGATAGGACTTTAATTTTAATCAGAAACCTTTGGAAGGTCTTATGAATTAGACTGACTCAGAGTTGTAAGCCTAAGAAGGCAGTAACTTTTTATACCTGGATAAACTTGGCTGAGTGTTTAGCTAGTGAATAATTGTGCAATGGTATTGGTAATCGGGGGCTGGTTAGCCTTTACCTTAAGGGGTGGTCGCTTACTGGGACAGCCCAGAGTGTTTTCCAGAAATCTTCCAATTCAGGGTTTGACCTGGGCCAGAATCAGGTATTTCTCTGTGGACATAAATGTGTGTTCAGTGGCAAAAGTTGCTGATCTGTGCTAGCATGTGATTTATTCAGTTTGTTGAGCAGAATTATTGAATATTTTTGTGTGCTAGGCTCAGTGAGTTTCACAGAGGAGATAACCCCCATCCCTTTTCTCAAGGAGATTGTAGTCCAGTGGAAGGAGATACATTGAACTTTAATTATTTGCATCCTTAAATGATCTTGGAGGTAAAGGGAGGCTTCACAGAGACTTAACCCTTGATCTCAAATTTGAGGAATAAATAGAAATTTGCTAATGTTTGGAAAAGACATTCTAGGCAGAGGGTGTAACCTGTTTAAAGCACAGAGGAATGAGAGAGCATTTTACTTTCAGGAATAGATAGCAGCGCTGTAGGGGCTGAAGTATATGATTATGATGAAGAGTGATAGGTGAGGCTTGGGACCCAGGTGTCAGAGGCTGTGCGAGCGTTGTGCAGAAACCCGAAGGCACCAAGGAACATAAGCAAGAGGAGGCATCCTGGGCATCATGTAAATGCCAGTCTGGCAGTAGGTTGGAGAAACTGTGGGAGAGGTGTAGATTTGTATTTGGGGTGGAACTGGGAGCCTAGAAGGCATGGTGGAAAGGACAGCTGTTGTCAGGCCTTAGCAGCTGCCAAGGCCAGAAGGGTTTTGGACTTGAACTAAGGTACTGCCAGTGGAGATAGTAAAAGGAAGATATGAAGCAGATTTAGGTAAAATGGGTAGAAGTTTATGAAAAACAATTTGGAAAATAAGAGAGTCATGAATTTAAGATACTGGCCAGGTCTTTGTCAACATTACAGAAGGTGATGCTATGAATTACTCAAGTGATATAGGAGAGGGGTGTACAGATTCGCAGGGAGGATTGTGACTTCAGGTAAAGGGTTGATAATTACTCAGAGTGAATCTGATTTGACATATGTGGGACATGTCAACTGGCCCAGTTCCTTTAAATCCAGCCATTCCAAATGGTCTGGCATGATAGGAAGCTTTCAACACTCTAGAAGAAGAAGGTGCCAGAAATTCTGACAGCTTTAGAGTGTTCTCCAAGTTCTATTCCTACATTTTATAAATTCCTAAATCATCTTGAGATCCATTATTACAGAGATTGTACAAGTTGTCTTTTATGGTCAGTTATGCCATAAGTTGAGTGGGTTTTATATTTTATACAGATAAGAGGATTTTAAAAATGTTCCAATGGCCTTATGCAGAACTTGGCACATCTCCTCACGGAATGTGTGGAATGAATTCAAAGTGAGCTTCTTCCCCCAGATTCCAGCAATGCTGCCGTTCCTCTCTGGGAACAGTCTTTAGGGGCCCCCTTGCAAGGGAGAACGGGTGTCCTGCTGTAGCCTCACCCCTTTTGACCTGAAGGGTTGCTGCTTTGCTTGGTCACCCATCTTCAGGTTTAGCTCCACATCACTGGTTCTCTCTCAGAGAGTGTGCTGTAGCAGTGTGAGGGAGTACGAAAAGGAAATTGTATAAGTGTCCATCACTTGAATAAGTGAAGAGCCTTTCTAAGGATCCACTTTGAACCTTTTTAGTAGATACATAAAAAATTTTGGAATTTAAATAAATTTATAACTTTATAGTATTGTTTTTATAATAATTGTTTTAACTAAGCTTTTTGTATGCCATTAAGCTACAGTTTTAGCTAACGAGCCCTAGTGAGTGTACATTGGTTTTACTCTTCTTCTAAAGACGGATTTGCTCTGAGCCCTGTGTTAATTTTAACCAGGATTGCATGTGGATGTTTTAGGAACAACTGGAAACCTCCAGGAGAGAAATGATTGGGCTTCAGGAAAGAGACAGACAGTTACAGTGCAAGAACCGGAATTTGCATCAGCTACTGAAAAATGAAAAAGATGAAGTGAGTTGTCACTTATTAAAGACAAAGTTTGAGTGAATTTTTTTTTTTTTTTGATTTGAGGTGACCGTAACAGCTACTTTAATACAAGAGTCATTAATTCCTCCTTTGTCAGATCGGTGTGGTGGACCTCTTTCTACACCATGGCAGCCTGTGTAACTGAGGTCAGGAGCTCTCTGTGTCACCACCGCTCCAAGTGGATGCGTTGGGTTTAGTGGAGTGGCCCATAGCTTGTGACAGCCAGTGTCCTGTAATGTCTGCCTGGACTCAGATGCATTGTCACTTTTTCTCAGGCGCAGGGGTGGTTTAAATGCAGGTCTTCTATTCTCTGCCACACCTCTATTTAATATCTGGCATGCCTCTTCTTTATCTTAAATATTGCCATTGTTCATACAATCAAGCAGTTACTGGACTAAATGGACACAAGAGTTACTGTTTTTAAAAAAAAGCAATTCACATTTAAAAATCTTATTTCTGATGGCTAATGGCATCATAATTATAATCTCATTTCTCCTTTAGTGGGTTACTTAGTATTTGGATCTATGAGTTAATGCATTTGAAATTATTTTTTAATTTATGTATGAAGAAATCATTATGTTCTTATGGCTCTGCAGTTTGATCCCTGACCACTTGATAACTGTAAAAATATAATATTTTCAGTGTTTTATATGTTCTTTTAAACTGAAATAAGGACTTTTTAAGGGAGTGTATTTCTTTAATAGACAGATTTTGTTTGGTCATATTTGACTAGAAATATATTTAGTTAGTGGATAATGAAATGCCTTAATTAAACTGCAAGATTGCTTATACATGTTCTTATTTCCGAGAAGATTTTGGCTTGATGTGCTGATCACACTTAAGTGGTTTGAATATAGTAAATCGTTAGTAAGAATTGAGTTAAACGTGACCGTCTTCACCAGAGATTGAAAGTGTTAGTATGGAAAGAACTTGCTTTCTATCCAGGGTTCCCTGAGAAGCCGTAGTAAATCTAAACGTTGAACAGTAGGGCATGGCATAGAGTAGGTTCTCAGCAGATATTTGAGTTGGATTCTGTCTGGTGGTGTGTGACTTACTCTAATTTGAGAACTCTTCGTGATCAGATAAAAATGAACCTGTTTAAAAACAAAACAAATAAACGAACCTGTTTTCATGCTGCGATGTGCGATGGCTAATTTGTCCCAGATTTGTAAGGAATAAAGTGGCTCAAGTAAGTAGTATAAGGAAGTCTACAAGTGATCAAATTAATTCTTATTTCAGATGATGCTCTAGTCACTTTAATACTTCTGGAAGAGTTTCTGGTTTCTAAATGATCAGACTCTAAATGTAGAGTGAAAGGGGTAGAAAAAGATAATTTAGACAGTTAGGAGTTCTGGAAGTTTCAGAATTAAAGAATAAAAACTTTGTGATTCACTTAATGATACCTTTAAAAGTGATTTCTAGTGGTTATTGAGAAGAAAAAGTAATCCTAGAATAAACTATCCTATTCGGAGGTAAATGCTAGGACTTCTTTACTCTTTTGAATTTATACATTTTAACTGGGGTTACCAATCATAAAGAGACTCATTTGATGGAAAATACTTTTTTCAGGTACAAAAATTACAAAATATCATTGCAAGTCGAGCTACTCAATATAATCATGATATGAAGAGAAAAGAACGTGAATATAATAAATTAAAGGAACGTCTACATCAACTTGTTATGAACAAAAAGGATAAGAAAATAGGTAAGAAACAACTGGCTAAGATACAGCAAAAGAAATGAATAAGCTAATATGCTAAGATAGAAATACAGATGGGGCACAACAACTCATGGAGTGTTATTTTTATGCTTTATGCAGTTGTCTCTAGACGGTATATATCCACGGAAACTAGAAATTGAGACAGCTCATTAGTGAAAAGTAATTATTTTGCTTTGCTTCCTTAGTTGCTATAAGAAGTAACGTATTTTTTGGATATGGCCGTTGTTCCATAGAGAAAAGACTAAGCCAGAGGATATTCTAATCTTCTATAGCAAAGAACTGATAATATGAAAAGTCAAGATGAGTTTCTGAGGATCAAAAAAAGTATGATTTCAGAAATAACTTGACAAAATTATTCACCACCCCGAATCGTCTATGTCAGTTCCTTTAAATAAGTGTAGCTGTGCATTTTTGAAGAACCTGGTCTAAGGAATGGACTGTGGACATTATGCTTATGTTTGTGCCTACAGTATATTTTTTTCTAGTGTTATTTTTTGAAAATTAATTTACAGCTTACTTCATCCAAGTATGTGCATAATTTCAGGTACATGAAATAGATGACAAAGTAGAACCACGCACACAGAAGTTGAGCTACACACGTAGGGTTTTGCTGGCCTGGTAAAATCTGTGCATTTATTTATGGAAGAGTGGTTTCCACGTGGACTGCAGGTTGTCCTCTGACCTGCATGGTACATTCATGCCCTAAACTGTGGTTTCCGAAACGGAGCTTGGTTGGGCTTGCTGACACGACAGCTGATGAGCAGATGTCCCGAGCTGTCACGTGGTGGGCTGTGTCCGCCGGCAGCAGGAGGCTCCGTGTTGACTCAGTCACTCAGCTATCGTGCTTTAAACATGACTGAGAAATGACAAAGTTGGAAATCTTTAGGTAATCAAACTTAAACTTCATTGGTTAACTTCCTGTTCATCGATGAATTAAATAAAGAGCAGGATGAAATGCTGGAAGTAGAAAGTGTACTAATTAGGGAAATTTATTAAAGATTTAACTCTGGTAACAGAGCTCTTATTTTATGGGAATCTGGCTGTTTCCTAGTCCAAACCTAACTGGATATGACATTTCCATAATGATTTTATCAAGTCTAAAATTACAATAACTTTTTGTCATCTTATTTCCTTTTTATGCCAACTGTTTCCATTTCCCCCGGATAGAAGAGAAATTAATACTGTCAAGGGCCTTGACTCCTTTGATGGTGGTGACAACGTGCAGCTTGGCAGACTTAATCTATAAAGATTCTGATAGTAAATGTGTTCAGGTTTGCAGAGTGTGTGGTCTTTTTGTCACAACTGTGCATCCCTGCACTTGTGGTGTAACAATAAATAAACAGATGGCGTGGCTGTGTTTTAATAAAACTGTTTAGAAAATCAGGCATCTGGCCTGCAGGCCATAGTTGGCCAACCCCAAAGATAAAATTAATAATGAAAATAAAGTAATATTTATCAAGCACTTTAAATGTTTTAACGTCTTTTACTTTTCACAAGAGCCCTTTGGCAGACACTTTCATTATTCCCACTGTATTGATGAAGAAACAGGCCTAGTAGGTAAATAACTTGTCAAGATCTCAGTGTTTATCAGTAACGGAGAACTGGAGCTTGAAATCCTGGGCTGTTTGAGCCCAAATCTTCATCTATACCAGGTTGACTTAGGTCGCCAGTGTGTGTAGAGTGTGTTAGGGTTTTATACAATTAAACATATGTATGGTAAGAGTCGGTTTTGTTTTGCATGTTCATGTTTATAGCTATGGAAGTTTTAAATTATGTGGGGAGAGCCGATGGAAAAAGAGGTTCCTGGAGGACGGGTAAAACCGAAGCCAGGTAAGGTCCAATTTAAATCGATACATTTCACCAGACTTTTCTTTCTATAACTGCATTTTCATACTGACAGTTTCTTTCTCAGGAATGAAGATGAAATGTATAAGATTCTCTTGAATGATTATGAATATCGTCAGAAACAAATCCTAATGGAAAATGCTGAACTTAAGAAGGTTCTTCAGCAAATGAAAAAGGAAATGATTTCTCTTCTTTCTCCCCAAAAGCAGAAACCTAGAGAAAGAGCAGATGATAGTACAGGAACTGTAAGTGGCTCTTTCCTCTCTAATACAGTTTCGGATTGCTAAGTCAAACAGTGAAAACATTAGATAGGTATTCCCAGTGGGGGCCATTACTGATATTTTGGACAGGATACTCACTGCTGTACTACCCCCAGTCACTGTGACAACCCAGAAAATTGTCCCTGTACGTTTCTAGACATGCCCTGGGAGGGAGACGACTTTCCAAGGGCTTGATCTGTGCCAAAGACACTGTTATAAGCCCCATATGAGCATTGTCTCATTTCATTCTTGTAATTTGATGCTTTCCATATTATAATTATTTCCCGTTTTATAGCTGAGGAAACTGAGGCACATTAGTCTAATTAGCCTAGTATCACACAGGACAAAACCAGGATTTAAGTCCGAGTCTGTATCACCCCAGAGTTCATGTTCTTAACTACTGTGCTGGATGTCCTCTAACTAGTTTAGGTGTATATACTTAAGCATGCTTTGCTTTCCAGAGAGTGAAACATTTATAACTTTGGGACTCAGCTAATTATTCAGTCCATAAATTTGCTGCCTGATCCCTGCAAAGAAAAAGCCAAAACGATTTTGACTTCTTCCTTTGTCTTAATTGGGGCTGTTATAACAAACTACCACAGACTGTGAGTGGTTAAAAACAACAAATTTATTTTTTACACTTCTGGAGCTGGGAAGTTCAGAATCTAGGTGTCCATAGAGCCAGTGTCTGGTGAGAGATGTCTTCCAGGTTGCAGATTGCTGACTCCTTGTACCCTCACATGCCAGAAGGAGGAGGATTGCTCACCAGAGTCCCTTCGTACGGCACTGCTCCCATTCACCATTCACGGGGGCTCTACTTTTCATGGCCTGCTCACTTCCCAGAGGCCCCACCTCCGTGTACCTGCACAGTGGGCGCTAGGATTTCAACACAGATTTGAGGAACACAAATATTTGGTCCATTGCATCCTTCAGAAGCTCTTCTGGGGAGAAGGGGCATGTAGAAAAGTAATTGTTACACTTGTGAAGAGCTGTAATAGGTGGTACCATGATAGGGTGTTCTACAATGTGTAGAACAAAGCAAGTGAGGCAGTCAAGGAAGGCATCAGAGAGAACGTGAATTTGAGTTGGCTCTTAAAAATACGTAGGTGTGTGTTTTGGCAGTGGAAAGCATGTGATACAAGGGGAATGAAATGTGCAGAGGTCTGAAAGAACAGATTACATCATGGTGAAAACTTCTTTTAACTTAATTGCTTTACATGTTTAAATTCTGGATTCAAGCAAGTAACTAAAATCTGAAAATAACAACATTGACAGAGAAATGCTAATTGTCAGCAAGTCATCAGAACTTGTTTTTAAATCTGTATTTGGGGACTCTTTACTTTGTGGTATCACAGATCAGTCCTGCTGATAAGCCTACCCTCTTGTACCTCTTTTTTCTTTCTTTTTTAAAAAAAATCATTACCTGAGCACCTGAGTCACTCAAGTCATTAAGCATTTGACCAGCTTGGTCATGATCTCACAATTTGTGAGTTCGAGCCCCACTTCTCTCTCTGCCCCTCCTGGGATTCTCTCTCTCTCTCTCTCTGCCCCCTGTTTACTTGTGCACGCGCGCGCGCTCTCTCTCTCTCTCTCTCTCTCTCTCTCTCTCTCTCTCTCTGGAAAAAAAAATCATTGCCAGAATGTTCTTTAAACGCTCCAGTTTGGGACCTGTTTGCCCTTTGTATTGAGTTTGGCTTTTCTCTCAAAGTCTGTCACTTTTTGGTTCGTTGTGACCGTCCTTAATAAATGCCTCCCCAGAGTTAGCATGCTTTCTGTTACTCCTGCAGTTTCTTCAGGCTTTGGCCCAACCTATACAAACAGTACCAGCTTTCAGACAGCATGAGGAAGTAGTAAATCAAGGAGGCCTTCCTCGGATATTTAAACTTCCCTGTCCTCACCACTGCCCATCCAGTGGGTAGTATCCTATGTAATTCTTAATAATTTAAATGTTTAAATTTGGAGAAATAATCTCCTAAGTATATTTCTTGTTTTTAAAAGGTCTGTTTTTCTAGATCTTTTTTCTCTTATAATTTAATTGAATCCTTCCTTTTAAAGATCTTGAAGTATTTTAGTAAAGAGAAGAAGGTATAACCGTCGAATGCTTAGGTAGCCTTCAGGTTTCATTTATTAATAAGTTACTTTCTTACTGAATTGTAGCCAGAATATATACTCAAAATTCAAGTTAACTTTTTATTTTCATTTTGTGGGTTTAGCGTTTCATTTAGTCTGGAGAGTGTAAAGCAAGTATCATTAATTTTTTAAGTAATGGATTTATGGTATTCTGGTAGGCTTTAACACATGGATGGCATAGCTCCTTGGAAGAGTTACTGGCAAGTAGCTACAGAGGATTGATGGGCAGGAAGCAGAGTCACAGTGACCTCCACTCTGGGTCTTTCCCCAACCTGCTTCCCCAGGGAGACCTTGACTTTGGCAGCCATTGCTGACCTCGGGCTGTTGATACAGCTCTCCGCACTGAGTCACTCGCTCATTCCTGCTGCGTCTGCATGCGCAAACCGTTAATCAGCATTTCTTCTCGTCTTCTGCCTTTTTTGTTTTTTTCCAGCAAGATATTTATTGTTCAATTTAGTGAAGTACATCTCTGTCCACTTTTTTGGATGTTAATAACAAAAGAGGACCATGCAGATTGTTATGGAGATATATATGTATTATAATACATATTATTGTCTATGTAGCTGTAGATGATCTTGGTATATTTTAGTACTGTTTTTCTATGTTCTTTATCCTGCTTTGATTCTACGTGATCATGTGTCAGTGGTTGCTGTATTTTCCTGTGATTTAATGTCTTGGTAGAGTAAAAAGAAAATCTCTGGTTTTAAAAATTATACAAAAAAATAGGATTCACATTATTTTGTAGATAACTTCACTGGTTTGTTTATTTAAACAGCCCAGGACTGGGGTTAAGTTGATCTAACTTCAGATCTCCATTCTGCCTCTTGCTGTGTGATATTGGGCAGTGTATCTGCTTCTACAAGCCTCATTTTCCCACATTATAACATGATTGCAGGGTTAATGAACATATGTGAGCACCTGACGCTGAACAAGTAGTGAATAACTTCCTCACACAGCTCCGTGACTCTCAGCACTCATTGTATTTGGATTCAAATTCACCTTTGAAGAGACTTGAATTGGACAATTTCTATCTTAAATATTAAGTCACATATCCCTAAGATACAGCACAAAAATGAGTTTGATAAGTATTTCTGATAATCAGTGTGATTACCAGTGCCTGAGTACCTAGAGCCATTTTAAGATAACCCGTCTTTTCCGTTCATCCCTCTCACTTGTAGGTTCTCTCTGATGCTGAGGAGGATGCTGGGGAACTGAGCAGGGAGAGCATGTGGGACCTTTCCTGTGAAACTGTGAGAGAGCAGCTCACCAACAGCATCAGAAAACAGTGGAGAATTTTGAAAAGTCATGTAGAAAAACTTGATAACCAAGGTAACTTACTGCCTCAGTTCATGAAAAGTGAGTTGACACTCGGCTCTTAACTTCAGTCACTTGGAAAGCCATGTTATGGGCTCAGATGTGAAGTACTTGAGCTCGGTTTGGTCGTTTGATAATCAAGCTTCTGTCTGCTTCTAGAGGTGAGGTTTGAACCTCCCTGAGAAAATACTTTGCCTTCTTCAGGGTGAATCTTTCTCTGAGTGCGATATACAGTTGAATGAAGTGAACTGAGTGTCTTACTAAATCTTGGAAATTAAGAATTATTAATCGTGATATAGCATAAATATAAACCTGTTTATTATTCCTAGATATTTGCCTACTCCTAGTTCCTAATAATTACTTTTAAGTTATTTTCAAGGTAATAGATATCTAATATAAAGTATCAGTTAAGAAGTATATAAAGTAGAATATTCAGGTTTCTACAAATTAACAGTTTGGTGTATATCTTTCTTGATTTTTCCGTAGGCATTTGCAAAATATTTATTTAAAAATATATTTAAAAAAACAGGGCACTTGGGTGGCTCAGTCACTGGAGCATCCATCTCTTGATTTTGGCTCAGGTCATGATCCCAGGGACATGGAATCAAACCCCGGTGTTGGCTCCTCTGTGCTCTCCCTCTTTCTCTCTTACTCTAAAATTAAAAAATATATAAATATGTACATGAAAGTATATAGATGAAAAAACTGAATATTATGTATTCTTGCCACACTTTTTTCACTTAAAGGTGTATGTATTTTAGACACCATTTCCTGCCACCATAGATAGTATAGATTTACATTGATGAAAGTATTCTTAACATTTTGTATTTTTTTGAAGATTGCATGCTTTTAAATCCAGAAAATTAAGGTTTCTGCTCAGTAAATGAAGTCTGTTGAAAGAAAATTTAATTTAAGTGTCAAAAGTCACAGTCACTGCCAGTTTTCTTCAGTAGTAAAGAATAATAATCAACAAAATTCTATACCAAAATTAATTTGCATGAGATTTTATTGATTTCTGTCCTTATCTGTTAGTAAATAGCAAGTATATTTGCACTTCCTATTTATTGAATTTAATACCAGAGAGAAAGATTTGTAGTGCTGCATTGATCTTTGAAGAAGTGTTGAAAGTAGTTTATGAATTTGTTTATTAGGTTTCTCCTCTGTGATAGGTTGCCCAGTTTTAAATAGGACATAGTCTTGAATAAATACGAATTACAAATTAAACGTTCATAGTAGAACTAGTAATGATATCATTTGAGTCCAAAAATAGTATGAATTTGTGGTTGTCATGAAGCCCTTATAGTTGCTTTGCTTTTTAAAATTTTTTGTAGTGCTAAAGTACCATAAATTTAATTTTATTCTTATGGCTTATGAAATTTTTAAAGGGCAAAGGGAATAGGTACATTTTAGAAAATCTACTGAGGCTCTAGAAAGAAATTCTGAGAGGTTTGATTTTTAAAAAATTTTTTTAACATTTTTATTTATTTTTGAGAGGTAGAGAGAGAGAGGGAGACAGAATCCAGAGTGCTATCAGGACAGAGCTCAGTGCGGGGCTTAACCCACCAACTGTGACACCATGACCTGAGCCGAAGTCAGACGCTTTAACTGACTGAGCCTCCCAGGTGGTCCTTGATTTTTAAATATAGTTCAAAAATACCATAAACTGAGTGGAGTAAACTGGTTTTATGTTAGTTTCCAAGGTACATCTAGAAGGTTTCAATGATGAAGACGTAATCTCACGACAAGACCATGAACAAGAAACTGAAAAACTCGAGTTAGAAATTCAGGAGTGTAAAGAAATGATTAAAACTCAGCAGCAGCTTTTACAGGTAAATGTGAGTTACCTTTTAAAGTTGTTTTCCCCTGTGAAGGGCCAGGATTTTACTGAATCTTACTAGATTTTTGTTCCTTTGTTTCAAAAGATTTGTAGTATTTGACATTTTTCTGCTTTAAACTGAGTTCTGGGCTTACTAACGGACTTTGCATGCCATTCCTTAGGCAGGGCTGTGCCAGGTAGAAAATGAGAATTCTCCATTGACTCGCTGATTCTTCATAATTTCTGTCCTTCCCTGAATGTTTGACCTGCCTTTCCTTTCATTTTAACGTGGGGTGCTGCAGGGACCCCCTGGAACTTACTACGCTTTAATACTTAACAGCAGCAGCTCGCTACTGCATGTGATGATGATACCACCTCACTGCTTCGAGACTGCTACTTGCTGGAAGAAAAGGAGCGCCTCCAGGAAGAGTGGTCCCTGTTTAGAGAGCAGAAGAAGAACTTTGAGAAGGAAAGACGAAGTTTTACAGAAGCAGCTATCCGCCTAGGATTGGAGGTATCTTAAACAATTAGCTTTCCTTGTAGAGCTTTTGCAAGTTCTGGGGAGGCCCAGCAGAATGCATCCAAGTTCTGCCTTTCATTGTTTTTTTGCCTTCTAGTTTTTGCCTGAAGTATTTGACCAGTGATCTTATAAATAACATGACTTGAAAGGATTGTAAGCAGGTGAACTATTATAGAAGGATGTCGTTTTGCCTTTATCAGATTTGGGAATTGACACTTTTTGTTTTAGAAAACTCTAAACATCCATTATCCCCCCTTCAGGTTGGCTTTCTTCTGGTAGTGTTTAGCCTCACCGAGGAGATCTCTCTGGAACATTTCATATCTGCCCAGTGTCCGTAGGTGTAGCCTCAAAAGACAGTACAAAGGTTCTCCTCCCCCTCACCCAGGGCTGTGTGCATCCACCTTTGACAGCTCGCTTTTTGACTTAATAATATATTAATCTGCATATTTCCCTTTTGAAAGTTATACAAGTTATGTGTGAACATGGTTTAAAAAAATAACTCCTACAAAAAGCCATAAATTGAAAAAATATCTTCCATTCTTACCACCAATTTCATTCCTCAGAAGTCACCACTGTTGGAAGTTTGTAATTCTTCTGGGAAGTACTATTTTAACTTTAGTGTATTTTAGCCCTTGTTTTCTTGATAACAATCTGTTGATTCCCTGCTATGAATGATAAGGAATGTAGTGTCCTTACCGCACCTCCCATCTATACTGTTCCTCTGCTCTATGTAAGATTTCTTCATAATACTGTTACTTTTTTAAACTAACTTTTAAAAATGGTTTCTTCTGGTTGACTTTTTTACTTTATATGTTTAATGCTTCCATTTCACGTTTACTCAATTTAAGACAGTACCAGTTTGTCCACTTCTCTTACCCTTCTACTTCGCAAGTTTGTCTGTGGTATTATTTCTCAGTGTCAGGTGTTACACATCTATACTCTGTCCTGCAGTGTAATCCAAGTGAAATAGTTCAAGGTTGAGACTTAGAAATTGAAAGAACGTTGATAACATCACGAGTCTGTAAATAATATTCATTCTGTAACCTACTAATATGTTTGGCCACATAGAAAATATTCTGTGTTAATAAGACTTCGCCACCTGGGAGAGCATCTTTTGTGTGCCACTGTGTAGTGAATCCTTTGACTTTCTTTGTAGCTTAGGATCTCCTGAATCACCTTCAGCTTGTAGCTCACATTATTTTCTTTCTTGGGTTCCTTTTCAATTTGCTGTATTACCTTCTTGAGTAATTTTTTCGTAAGTATTGTGTGAGCAAAAAATATTCTAAATTCTGGACTATCCAAAAATGCACCATATGTGGTCAGTTTGGCTGTATATAGAATTCAGTTTCAAATTTTTCCTCTCACACTTTGAGTTATTCCATTTCTTCTACTGTTTCGTTTTACTAATAAGCAGCCTGATTATTAAATACCCTATAGACAATACTTTGTAGATATCCTATGTTTATTTTTTCCTTCTCTCCTTTTCTTCTTCTTTGTATTTTCTTAAAGTTCCGAAATTTTATGAGGATATATCTAGGTAGCTCCTTTGAGCCTGACGACACTTTATTTCTTCAATTTGGAAATACTTTCTTTGATTCTATATTTTTTCCTTCCTCGACTTCTCTTGCATTCTCAAACATTTCTATTAGACAAATGGTTGGCCTTCTGACTACATCCATGGATTGACTTTATGTTCTGAATTTAGGGGTATTCTCTCACCTTTATTCCTGTACATCACCAACCCAGTATTCAGCACCATCTGTTTTAACTCTTCATTTCATCCACTGAGTTTTTATTTTAGAATTTATCTTTCAAGTCTTTGATGTCTTCATTTGTTTTCTTTTCTTTTTTTTTTATATAGCATTATTTTACTTTACAGATGTTCATAAATCTGATCATTTGTGTTAGAATGTTTTTTTGACAGTCTCTTGAACTATTATCTGTGGTCTGGTCTCTTTATCTTGGCTCTTTTTCTTTCATGCTCTTTGTTTTCTTCAAGTGTCTGGGGATGCACCATTTTGTATTAGTATTTATGAATGAAAGCTATAGTATGCCGTGTAAGTAGCTGACAGGGGTTTCCTCCACACTTGTGAAAATTTGTCTTATCAGTATCTTACTTTCTTAGAAAATAAAATCCATTTGCACCAGCATTTCTTCCTGTCTTACAGGATTTTTTCTGAGTCCTTGTATCCATCCTGCCTCAGGAGATGCTCTAGCTCTTTTGTGTCCCTCTCCCAGTTCTCCGCAGGACAGCCTGTCTGCCTCGGCCAGTGGGGCCAGGGAGGGTTGGGAAGGAGGCATGAGAGACGTGAGGGCTGAGGGAATTTAGGATTGTCGTCAGCTGTTGGGAAGGGGAAGGTCTGACACATGCCATCTTGTGGTCTAGTGGCTGCTAGTGCTGGTGGACAGTTGGAGGCTGAGCGCGAGGCCTGGTGAGGTCATAGCTCCTTTCTCTCTTGTGATTAATTTACAGCGGATATTTTTCTTTGGTTTGTAATTTCATATTTATAATGTTCTTTGTGTTAAAAAAAATTCTGATAGTATGCTATCTTTTTTTGAATTATCCATTTGAATTTATTTAAAATAGATGTGAAAACAGCTATTTGGTTTATTAGGTGAAATGGGTAAATTTTTATTTTTTAAATATAGTTTTCTTAAATGAAATTTTTCTTAGTTTTTTAAGTTAATTCATTTGACTCATAAAATATATATGGTAGCCAGAAAACAAACACCAGCAGCTACAGAAATCATGGGAAGTGGCAGCAGTGTGAAAGTTGAAATATTGATCAATATCTCTTTGGTTTGCTTGTTATGATAGAGAAAGGCATTTGAAGAAGAAAGAGCCAGTTGGTTAAAGCAACAGTTTTTAAATATGACTACCTTTGACCACCAGAACTCAGAAAATATGAAACTTTTCAGTGCCTTCTCAGGAAGTGAGTACTCCATGAACCCTTTAATCTGAAAATGCATTGAATAAAATGCTGTAAATTACTAATAAAAAAATTGGATGTCAACAAATATTTTATTCTTTTAAGTTTATTTATTTATTTTGAGGAAGATGGGCACAGCATGAGTGGGGGAGGGGGAGGGGGCAGGAGGGAAGAAGTGGGGGGGGAGAGAGAGAGAGAGAGAGAGAGAGAGAGAGAGAGAATCCCAAGCAGGTTCTGCATAATCAGCACACAGCCCAATGTGGGGCTTGAACTCATGAAACCGCAAGATCATGACCTGAACCAAAACCGAGAGTCAGCTGAGCCATCCAGACACCCCTAGAGATCACCAAATATTTTTAAAACTAAATCCTTCTAGAAGTTAACGGAATATGCATAACAGATGGCAAGATTAGCGAGACTAGAGTCAAGGACTCGATTAGACACCTACATTAACTTGTTCTGTCTCAGACCTCTGTCCTGCAGATGATCATCATAGGTAATTACCTTCACTGTATTTGCTACATCACCATATGGACTGCCTTTTTTTTTCCTTCTTTCTTTTAACAGGTTCTGACCGGGACAGTCTTACAATCTCGAGGCCACGGCAAAAGAAGCCTCCCAGTGTCTCTAATGGGTCTCCAGTTTGCACATCTAAACTCGCCAAGTCTCTTCCCGCTTCTCCTTCTACTTCAGACTTTTGCCAGACGCGTTCCTGTGCATCTGAACATAGGTATTGGTCTGTAGGTGATCTTTGCACGTATCTGTACCACTGCTGGAGTTGCACTGCTGAGGGAGAGGTAGCATATCTGCAGTGTTAGCAACAGTAGTGGCTTTGGAGAGGAATTTAGTAGATTGATTCATTCTACAAGTATTTATTGGGTGTCCATTATATAAGCACACTGTTGGCTTCTGGGAATGCCGTAGCAGACAAAGTAGATCTGGTCCCTGTTTTCTGGGAGCTAAAAAAAGTTGCTCCCTACCCCCCAGGAAACCCACATACTTCAGTTATCTGCTGCATTGTGGTATTTTTCTCTTTCTCAAATTGTGAAATCACTTTCTAAGGTATAATATCAGTGCTCTACTTCAGAGCCTATTCCAAGATTATTCTTAGCGACAGGAATAGCAAAGAACAAAGGATACCTTGGAAAGTGTGCTGATGATCTTGCCTTTTAAAGATCACCAAAGCAGGAGACAGTGGCCCCAGGGCCTGCCAGTTTGGCAGGTGCCCCAGAAAGCAGGGGTCAGGGCTGCAGCACTCTTGGCCTGTGGTAGTGAGATACTGGTATGGCCCTAAGTGTTGAACAAGCCACTAGCCCTTGGACCAAGAATTGTTAAGTAAATGAATTTCAGAACAAAAATATGAAGCTTATAAAGGGCAAGACACTATATATTGTTGATTTTTAAAAGGATTAAGACTAAATATTGAGGGGCAATAAGGAGCCTGGGGAAGAGTCCTCCAGGCAAGTGTAGGGACCCGTGAGGCGGGACGCTGGTGCGTTTGTGGAGGGCAAGTGTTGTTAGCCAGCAACACCAAGAGGTGGGAGGAAGTTAATGGTGGGAGGTGGGCAGGGTCACATCCTACAGGGCCCTGGATGAGTAGGGTTCATTGTGTAAGAGTTCAAACGTATACCAATGTAGAGAGAATAAGGTCACGATGCCCTGTGTATCCATCACCCAGCTTCAACATTTATCAACTTAGGACCATGTTGTTCATACCTAACCCCACTCTGCTGCCCCCACACACATACACACACTTGACAGTTCATTTGTAAGCTTTTCTGTTGTTTTTGTGTTTTTGAGAGGGAGCGCTCATGAGAGCAGGGGAGACGGGGAGAGGGAGAGAATCTTAAGCAGGCTCCACGCTTATTACAAAGCCCAACATGAGGCTTGATCCCACTACCCTGAGATCATAACTTAAGCCAAAATCCTGAGTCAGACATCATAAGTCAGACGCTCAACTGACTGAAGCACCCAGGCAACCCTCATTTGTAAAGTATTTCAATCTCTGTTTGTCAGATACTGTTCTAAGGGCAGCAGATTGAAGATTTGTAAGCAGTGGAAAAGATCTGTTTTGAAAAGATGACTGTTCTGTTATTTGGAAAGCAGACTGTAGACATGAGTCCTAGAGGCCAGGAGATGCAGTTAGGAGGCATTAACGGAGTCAAGGTGAGGTGATGGTAATTTAGACAAGGGTCATGACATGAAGGTAGAAATGACTGGGTTTGGGATGTATTTTGCAGTTCAAGCCAATAGATTGATTAATGGGAGGAGTATGGGAAGTGAACCTTTAATTTACAGTCAAATGATACTGTAAGTTCAGAGTATTTTCTTATATAGAATGTTCTTAAACTCCCAAATTTGACCAGTTAGAGTGCTCTATATAAATAACACAAATTCTGGTCGTCATTTTCAAATAATATATTCTATTTCTGAGAGAGAACATAGCATTTGCCTTGGTTAGTTTTATGTATCTAAAATTCTTGCCTTTTATTTTTATTTTATTTATTTAAAATTTTTTTTCTGTGTTTTTTATTTATTTTTGAGAGACCGAGAGAGACAGTGCGAGCAGGGGAGGGTTAGAGAGAGAGGGAGATACAGAATCTGAAGCAGGCTCCAGGCTCTGAGCTAGCTATCAGCACAGAGCCCGATGCGGGGCTCAAACCCACGAACCATGAGATCATGACCTGAGCCGAAGCTGGACGCTTAACCGACTGAGCCATCCAGGTGCCCCAAATTCTTCCTTTTAATCTAATTATTTTTAGTTATGAAATATTTAACATTCCTTGAAGACATTATTTTGTATTTAGTAAAGATAAGTCCGACATTTAGTACTTACATCATAGGGCGTTAGGAGATTTCAGTGACAATACATGTAAAGCATTTAAAACAGTACTCGGTTCATCATAAGCCCTCAGCAGGCTAAAAAAATAAAAATATATGTAAATATAAATCATTTATAAAATGCTTTTCTGTTTCATATATTCCAAAGTCTACACTAAACACCATCAATGGCATAAAAACAGAACTTTGGAGCATAAAGAAACTCCATTAAGTTAATATTTACTGGCTTTGAATATAAAATATTCAAATTTGAATATACTGATAACTGGCTTTGAATATAAAACTCAAAAAATAGTTGTGTAACCTAATTATCAGGAAAAAGCTGTTGCAGATTGACATAGTTCTTAAAATTTTAAGTTATTTGGAAAATTTGGACTCCTTACTCCTGAAGAACCCTAGATCTGGGTCTGTGATAAGATGATTGCCACCTTGAGGTTGAGTTAGTGAACCAGAGTCACAAACAATGCACATTTAGGGGGAAAAAATTAAACGATATTCAGTTGATAAAAATGTATTATTTGCTGGCTTAACGCCTTAGATTCTAAAGTAATCCTTGAACCAGATATTTTTGTTTGGAGATGGTCAGAGCATAGCTCTCAGATTGTGTCATTGAAAAGTAGCAGCTGTGTCTGTGTTCAGACCTAAGATTGTCATTCGCTGACACTTACAATTAATTGAGCACTGGTGTATGCACTTAATGTGTGTTAACTCAGTTCCACCCAACCCAATGAGATAGAAACTATTATTATTTCCATTTTACAGCTGAGGAAGCTGAAGAAACAGTGACACGTACGTGGTCCAGCTGGTATACAGACCTAAGCCATCTAACTTCAGAGTCTGGACTCCTTCCTACTTTTATATGCACTCATTAAATAGCTGTGTGGGTAAATGGGTGGGTAGAGGAAGACATGCGTGTACAAATGGATGTGTAAAGAAAAAAGAGGTTGCAAAATAGTGGCAGGAAGATGGGGACATGCAGGGACATTGGTTTTCAAAGCCCACATGTCCTGTACCTAACCTAGGTGTTAGTTGGATAGAGTGCTTCAGAGTAGACCAAAGAGATAAATAAGTGGGTAAACAGATAAATAATAGATGGCCAGATATGATCAGAGTGATAAATTAAGCCATTTTTCAATGTAATTTATTGTCAAATTGGTTTCCATACAACACCCAGTGCTCATCTCAACAAGTGCCCTCCTCAATGCCCATCACCTACTTTCCCCTCTCCCCCACCGCCCCTCAATGCTCAGTTCTCCGTATTTAAGAGTCTCTTATAGTTTGCCTCCCTCCCTCTCTGTAACTCCCCCTCTGCCCCCGTCCTCTACCCCATGGTCTTCTGCTAAGTTTCTCAAGATCCACATATGAGTGAAAACATATGGTATATGTCTTTCTCTGCCTGACTTATTTCACTTAGTATAGTACCCTCCAGTTCCATCCACATTGCTGCAAATGACCGTATTTCATTCTTTCTCATTGCCAAGTAGTATTCCACTGTATAACAAACTACATCTTCTTGATCCATTTGTCAGTTGATGGACATTTAGGCTCTTTCCATTATTTGGCTATTGTTGAAAGTGCCACTATGAACATGGGGGTACATGTGCCTTTATGCATCCAGCACTCCTGTATCCCTTGGGTCAATCCCTAGCAGTGCTATTGCTGGGTCATAGGGGAGTTTTATTGTATTTTTTTGAGGAAGCTCCACCCTGTTTTCCGGAGCGGCTGCACCAGTTTACATTCCCACCAACAATGTAGGAGGATGCCTGTTTCTCTACATCTTCGCCAGCATCTATAGTTTCTTGATTTGTTCATTTTAGCCACTCTGACCGGTGTGTGGTAGCATCTGTGTGGTTTTGATTTATATTTCCCTGATGATGAGTGACGCTGAGCATCGTTTCATGTGTCTGTTGGCCATCTAGATGTCGTCTTTGGAAAAGTGTCTATTCAGTCTTCTGCCCATTTCTTCACTGGATTATTTGTTTTTTGGATATGAAGTTTGGTGAGTTCTTTATAGATTTTGGATACTAGCCATTTATCCAATGTTATTTGCAACTATCTTTTCCCATTCCGTCGGTTGCCCATTAGTTTTGTTGATTGTTTCTTTTGCAGTGCAGAAGCTTTTTATCTTGATGAGGTCCCAATAGTTCATTTATGCATTTGATTCCCTTGCCTTTGGAGATGTGTCGAGTAAGAAATTGCTGCGGCTGAGGTCAATGAGGTTGTTTCCTGCTTTCTCCTCTAGGATTTTGATAGTTTCCTGTCTCACATTTTTGTGGATGGTGTAAGAAAGTGGTCTGGTTTCACCCTTCTGCATGTTGCTGTCCAGTTCTCCCAGCATCATTTGTTAAAGAGGCTTTCTTTTTCCAAGTAGATACTCTTTCCTGCTTTGTCAAAGATTAGTTGGCCATACATTTGTGGGTCCAGTTCTGGGTTCTCTATTCTATTCCATTCTATTCCATTGGTCTATGTGTCTGGTTTTGTGATAGGACAAGGGAGCTATCAGACTTAGACATTCAGGCCTAGCTTAATTATAAAAGGAGGAGGAGAGGATTATTAAGATCTCCTTTTCTTTTCCTAACAGTTCCATCAGCGTACTGAATATAACTCCTGAAGAAACTAAACCAAATCAGGTTGGAAGAGAATGTACAAATCAGAAGTGGAGCCTGGCATCAAGGCCTGAGTCACAGGAAGGTTGCTATAGTGGATGCTCCTTGACCTACACAAACTCCCATGTAGAGAAAGACGACTTACCGTAGACGTATGGACTGGAATTGTTTTCATTGACACGTTCATCAGATTGCACATCTAAGTTGAAACAGGGTGTGTCATAAAGTCAGTCATCTCTAATAATTTAAGATGGTCTGAGTTGTTTGGACTTTTCCTGTTCCTCCCCCAAAGAGCTAAAATGTTAAATCTATTTAAAAGGATATAAAAGTTTGGATATGTATTTTTAGTAACAGAAGCATCTGGTTCTGTGAATAAAGGAATGTATATGTTTGGATGGAAACAGAAGCCCTAGAATGAGTTTCCTTTCATAGGTATTAAAAATAGCACTTTTAGGAAACTGATTATTGTAAATGTTTAATTTTGTCTCATATATAGTTGGCATTGAAAGTTTAGCCTTTACTTGAATGTATACTGTAGATTTTTAACAAAGCAAGTTCTATATTTATTATGTTTAGTGTGATTTGAAATTTCCTCTTTCATATGTTTTAAACAAAGTGAAATTTATGTATGTTTTGTACATAGATATACATGATTATGTTAAGAGGCTTTAAGATTTAAAAATTTTACACATCCATAATTATAGTATTTCATGCCAATAAAATTTTTTAGTGGTACTCTGTTTACAGATGTATTAGAGCCATTGCCACATTATGTTTAAGAATTTTTTGAATGCATCTGAGCAATAAATACTCAAAAGCTGTTCCATGAAGCTGACTTCTTTAGATAATTAACATTACCGACATTACATTTTTGAGATTTCTACAGCAGTAGAGTTTTACATATGTAGGATATTATAATTTTTCAAAGGACTTTTGATTATAGGATAATAGAGGCAAGATAAAAGTATCTTTGAATAAAACAACTTAAGAATATTGGTTTAAGATACTTGGGGGGATAGATGATCTTTACATATCGGAATGGTGACCTGTTCTTTCCTAGAGGGGGACTAGTAGTGCAACATGGGGACCAGCTCGGGCATTGTCTAGTTGCCAGTAATTTTTAAATGATTTTTCAATGGAGCTTTTGCCACTAATGACAAATCTGACAGCGTAAAAAGCATCAGATTTTATCCAAATATAATACTCTAGATAAACTTGTGTCATCTCATTTCCAGAAATGACTGCATGTTTCTTCATGTTGTTACTGATGATAATAAATGTAGGCCCAGGTTCTTTCCCAGAATTTGTATCAGAAAGCTTCAGTGCCTAAGCCTGTTTGTCTTTATACATAGAAGCCCACACAGGTCCCAGGCCTAGCTAGATACCGTAAAGCTGATCTGCCTTCCCATGTTCTCATAGTTCAGGCTCTTACGTACACTCACCCTGTTATGGCTCTTCCATTTAAATCCATCATGCTAAAAAAAAAGGAAAAGTCTTATTTTTGTCATCATTCACTATAAGAGTTTGTGTAGCAACCATTTTTTCAGGGCTGATAGAATATCATTGAGTATCTTACAAGACAATGAAACTACTTGTAACACAATAACCACATTTACAGTTTCAAAAAACTAGCTCTTAAAAAGCAAAGCAGTCACGGCCTTCAGTTTGATGCATGGTCACCACTTCACAATTTAAAATATTAGAAATGATATAAAGTTTCTGAGATTGTACCATTCCAAAGGAGGAGACAACTGAGGCTTAATTTTAACTATTGAGCAATAATATGATCAAAGAACGGCAATCAAATTTTAGAAATAGCCAGTGATCCATTTGTCAAGATTTTGTTTTTGTCAGGGATTTCCATGATCTACTTTGCCAGGAAAGAACATTTTAATTTTTAAAGTAAATCTTGCTGCAAGGAATAATGCATTTCATGACCATGGATTTCTGCAAAGCAGCATCTGTTTTTTTGTTGTGTTTCCAGTCTAAGTTGGTTGAATTGAAGCAACAATCCCTTACTTTGAAATAAAAGGTGTGAAAGAAACAGTAAATGAAAGCCAAGTTCTTTATGCTTTTAATAAAAGTCTGCATGGGTCTGCTAGAAGTTGTAGGTTTCACCGAACAGCGTCAGTTTTGCTTTACTGTAAATTGCAACTCCAAAGCGATTCCCATTCATACTAAACTTCCCAGAATATTGGAATGCTCTCTGTGGTGGAAAACTCCTGACTTCACACAAACAACTCCTAGGTATTTGCAAGGTACTAATAATTCAGCTATGCTGTGGTCTTATTTAGCCATAATTGCATGATGGCATCAGAGGGAGCCTCAACTTCAAAGTCCTCCTGATACTCTTAAATGTTTTCTTCTTCATCAATGTGTAACTGAAATCTCGTACCTTGTTTGTTTTTACACGGTATATTCATTTTGAATTTTCAAAGGACAAAAGCGGCAAAATTTAAGAGAAAAATGTTATTTCCTACTCCTAAACTTTTGTATCTTGAATTTATGATGATGAGAAATTTAGAAAAATAGTCATACCAGAAAATTAAGATTAAATTTTAACTCAGTAAGTAGGCTTTTTTTCTTGTTTTGCTTTGTTTGTATAAGCAATATATTTAATGTTTGGATGCGCAGAATCGCCCACAGCAAATTGCTTTCCTTCTAGTGCAATTAAAACAGTTGTTACTTGAAAAGAGTTCCACGTTTCCTACTTACCAGGCTTGTGCGTAGGCTTGTGGGAACACGGCTTTTGTAGGAAAACACATTCCGTGGTGCGCAATGGGAGCTCTCGGCCAGGAGAGGAGTTGAGTGTGCATAACCACAACGATGTGAGCTAGGAAGCCCTTCATGTGATTGTCTTGTTGTAAAAATCTTCGAAGTATGTTTCTAGGTGGGAATTAAGGTAAGTGTGGGTCCTTAATTTTTCTCAGTCTTCATAAGCATTTATGAAGTGCCCATTGTATTCAGGGCTTACCTACACTCTTAGGTACTGGGGATAGGAAGACAGACAGTGCACTCCACCACAGAGAGCCTCTGAGCTGCATGGAAGACTGGCTGTATAAACCGAAATTATGATAAAGAACGGTAAGTGTTATTCATTTAGTCTCTTAATAAATCTTGGACTTGTTCTGTTACAGGACCATGTATGTCTATTTCACGACAATGACATGGCTCAGCTTCTGGTTAAGGAGTCCACATTATTTCCTATGGGAAGTACTGTGTAATTACTATTGCTTTGTTTTGCTGGGTTTTTATTTAGTTTTCTACAATCAAAATGCTGATCTGCAAAGCAGTAGAAGATTTTCTGCCCACAAAAACATTTATGACTAGAAAATGCATTTGCAGGGATTTGGGACATGTCAATAAGGGTACTGAAGTAGGTCATTCTAGTCCCTTTTCTATATATAATTTTTCAGGCTGGATATAAAAGTGGGGTGGATAAGTTATTGATAATTGAGAAATTATTTGATTAATATAAAACTAAATTGATTATTAATTTTGATAAATTGATAATGTTTGGTGGGTTATTTGATGAATATAAAAACTATTTCACTTGACTGGTTAAGATCGTAAATTTTTAGCACTTACACATAGCTGAATTCAGAGTGATTCAGAGGTTTTGTGATTAGACCCTGCTAAAGTTCCACCTCAATATTGATATATTTAAGATTCAGAAATACTTGTACCCAGTATGATGCTTAACACATGGTAAGATAATTTGTTAATGAGACATATAAAATGCTAATTGGTCACTTCATTGGCAGGAATACGCTATAAAATTCTTAAGAGTGTAAGAACCTTGTTTTATTATTTGGGGAGGAAGGAGATGGGGTCCTATTTCCAACCCCATCTAGCTTGGTTCTTTGCACAAACTATTAGAATAGACGGTTACCAAAAAAAAAAAACCCAAAACCACTAGGTCCGTATGGCTCAATACAAAAGCTTAATTCTTGGTCAACATGAAATTCTTGCTGATGTGAATCAGGCAGTTTTCCTCCATCTTTAGGTATGCCATATGGAATTCATGCCTCCAACGTTGTCAAATCAGGAAAACCACAGAGCAGCAGGTGGTGGTGGAAGTTTTTACAGACCAGACCTGAAAAAGACCTGCCTTCTACCTACATTGCTTTGTCCAGAACCTAGACATATGGAACCAGCCTCACTACAAACAAGACTCGGAGGTATAGAAAATGCAGCTATTAGGTGCCTGGGTGGCTTAGTCGGTTAAGCCTCCGACTTCGGCTCAGGTCAGATCTCACGTTCTGCCCCGCGTCAGGCTCTGTGCTGACAGCTCACGCAGAGCCTGGAGCCTGCTTCCAGTTCTGTGTCTCCTTCTCTCTCTGCCCCTCCCCCTCTCATGCTCTGTCTCTCTCTGTATCAAAAATAAATAAAAAACATTAAAAAAAAAAAAAAAAGAAAATGCAGCTATTTGATGGGCATTGACCATTTGCTACCAAATGCAGGTGTGATAGTTCATCCATTCAGTCATTTTATTTATTACCTGGTGCGAGGGATTTATTGCTGATTATTAAAGAGTCAAATATTCTTAATTTTGGAAGGGAGTACACTTTAAGGAATGTATTTAAGGCTTTTTTATTCTCTCAGCTTTTCATAATAGTTTTAAAGTATTCAGATGGTAATTTTACACAGTTATTAAAATACCCACATTGCACAGAACATTCACAATTTCTTTTGATTCCTTGAATAACTGTGAGTGAATATTAACATTCCTGTTTTTAAAGAGTTTATAAAAGACTTAGAACTAATATCATGTAGCTAGCAAGTGGTAAAATTAGAACTTTAAAACAGATTTTTAAAAAAATATTGACTTATTTTTGAGAGACAGTGGGAGAGAGTGCAAGCAGGTGAGGGGCAGAGAGAGCGGGAGACAGAATCCCAAGCAGGCCCTGTGCTGTCAACACAGAGCCCAACACGGGGCTCAGACTCATGAACCGTAAGATCATGACCTGAACTGAAATCAGGAATCAGATGCTTAACCAATGGAACCATCTAGGTGCCACAAAACCCAGATCTTTTTGATCCCTAAATGCCCAGCTTATTCCAGACTGCTACAGTATCTTTTGGTATCCGTTTTTAAGTGAAATTATTCAATTCTTAAGCCATAATTTGCTACTGTATAATTTTCTGCATCAAGGTGCTGGTCATTCATTCCAACGGCAAGGCTGACCCTTGTTTTTGTGAATGGTTACCATGACAGTCCCTAGTCCCTTCAGAATTGGACATTCACCTTTTCAAGACAGGGGCATTCAGGATCTAATTCAAATAGCTCATAGCATGTAATAGAGTAAGAGCCACTGAGGAATCCCAAGTTATACCTATACAGCCTGCTTTTTCTGCCATCTCTGTTCACTCTTGGCAATGTTAGTGTCATTGTGACCAAAAGCACAGGTATTATTGTGCTCAGGTAATAAACTTTTTTAGATGTCACTGTATGGTGACACATGGGGGCATTTGTGGTGCAGTTGTAACTTGCAGTGGTGCAAAGCAGTGGGAACATCATATACGGTCCCTGTTATAGCTCCTTGGCAGCCATTTTAGCACAAAATCACTCTAAGTAGGCAAAGAGATTAAAATGATTGCATTAGCATAAAACTTTCATTATGGTCCCTGAAATTGAATTTCATGTGATTTTTATATGCCTCAAAATATTCTTCCTTTGAGGGTGATAGTAGTGGGCTTGACCAGGCATGAGGTCACCGTTCCAGCTGCTAGGACGGTGTGCAAGGAGCGTAACCAGCAGTCCCAACCCCATCATGGCAAACTTATGTTTGGCCCTGTATATATAAGTGATGGAAACCCTACCGAAAGTAACTTAGGCAAAAGGAGAATTTGGCAGCTTGTCTTACAGACTGCCAAAGAAACACTGGTGGTATACCCCAACAGAACAGGATGCCAAATCCGCAGTTGGAAATACAAGGCAAAGGGTCCCTCCCATTGGGAGAAGGAGCTGTCAAGGCCTGTGGAGATCTGCCGGGACCCAAGGCCCATAGACAGACTCCAGTCCCCACAGTGTGTGAGCAGAAACCTAATCTTAGGGACCCGGCCAGTGCTTCTCATCCACAGCTATGTGGCAAGAAACCAGTGACAGCAAAGTATTCGTGCTTGCAAATGAATTCCTTTCTTCATTGTTACTTAGAGCAAGTTCAAGCTTATCCCTGTTGTCACTCAACACACTTGCACTTGACTGGCTGGAAAAAACACAGTAGCCTTGATTGCTGTCAAGAGAAGCCCCACTGCAGGAACCTGCATTTCACCACCCCAGACTGTGGAGCACATACAGTGTGCTCTCGGGCTGCCAATGGGCTGCTGGTGTTGATTTGCTCCAGAACTGGATGGTTTTCAAACAACAGGTTGAAATTCATCACTTCTCTCTCAAGGTCACAGAATATTGTTCCCACTGAGGTTTGGAAAGAGTCACCCAAAGCTTTTTCACGTGGCCTACATTTCTCCTGGAATTCCTCAGAAAGATGGTCTGACCCATTGCTGGCTGACCATGGGCAGGAGGAAAGAGGTCTGAAATGATGTCCCTAAAGGCAGGATATTTGGATTGCATTATTTACTTTCTGGAAGCTGCCCGTGCACGCCATCTTCTTAGGAGACACTGGGCAAAGTAAAGCGAGAAGAATGGGGGGCAGCGGTGCTGATGGCAGGTGACAGGAGGAGCCCTGACGATGGTGCCTCTAAAGCCCACTTTGTTTTGTCGACACGAAGAGGGGAGAACAGGGCTAGCTCCTCAGTCACCTGTGCAGAAATCTTAAGGTCCCCAAAGCTGAGAGTGTTTTCAGAGGATGAACTATGGTTGAAGAATTGGCTCAATTTAATATCTGGGGAAATGGAGCTAGCACTGGCTCAGTTAGGTGAAGCTCGTTCTCTTCCCCAAGGGTAGGATTATACTTTCTGACATCTCTGTGTCAGCGGAGTTCTCTGCCTGTTACCTGCTGCAACTACAGAGGAAGCTCTGGAGAGGAGGGCCTCTGAGAAGCCTGTGGCAGAAGGGCCATGCCCCGGGGCTCCTGCAGGGTGGCTTGAGCTCCAATTCCAGACCCTGGGCATCTGAACTGCCCCTTGACCCTGTGGACCCAGGGACAGGAGCTGCAGCCCGCAAGATTCAGCCTTGGACACGCTGCATCACTTGCCTGGGGAGTTTAAAAACAATCTTCCTTCACAACTGGGGACTTACTTTTCCTAGGAGAAGAAACCTAATGTGAAAACTCTCACTTCTCTCATTTTTGTTTTATGTTTTGTTTTTCTTCCAAGATTTCATGTTAGCCAACATACAGTGCAGTATTGGTTTCAGGAGAATTTAGGGGTTCATCCCATATATATAACACCCAGTGCTCATCACAAGTGCCTTCATTAATGCCCATCTTCCATTTAGCCCATCCCCCCATCCACCTCCCTCCATCAACCCTCAGTTTGTTCTCTATAATTAAGAGTCTCTCATGGTTTGCCTCCCTGTTTTTATCTTGTTTTTCCTTCCCTTCCCCTATGTTCATCTGTTTTGTTTCTTAAATTCTACATGAGTAAAATCATATGGTATTTGTCTTTCTCTGACTTATTTCACTTAGCATAATACATTATATTTATCATTGCCAATGGCAAGATTTCATTCTTTTTGATGGCTGAGTAATATTCCGTGTGTGTGTGTGTGTGTGTGTGTGTGTGTGTGTGTGTGTGTGTGTATACATGCCACATATTCTTTATCCATTCACCAGTTGATGGATATTTGGGCTCTTTCCATAATTTGGCTATGCTGCTATAAACATTGGGGTGCATGCACCCCCTCTATGTCTTTTGATTGGAGCATTTAGTCCATTTACATTCATAGTAATTATTGATAGATATTCACTTAGTGCCATTGTATTACCTGTAAAGTTGCTGTTCCTATAGATTGTTTCTTTCTAGTCTTTATTATTAGAGTCCCCTTGAATAATTCTTGCCAAGCTGGTTTAGAGTTCACAAACTCTTTGGTTTTTGCTCGTCTTAGAAACTCTTTATCTCTTGTGGCTTCTGAATGACAGCCATGCTGGATACAGTATTCTCGGCTGCATATTTTTCCCATTTAGCTCATTGAATATATCATGCCACTCCCTTCTGGCCTGCCAGGTTTCTGTGGACAAGTCTGCTGCTAACCTATGTGTCTACCCATTAGGTTAAGGACCTTTTATCCTAGCTGCTTTCAGAATTCTCCCTTTGTCATGTATTTTGCAAGTTTCACTATGGTATGTCTTGGTGTTGACCTGTTTTTATTGATTTTGAGAGAAGGTCTCTATGCCTCTTGGGCTTGAATGACTGTTTCCTTCCCCAAATTAGGGAAGTTCTCAGCTATCTTTTTTTCAAATAAACCTGTCCCTTTTCCCCTCTCTTCTTCTAGGGCTCCTATCATATGGATATTATTGTGCTTTATGGGATTGCTTATTTCCTTAAGTCTATATTCATGATCTAATAGTTTTTCCCTTTCCTTTTCAGCTTCATTATTTTCCACAGTTTTATATTCCATATCAAATATTGCATCCTCTGCTACTTCTGTCCTCATTGTGATTACATCCAGTTGGGTTTGCATCTCGATTACACATAGCATTTTTTAAAATCTCAGTCTGAATAGTTTTTAAGTCTTTTATCTCTGTAGCAAGGGTTTCTCGGGTGTCTTCTAGGCTTTTTCTCAAGCCCAGCTAGTATTCTTAGGACTGTTATTCTAAATTCTTGTTTAGATATATTATGTGTGTCTGTTTTAAGCTCATCCCTGGCTGTGGTTTCTTCTTGATCTTTCTTTGGGGGAAAATCCGTCTGTCTTGTCATTTTGTCTAGGTTCCTGTCTTCTACATGTTATGAAACCTTGCGTTACTTCCTGATCCTGAGAGTAATGCTATATGAAGAAGGGGTTATACACTGTCCAGGGCCTGGTGCTTCAGGAAGCATCTCTGGTGTGTGCTGCATGTATTCTTCTGCTGTGATCTGGCTGCTCTTTCCTTCAGCTCAGTCCTCTGCAGAACCTCTCCTTGCTTGCAGTGGGCAGTGTTTGGACCTTGAGATAGGTGTGCTTTGATTTTGAAAACTCTCACTTCTAATGTGAACAATCTCACTTTAGGTGAATTACTTCAATAAATAGGCAAAAATAAAATCCCCAACAGGATTCCAAAAGAATTCTCATTTCTCTGATTTTTGTTCTCTCAGAGCATTGCATATTCACCTTGCCCTGTCCCCCAACAGTCATCTCTAAATGACTCCACGTCCTCTGTTCAAGATTGGGTAATCCATCTCCCCTTGCCCATGTACAACCTAGCATATGTGGGTGGGTGTGGGTGTGGGGATGGGGCAGAAGACGGTGCCAGTTTGACTTCAAAAAAGGGTTGATCTGCCCTTTTATAATAATACAATCAAATTCAGCTCACGGGAGGGATGTGATTCTCTTGTGTTTGAGTGTGTACTGTATAAACAGCCAATGTGTGCACATATAAGGAAAGGGCAAGGCAAACTATGTCATTAATCAAAAGATTCCTACTGTCTGCTCAGTCAGGCCATCTTCTATGGGATCAAATATAAATATCCAAGTCTGGCAGATTGCTTCTGTGTCCTAACCCAGCTCAGGGCTCCGTTTCTGAAACTGATCAAGGAGGCAGCAGTGTGCAGACCAGAAAGTGGTTAGTGTCAAACTGGCCATTCAGTATTTATAAAGTACCGGTCAGAGTATCTCTCCAGTCTCTTAGATGACTACCAGTTCTGAGGAATAGAGACATAACCTTAATGTCAAAGTGACTCATTTAACATAGAAGCAGCCTATTAAGTTGTCTATTTTGAAATTTCAGTGTATAAAAAATTTAAACAGCTTCTAAATGAGTGTTCAGCTCTATTATGGCATGTGAAGATTATTAAAAAGAAAAAGATTCTCAATGCATAAAGAATAATGGGATCATCCTCCCACTACTGAACATTTAGAGCAGAGCCTGCGATCCTCTACCCCTTTCTCCGTGTCTCCTGCCTGGGGACTGTCACCCTGGAACAGTTCCAAGGGAACTCTCCTTTCCCTTCTTCTTTTGGAGATGGTGCACGGACAGGTTGGTTATGGACTATATGCTAGTCCTGGGCCTGTCATGGCCAAGCTGTGTGCCTTTAGACAAGTTGTTCAAATTCTCTGAGCCTTGTTTTGTCAACTGCAAAAACGAGGATCCCAGCGCTGCCCTTGATTGACAAGTAGGAGACACTGCCACCGCATGGTGGAAGGATCATCTAGTTCAACATTGAGTCACGTCTCTGTCAAGCTGCCCATACGCCTGCTCAGAGGTTTCAACATTGACACAGGAGGTACAGTGCTTTCAAGTTGAGAAAATTTGCAACTGTAGCTTCAAGACTCATTTGGGCCCCACAGGAGTCATGGAAACAACCTCCAGGTAACATTACTGCTCCCTGCTAGAGATGAACAAACTGAGATCAGGTGAGGTCAGGTAATCCACTCCAAAGCACACTGCTAATACATAGCAGAAAAAGAACCCTGACCTTCAACTCTGGGTATTGCAGATCTTCTCTTATTCTCAAAATAAGGTGAGACCAGGCATGGCCCAGCCAGTTTTATGAGTGTCAGGTAGGTGTTGCCTTTTACTTCTTAAAGTCTTTATTTTCACCCAAGCAGAACTAGAAGGAGAACTCAGTCCTTTGTGTTTCTACAGGGAAACTCTGTATGAGGCATTGCCGAGTAATGTGCATCTCATGAGATTTTATATCAGTTTGAGGGGAGATGAGGATTTGAACTTGTACCCGATGCCCCACAATATCCTCACTTCCACAGACTGGTCTCCTATGATTCCCTCTCTCGGCCTCATCCTGGGCCTAATAGTACAGAGAGAGGGAGGGAGTTTACATGTGATGTTACATTAAACTCTGAATTTGATTTTCTACTCCCAAACCAATGACTGTAATCCAACATCCAGTCACACCCAGGAGAGAGGGACAACCTCAGACTTCCCACAAAGAAGAGTCTAGCTGACAACAGATGTGGTGAGGATACGAAGAAAGAGGAATCCTTTTGCACTTCTGGGAGTAATACAAACTGGTGCAGCCACCCTGGAAAACAGAATGGAGGTTCTTCAAGAAATAAAAATAGAACTACCCTATAGCCCAGCAATTGCACTACTAGGTATTTATCCAAAGGATATAGGTGTGCTGTTTTAAAGGGGCACATGCACCCCAATGTTTATAGCAGCGCTATCAACAATAGCCAAGATCCCAAATGTCCGTTGTCTGATGAATGGATAAAGAAGATGTGCTATATATATACAATGGAGTATTACTCGGCAATCAAAAGGAATGAAATCTTGCCATTTGCAACAAGGTAGATGGAACTACAGTGTATTATGCTAAGCAAAATTAGAGAAAGACAAGTATATGACTTCACACATATGTGGAGTTTAAGATACAAAACAAATGAACATGAGGGAAGAGAAGCAAAAATAATATAAAAACAGGGAGAGAGTGGGGCCCCCTGGGTGGTGAGTCAGTTGAGCATTGGACTTCAGCTCAGGTCATGATTTGTGGGTTCGAGTCCCACGTCAGGCTCTGTGCTGACAGCTCAGATTGCTTTAGATTCCATGTCTCCCTTTCTGCCCCTCCCCTCTAACACTCTGTCTCTCCCTCAGAAATAAACATTTAAAAAACTTATTTTAATTAAAAAACAGGGAAAGGGACAGAACGTAAGAGACTCTTAAATACAGAAAACAAACAGGGTTGCTGGAGGGGTTTGGGGTGAGGGGATGGGCTAAATGGACAAGGATCATTGAGGAGGGCACTTGTTGGGATGAGCACTGGGTGTTACATGCAGGTGATGAATCGCTGGATTCTACTCCTGAAATCATTATTACACTATGTGCTAACTAACTTGGGTGTAACATAACATAAAAAAGAAGGAAAAAGAAGAGTCTTGCTTGGAGGCCCCAGTCTAGCTGGAAGGGGGTTGCAGCTGCGTTTGTACAGCAAGCACGCAGTCTTCATGATGGGACAAAGTGTGTGGAGCAAAAAGAAAAAGTGACCAAAGAGACTTCAGCATTCTTCCAGGTGCAAGAAATGGGGCCTAGAGATCACACAACAGCAGGGAAGAAGCTTGGGTGGAGGTGCCAGGCCGGCGCTGGAACCACAAACATGACAAAATACTTAGAACCTCAAGTTATTTAAAGCTAACAGTAAGACCAATTTTCCTTTCCTTCCCAACCCCACTGGCCACTGCCATCTACTTGCCTCCTGCAAAGGGAGTAACTGGCTCATGTGAACGCCAGCTGAGATGAAAAAGACAAGCTGCCTTAGGACAAGATTCCTTCCGCACCCCGCCCCGCCCCGCCCGCACGGGCCGCACCTGCTCCGCCAGAGGGCACCCTGGAACCGCCGCCGGCCTCCTCGCCCCGGCAGCCTTATCTCCCGCAGAGGGCGGAGAGCGGTCCCCTCACCGCCCCAGCGGGGCACCCGGGCACCGCGAGGCAGGCTCCGCACACCGCGGTCACTGACGCACCACGCCTCACCCCGCCCGCTCCGAGCGCAGGTAAACACCGCCCCGCGCCGCCTCCGCCCCCGGCCCCGCCCCCGGTGCAGTTCCAGCGGCCCGCGGGCCCGCGTTGCCAGGAGTCTACCTCTCCGCGCTCGCTCCAGCCTCCTCCCCGGAGGCAGGGGAGGCACCCCGGGTCACCTCTGAGCCCCCAAGGCACACCCAGGGGAGCTCGCGACAGGACCCCACCGCTCCCAAGAGTGATTGCTTTGGCTTTTGCAATTAAAAAAAAAAATTAGGAAAGTAAAACATAGTAGTATGTAGATATGACAAATCCAGATAATGACAAATCCCTTCCACTCCCACTGTACCAACTCTCCTCTCCATAAATAACTAGTAATAGGTTCTTATAAATGCACTTCTATGCATGTAGTAAGTATCTAGCGGAGATCCGTATGTTCGTTCATGCATCCGTTTATGCCTGGAAGATTAATCAGAGTGTTAACTGTGGTCAGTTGTAGGTCGTAGAATCCGAATGATTTCTATTTTCTCCATATTCTACAGTGAAAATGTGTGAGGCAGGGGAGTCGTTACCATTTTTGAAACCTATCCACTCTAAGACTGTCCTCACCTCCACATAAACGGACCACGTCCCCCTGGCAGCTGCGAGACTCTTGTGTGGAGAGACTCCTGGTGATCTTGTCCCGGCTTCCCCAAGCAGCACTGTGGGTCCCCTAGTAACAGAACGTGGAGGTTCTGTCTCCCTGACTCCCTGATAATGGACTTGGCATGGTTCCTGCCTACATTTTTACCTGTTCTAAGAGAAGATTCATCCGGAAAATGTGTGCTGCTGGTTTCTGGGAAATAACAATAGAATCTCAATGCTGGTTTCATCAAAACACTGTGGATTAAGAACCTATATGAAGGGGCTTTTTTTTTTCCCTTTGTGATTCTTGAAAAGCTATTTTGAAACTTTGATTTTGGAGGCCAGAGAACCCAAGTTCTGAATACAAAGCTTATTCTAATGCTGTATCTTCATTGTCTTTGAGAGTCATGTAGTAATTATGAGTCTCTTCCTTTCTCTTTCCTGGTTTCTGAGAAGCAGAATGGGTTTGGTGCTGTGTTCTAAACAAACGGAGCCTCACCAGGTCTTTTGAGGATCTTTGTGAGGAGTAGGTGTGTAAAGCTGAGAGGCTCCCCTTTGAGACTGGTGGTCTGATTTGACTTTTGTATATGTAACCCTTTATTAAAACTACATATATTTTATTTAAGAAAACTTTTTAAGGGTTATTTATTTTTGAGAGAGAGACAGCATGAGCAGGGGAGGAAGAGAGAGAAAGAGAGAGGGAGACACAGAATCTGAAGCAGGCTCCACGCTCTGAGCTGTCAGCATAGAGTCCACCTCAAGGCTCAAACTCCCAAACTGTGAGAGCATGACCTGAGCCAAAGTCAGATGTTTAAGCCACTGAGCCACCCAGGCACCCCAGCACTACTGGGACATGATCTCAGAATAAAGGACTGTCTTAAAAAGTAAACTTTGCTTTGTAAAACATTTTGCCATATTTTCTTTATTTTTTCATTCTTCCTAAGTGAAAGTGTTACCAGCTTGCATTTTGCCCGTTTTTATGTGTTAGCTACTAGAGCACAAGGCCTGTAATACAATCTTTATTCAATATTGTAATACTATTTTAGGGCCATCATGCTGAGTATTCATGAACATTGCTAAGTACATGGAGGTGAGAAATAGTAGACGTTAGGGTGAATTTATACTAATTAGGACTTTATACTCATCCTACAATCCTATACTAATCCTGGACCCAAACCTTCCCAACTTAGACAAGTATACCACCATTTCAGTTTTAGATTGCTTTTGTTGTTTCTGTTGTGTTTGGACTTTTCATGCTTACTAGATAATTGGAGGTCCTCCTACTTGGATTCTCCTCAGTTGAAGACATTTTGCTAGTGATCACCCAAAGACCTGAGCATTTCGATACCATATTCTTTGACCTGAAGTATTTTCCAAATTATAATCATTGAATTTCAAGGAAGCAAGTTTTGAAAGTAGGTTATCTTAGCTAGATGCTTAAAATGAGAAGGGGAGGGGAGAGGGGAGGAGAGGCAGAGGAGAAGGGGAACAATAAGAATCCATTACAATGAAAGGGATGCTATGTACAGATTTTTTCAAAGCTTTTCTAGAATTGAAGCAGATATTGGGACCAACAATCAACGTCTCATTTCTTGAAAGCAATCAGAAAGGGCATTAAATTACCCTGCAGAGGCCCCCTCTGACTAGCCATCCCTCACCACACGTGTCTGAACCTGCTGACGTTGCCCAGCTCGAGGCCTGGCGGCATAATGACAAGGCAGCTCCCTGGATGATGAGGGAGGCGGGAAGTTTTCCCGGCACAGGCTCCGCGGTATTACAGAGCACTAGTGATAACCTCAGCCTTAAATATGACTTGCCCCCAAACCTAACATTAGCTGGTGTTAAAGTATTTCAGGCAGGGAAAGCAAAAGCTTTCTACCTCGTCTTGAAAGGGAGAGTTTGATCCCCGTCCTGGGTGTCTGGGAAAAGGATGCATTTGCAACTTCAGTTCTCTGGAGCTTCAATTTCTAAAGGAACTTCCATCAGAATGGACTTGGCAGAGAACTCACACAACACTGGCGCTCCCCAGTCTTCATCCTCCACTCTGTCCCTCATTCTTTTCTGGTCAAGCCATCCCGAACTGTGTTGGCAGCTGTCCATGCACACACTGAGTTGGTACTTTTATCCCTGACTTCTTTCCAGTGCTCCAGACGTGTATTTTTGTCTGGTTGTGGAACATCTTCCACCCAACAGGCACCTGCAACTCAGCGTATTCCAGATCAAACTGACCAATTCTTTCCACCACTGGCGGCAGCCTCCTTCACCTTCTCTGTCCCTTTCTTTATTTTGGCTGGCCACCTGGGCATTTTTCAGATTGCTCAGTCTGAAAACCTTGGTGTCACCCTCAACTCCAGGCCTGTCCGTCTCCCTCATTTCCTAATTGTCACCAAGGTCCATCCTCCTGTACCCCATCATGTCTCACTCCCCCTTCTCTTCTCTCCTCCCCACTGCCACTGCCCTGGTCCAGGCCCTCATCACCTCTCACCCACACTGGGGAACTGCCTTCTGATGGGTCTCGGGGTCACAGTAGCACCCCGCCAGAAGAACTCATCTGCACAGCTGTCTGAGGGATCCCTGGAAACCATTGCTCAGTTTCCATCCATCTCTGGCTTAAACCTGTCTAAGGGCTCTCATTCCCAGTATAATAAGGTCTAATCTACTGGTCACCCCACATCAAGTTCTTCCCGTCCGGCTCCCAGCCATCCCAGACTACAGTCTGTCCTCCAATTTACATTCTCTCCTTCCTCCTGATTAAAATAATGACAATTGCTGGGGCGCCAGGATGGCTCAATCAGTTAGGCATTCAGACTTCAGCTCAGCTCATGATCTCATGATTCGTGAGTTTGAGTCCCACAT
>NC_043707.1:73030498-73031848 GCF_006229205.1 Suricata suricatta
GTCCATCCCCTGCGACACCTCTCTCTTCCACAGACTTCCCAAGGTGTTTCCTGCCTCCATTACGTCACTTCTGCATTTTCCTTCTGCCTTGAGTCTTGCCCTTCCCCTGCCCTCACTTCTCCACCTGTGGGTTTATGCTCATCCTCTAGGATCCAAGTCCAGGACCAGCTGAGGCAGCACAAATGCATCTGGCCTGCTGGGGGACCATTTTGGACCTTCTTCGGTAATTGTGCGTGGCTGAGTCATGCTCAATGGCTTACAGCTCACTCTTCTCTGCTGGAGCTGAGCTCCCCCTTGGCGGGGGGTGGGAGGGGTGGGCAGCAGTGTCAACACTGCGTGCCTGTGCCCTTCTCTGCATTCCTCTTCATGTTCTCTGGCACAGGGCAGTCACTGAGGAAATATTTGCTGAACTAGGGAACACTGATGACAGCTCCGGAGAAAGCAACCTCCTCTCCCCGACCATTTAGGGTTGACGGTCAGACTCTCGAGCAGAGAAGTGCCTGTGTGTGGTCATCTCCCGCCCTGGGCCAGCTGAGGGCATCTTGGGCACATTATGTCACCTCCCCGCTGAATGAGTTCAGTAACCCCAACAGGGTTCTTGTGAGGATTAAATAACAGTTTCCATGGAGCACTTAGCACAGTACCTGGCCCACAGATAGAACTCAGCAGGCACCAGCCATTATATTATTTCGTGGTTGTCTATTTCGTGCTGGTTCCCCCTTCTTCTCCCCTCTCTATGGACTTCGCTTTTCAATGACATTCCGACATCGCGAACATCTTCTGAGCCCCAGGACTGTGCCAGGACAAACGGGACAAACGCAGTGGCCGCGCTGGGGGGCACGCTGCCTTTGGGGGAGGCAGACACAGAAACCCGGGGCTGCAGCAAAGCTGAATGGTGAGGTTCTCCCCAGCTTTCAAGGAAGCACAGGGAAGGGAGGCGGTCACAGCGTGAAGGGGGAGTGGGCGGGTCAGGAAGTGGTTCACCTAGGAGGTGGTCCTCCGTGCTGGTACTGGGAGGGAGCAGGGGGGAGAGGCGCCTGCTGGGCAGGAGCGGCCTTTGTAAAGGTGCAGACACAACCCACTTCAGGGAGACGAGGCCGGCCCTTCCCACACAGGAGTGTGCGTCAGGATCCACTGGAAGCCTTGCTAGGTTGCTCGGCCTCTTTACCAGCATTTCAGATTCATTAAGTCCGGGGCTTTTGCATTTTTTTAATGTTTATTTATATTTGAGAGAGAGACAGAGAGAGAGAGAGACAGAGAGAGAGAGAGAGAGAGAGAGAGAGAGAGAGAAAGAGAGAAAACAGGGGATGGGGAGGGGCAGAGACAGAGAGATACACAGAATCTGAAGCA
>NC_043707.1:73031948-73039071 GCF_006229205.1 Suricata suricatta
CAACCTCCTCTTCTCTGCCAACCATCAGTTCTATAGTTGTGGGTCTCTTTCTGTTTTTTCTTTATTCATTTGTCTTTTTTTAGAGTTTACATACTGAAATGTTGATAACTTTTTTAAAAATCAAACACTTCTCAATGAATGATCGTCACCTGCTCCATTTCCTCACCCCGGGGCCTGACTGCCTCAGTCTCATCGGCACCTGCCTAAACAGTGAAATGGCAACTTGTTTTTCTTGTCTGCTTTACTAGCATCACCACTACTCCCACCAACATGTCTTGTTTTTTTAAGTTTTATTTTATTTGAGGGAAACAGAGACGGTGAGAGTGGGGGAGGGGCAGAGAGAACAGAGAGAGAAAGAATCCCACGCAGACTCCAGTCTGCCAGCACAAGGCCCAGGAGTCCTGGAGTGCTGAAGTGAGGGTTCATACACAGAACCTGAAGTGGGGCTCGAACTCATGAAACTGCGAGATCATGACCTGAGTGGACACCAAGAGTCAGACTTTTTTTTTTAATATTTATTTATTTTTGAAAGCAAGAGACAGAGTGTAAGCAGAGGGGCAGAGAGGGGGAGACACAGAATCCGAAGCAGGTTCCAGGCTCTGAGCTGTCAGCACACAGCCTGATGCAGGACTCGAACTCACTGACTGTGGGACCATGACCTGAAGTCTAACGCTCAACCAACTAAGCCACCCCAGCGCCCCAAGAGTCGGATCCCTTACTGACTGAGCCACCCAGGCGCCCCCACCCACATGTCTTAAAGAGAACCCACATAAAAAGCTCCGGTAAAAATAGTTAATAAATGTGGGAAATGCCTCCACAGAATTGAGTTTTTAATCCTCCAGGCATTTGTTAACCTTTCTACTGCAAAAGAGCTTACAGGAAATCCGTATGTGATGGGAATATTTTATTGTCCCTGAGTCAGCCAACACAATGCAATTTGTCTGAACTGATGAAATCAGAAGAAAATGGAGACTTAAGTGTCATTCCCCAGGGACATTATGTCTTATACTCTCCTGGTCTGTGTACAGCTCAGTTCCTCAGAAACAGGATTTCTTCACCTTTGCACTAACGACTGTAAAGAAGTAGTCATGAATTGTCTGTCATTTGTTTCTACATTCTGAATTTTTTTAAAGGCTTGAAATAAAAATAGGGCCTTCAGGGGTCCGGGAACAGAAGCAAAGTCTGTTCTTAAAGGTTCTTCATTAAAGGTCCTGTGCTGACAGTGCCTGGGACTCTCCCTCTCTCTCCTCCCCTCCCCAACTCGCGCACTCTCTATTTCTCAAAATAAACTCAAGACAAAAAACAAAACAAAAGGTTCTTCATTCAAACGTTGTAACCAAAACTCGGAATGTTCACTGAATCCAGTTCAAGCTCTTGAGTGTGTAACAGGGTTTGGCTTCTTTCCTGAGGAGGCCATTTTCTGAATGTTGCTTATAGCCAGAGAGCTCACTTTTCTGTTTTGAACTTTTCCCGTCTACTGCACCATTCCTGTTTTTGCTGTAAATCCTTGATGCCGTATAGTCTTTTCACAGGTACCTTTCAGCAGTGAGGGAGCTGTCCCCCAAGTACATTTCAGGCATGGCACCATTTCCTTCATAATGTCAGTGACTCTGAAGAGCTGGGAAGTTACAGAAACCAGAGAGGCCCGTTTCTTATTAGTATGATTCCCCCTTTTAAATGAGTCTCCTCCGCTTTCTTCCTGCTGTGGCTTTGCGAAAATCCACAGCTTTCTCGGCTGTTCATGTTCTTCCCCGGGAGCAAAAGTGATGATTCTATTTTTCTAGTCAAGGAGAGCATCAGCAATTCTGCCACCATTATCAGAATCTTCTTGGGTGAAGGGCTTCTCTCTTTTGAAAGCCAGCAGCTTTCTCTTTTAAACACAATTCTGGATTTACTTACTTTATTTGGTGAGAGGACCCAGAGAAAAGCCTGTGATCTTAACACCCAAGCCCCTCTCCCCAGCAAGCTCCCAGGGAGACCAGGAGGAGGGGTAAGAGACTCCCCGGAACTGGAACCGGAACCCGAACCTGAACGGACCCCGGAATCTCTGCTGGGAGAGCGGAGCCTGGGGCTTCCCTGGAGCAAGCCCCAGAGGCCACTGGGATGGGACGGGGTGGAGGAGGGGAAGGAGAGGATACAGAGGTGTTTGCCCTCCTTCAACTCTGGTGACCCTCTCCAAATCAGAAGAGAAGATTGGTAGTGTTATTTTATACTTCAGGCAACCCAGTGAGATCCAAGTGTTCATCTTTCTGGTCTATTTGTTCCCTCAACTGGAAAGAATTTAGAAGTCTGTGAAAAAACTGCCAGAATATTGTCTCCTTCGCTCTGGCTCCTGCCAACTTAATTTCAAATTGGGCTTTCTCAGTTTTCTCTTTCCCATCTGGGAAGCACCCAGACAGATTTCTGCCTGCAGATGGTAAAACTCTGCCCCACATCCACACAAGATCTGCTTCTTCTAGTCCGAATTAGGTGTTTGGCTCAAAATGACATTGGTGATGATTCGGGCCACTGGGGATTGTCCCAAGGGCAATGAGACTGCTGCCCAGGGCCTGATGGTTTTCCTAAGACTTGCAGTTTTTCAGAAAGGGAGAGGTAAGGAATCGGGGAGAAACTATAAGAGAAAGTCTGAAATGCCCTGGAATGTCTTCAGGTATGACATCACAGAAGTATTGTCAGTTCTTTGAATCCCAAGACTTAGCACACTATAGGGTCTGGCACCAGTCAGATACTTGCTAAATATTTGGAGGATGAACGAAAAAACAGACTGCTAGAATGAACTAAAGAAACACTCTATAAATACCAGGGATGTTCTTTATATTTTCTTTCATTTGTTTTGATTGAAAAATATCTTAGCCCTTTCCCACAATCTTGTTTACAGGTGCAATCTTGTTTCCAAATTGATGAATACAATGGCTGCTGGTCCAAAGACCCCTTCCTACCATCAGCAAAGGTGGCTGTCACAACGGCATTCCATCTCTCTGTCCCTGTTAAATTTGAGTATACCAGTGGGAAGGCTGGAAACATTTCTGTTCCTAAAAATATATCAGACACTATCCTGTACTAAGGAATCTACAGGCTACATGTGACTATCAAGAAAACAATCAACCTATGAACTACGGAGGTGGGTGTGGGCACTGTGGCCCTGCGCTTGCTGACATTCCTCCCAGTTGCCAGGTGAAGATGATCAGACAGAAGGTGGAGGTGGCCAGGTGTCATTCCTCTCCACTGCCAGGGAGAATGGTTAGATGACAGGTGGAGGTGGTCAGACGACAGGTGGAGATGATCAGTGATGTTCCTCCCAGCTTCCAGGTGAGGACGATCAGATTGTTTTTCTTTTTGTTTGTAGTCGGCACTTCTGGAGTTTGGCCACCAGCTATGCCATCCAGGAGGACCACGAGCACAACTGGGGGGTTGTAGGCAAGACCGAAGATGTCAGCCCTTGCCAAGGGAAGGTTATGGAGAGTGCTGGGATTGTGTACATCAATGACCCTCAGGTGGGCCCCAGGACTAGCGCTCCTCAGCACCTTCCCCAGATCAGCCCCCTAGAGAGTGTGGAACCCAACAGCTACTCTCCTGAACCAATGCCATACTGAGTTGCTCAGTGGTTTTCTTTTCTTTAAAAAATTTTTTTGAATATATGTTTTTGAGAGAGAGTGAACTGGTGCACAAGGGCGGGGGATGGGGGGGGACAGAGAGAGGGAGACACAGAATCCAAAGCAGGCTCCAGGCTCTGAACTGTCAGCACAGAGCTCAGTGTGGGGCTCGAACTCACTAGCTGTGAGATCCTGACCTGAGCCGAAGTCAGGTGCTTAACCGACTGAGCCACCCAGGTGCCCTGCTCACTGGTTTTCAAGCTGTGTCCTGCACAATCTGAGATGTTCTGCTCCAGAGTGCTGGTCGGGGATGGTGTGTGAGCAACAATTCAAGTATTCCCACTTCTAAACTGAAGAGATGTACTTTTTTGTTTCTTAACTGATTTTGTATTTTAGACTTATATGCTTTTATTAGAGGAGAATGCTGCATTCTTCAAGGACCAATGATAATCGATGAGGCCAAGGATAAGGGGTCTGATGGTTCTAACACGGGACCCTGTTCCTAGAGGCACTTAACACACATTCATTAGATTGAAGAGGCACTGCTTTCTCTGGATTTCATTTCCAAATTGAAACATTTGGGACTGAGTTTGCACTCTTGGGACTTTCACGGCAGGAAAACTGAAACCAACCTGAAGTTGGACCATGTTCATTTACTATTGTTTAACCAAGTCAGCACCTCTTGTTTACAGAACACCCAGCTCAGAGAAGGCACTCAATGAACGTTTGTTGAATGGATGAGTAATTAAATATAAGATGTGTAATCCTGTGCAAGTGATTTGCCCTTATTCGTAAAATGAGCCTAAATCCACCTCTTTTGTAGTTTGTGGTGAGGATTAAATGGAAGAAGATGGGTGCACTGTTTAGCATGTAATAGGATCAAGAAATTTTATTTTATGCTCTTGTCTTTCACATAAGCAATAGATACCCAAAGTGTACTTGATGGAGGTGACATCATAAATGAAGAACCAGAGGGTGAAGGAGGTGCTGGTGGCCCACAGCCGCATAATTGGATGGGGAGGCCAGCAGGTGCACTGGGCTAGGGTATCTCCTCATGGTCTTCATCTCTGTTTTGCTGGAAGAAAAGGATCATCCACCATTCTGCATGGTCTGGGTTTTCATCTGCTGCTTCAGACCTTCCTGTTGGGGTTCTGGCAGAGGCTGTGATGACATCAGGAAGATTGGCCAGATGAGCCTATAAAAAAGTAAGCTCTAGATGGGAACGATGGTGGCCAAGACAAAAGTTGTCTTTTGGTGAGTTGTTTTTAAAATCTATAAATACATTTCTGGGAACTTGAACAAAGTAGAGGATTTGCACCGAAAAAATCAACAAATATAGGAACACATAAGTAACCTAGTATATGATCTGTCTGAAGACAGGAATGGAACCATAGAAAAGCGAGACAGTGATTTCCTTATTCCATAAAGGCCTCTTCTTGCTCCAGACATAGCCTTTCTGAATGCTTCCTCCTTTAGGACTTCCCCTGCATCAAAGGTGGTACTTCTTGTCATAGTCTAGGTTTCAGCATTGGGTGAATGGATATACATTAGAAACACAGCGTTTCTTTGCTACTGAGTGTTGCCATCTTCTAAACATTGTTGTCCTTCAGTGAAACTTTCTGCCTTTCAGGGCTGATTGCATCAGCTGTGTATATATACACTTAAATGTTACTTATTTCAAGGTGACAACTGAGGACGAGTTCCCTTTTAGTCCTAAAAGATTTCCTGAATTTTAAAGACGGTGCTTTATTCATAGACTTTGCATCTAGTCTGGATGTAAAAATTGCTCTTCTCCATGCACTATGACAACAAGAGTGGTTTTATATACACTTAAATGCTACTTACTTCAAGGTGAGAACTGGGGAAGAGTTCCCTTCTAGTCCTAAAAGATTTCCTGAGTTTTAAATACATTGTGCTTTATTCATACACTTTGCATCTAGTCTGGATGTAAAATTGCTCTTCTCTATGCACTATGACAACAAGAGTGGTTTTATAGTTTGAGGAGGCTCAGTTAGCATTACTACCAAGATGGAGAATGACTTGTCATTTCAGATACAATGTAGAGATCTAATTACGCAGTTGAAATTGGGTCAAAATGCCAGTAAAATGTTAGATTATTTTTATATGATATTCTAACATGTCATTATTTTTCTCTCTTTGAGTTGATGTTGGCATACCACTATAACGGTATCTGTCAACCAACTGGCCGTGAGCTGCATAAAAAACACACAATAGCTTCATCCATGGAGTCAAAGTCAAGATAAAAAAACAAAGCATTACAGATTGGTAACGTCCCCAGCTCAACATAAAATGGCCTCAAGGTATGAGATGTTTTCTAGTTACACTCATGTCTTTAACAAACCTCATTTGTCTTCTCCAAGAGACAAGAAGTAAACCTTAGAGAAGGCTGCTCCACAGCTCTCACATCAGAGTGGCTAATGACCCTCATTGTCAAGTCCTTATTTTCCTACACCTCAGCACAGTGGTGTGCTGATAAAATGCCTCTCAAAACCAAACCCAAAAATAGGTTGATTGATTTGCGATATTTGCTAACTTCCGTAATACAAATACTCCTGCTGTGGCCAACTTTGGGCTACCAACAGTTACTGGCTTGCAAAATTCCTGAACACTTAACAGTTAGATCTGGTGGGCTGTCACAAAGTTCCTCTGGTGCACCTGTGTGTCCATTTCTCTTCCATGCTCTCCTACGTCTGTGGTTTTATACCTGCTCTTACTTCTCTGGAATGTTCCAGTGACCTTATTCCTTACTCTGCAACCTGGCTCTTCAGTTAACCTTGTTGTAATCCTTAAGGGAATTAAACAGTGCTATAAAGGGCTTGGAAGAGTGTCTCTTATACAGTGAATGCTATTTAGGGGATGTTTATTAATATCCTTTTCCTTCAGTGACCATCAGGCCTGAATGAGGCACTCCTCTTGTGTGTGCCCAGCCTGCTGTGCTTCTGCTCCTGAAATGCCCCCCAGAGTGCACTCTACTGGCTTCCTTTCTGGCCCTCATTGGGTCAAGCTTCATAATCAAAGGATTGACCTCATTTACTGTTGCATCCCTGGTTAGCATAGTGCCTAGAAATTGGAAGACACTCAATGTATAGTTATTAAATAATAACCTGTCAGGTCACTGAATCTGTTGTCTACTACCAACTTAAATTAGAATTAAGAGGGTAAGGGGTGCCTGGGGGGCTCACTAGGTTAAGCATCTGATTCTTGGTTTTGGCTCAGGTCATGATTTCATGGTTCGCAGGTTCTAGCCCTGTGTCGGGCTCTGTGCTGACAGTGCGGAGCCTGCTCAAGATTCATGCCCTCCCTCTCTCTCTGGCCCTCTCTGCTCAAAAATAAATAAATAAACATTAAAAAAAGAAATTAAGAGGGTCAGCATACTTGCCTGAAATGATTATGAGGAAAGGGTGGTCGGGAATATACAGTGATAGCTAAAGAAACTATATTTTCTGAGGCTGTTGTAGGCTTTAAAGCATTTTTTTAATGTTTATTTATTTTTGAGAGAGAGAGAGAGA